>NW_024581135.1:15523884-15559017 GCF_017639235.1 Corvus kubaryi
TGGGGGGCTGAGCCGGGGGGCTGTGCGCGGCGGGGCGGCGGCGGACAGGGCGGGGGGCGCGCAGCCCTCGCCGGGCTCGGAGGGCGCCGGGGCGGCGGGAGGCGGGGGGGGCATCCCGGGAGGATGGCAGAGCCGCCCCGGCGAGCCGAGCCCCGGCGCGCAGGGAGCCAGTGAGAGGGAGGAGAGGGGAAAACACAAACAAGCAAACAACCCACAACAAACAAAGCGGGCAGAGAGCAGCGCCGAGCCCCGCCGCCCCTGCCCCAAAGGCGCCCGCCCGCCCGCAGCCCGCACAGCCGCTGCCCCAGCGAAGATGCGCCCGGCCTTGGCCCACGGACTCTGCTCGCTGCTGCTCAGCCTCTGGGTACCCAGGTAGGAGCTGCACCCCTCCATCCCCAGCCCCGCCGCTGAGAGCCCCGGCCCCACGGGGAGGGAGCGGGGAAGCCGCCGCGCCCAGCCCCGCACCGGGGGCGGTCTGCCCAGGGGGCTCCTGGGGGGGTCCCGCCGCTCCAGCCCAGCCCCGCACGGCTGCGGGCCCCCGTTCAAGGGGCCGTCAGGGCTGCTGCCCCTGCCGCCTTCCCTCGTCCCGACGGAACGCCGGTGGGATGCGCGGCTTCCCCCGCTCCAGGAGGCTGTCCCCCTTCGTCCCCGGCCGGAGACGCTGCCTCAGTTTCCCCGCTCTCCCGCAGAGGACGAGGGAGTGCCGGCTGGGATGCCACTGTCGTGGGGGTCGGTGCCTACTGGATCCCCCTGCATCCCTTCCGTGGCTCCGCCAGTCCTAAAGGCTAGGGGGGTAAGAGGGGGCCACCTGCTTTCCAGAAAACGAACCCCCAAATTCACCATCCCTGTCCGTCTTCGCCTTCCCTCTGCCCGCTCCCAAACTTGTGCGCTGCAGGCAGCCAGGGGTTAATCCTGGTGCTGGTATGAGTGGGGAGGGTCCCCCGCCCTTCCCCCTCCCTCCAGCCCCTTTAAATATAATTTGTTAACGTTGGGACTTGTATTAATTAAAGCAGCAGCCGCTGCAGCCTGTGACCTGGGGGCCTGTCACCGTGAAATCAAGTTTAAATCCAGATTTAAAGGGGGAAGAGAGCTGGGGGGAGCGCTGCATCCTCCTAAGAAGTGTGACAGTGACAGCTTCTTGCCGGTCCCTGGCCCTCCTGAGCCCTGGGTGGAGCAAGAGGCAGAAGGACCTTCCCTCCACTCTCCGGAGCCCCTGCCTCAGTTTCCCTGCAGTGCAATCGGGAGAAAGACCGTAACGTCGCCCCCATCCCGGGATGCCCTGGGAAAAGATGGCAGGCGCTGTGTCAGGCTCAGGACACGTAGGGAACAAGGTCATTGCAGTGCTCAGGGCAGGAGCTCCTGGGCTTGGGGATGGTGGTAGCTGCGTCCTGCTCTGCATCTTGTGTCAGCGAGCACTTGCTTGACAGTGGGATTGAGTGCAGGAAGCCGGGAAGAAGATTTCTCCTCCTGTGTAGGGGTTTTGGAGGGATGCACTCCCTTTCTTTTCCTTCTCCACTCCACCTCGACTGTCCCTATTGGAGTCACTGTGGATTTGCACTGGGGCATATTCGTATATGAACCTGTGAAAGTGGTGGGATGGGTATAAATACTCTTGCGAAGCTGGAGAAAGCAGCAGCCTGATCCTGACAGTTCTCCCTCTCCCCTGAGTAAGCTGTAATTCAGCAGGGACACTGGGGCTGAACCCTCCCTCCAGAGCTGGGTAAGCACTTAGCTGGGGAACTCATCCCCTGACAGCTGCTTCACTCCATGTACCTGCACCAGGCTTGCAGGATTTGAGGGAACAGTGGGGGAGTAACCCTTTTCCCCAAGACCTGGCAGCTGCAGTCCTTCCTCCAGCATCCTCCTCCAAGTCTTGTTTCTGTAATCAAAGTTCAAAGGGCTTCAAGCTCCTTGCTTCTCTGGGGACTCAGATCTTGGCTGTCCCAGGGAACAGGGAGAGACCTTCTTGGGGAGAGCCACAGCAGAGACCAAGCTCTCCTGAACAAGCAGTGGGATGGTGCTGAGCTCCTAGTGGACCATGCTGCAAGATGCTGGATGCTGCTGGGCATCCTGCTGCCTTCTGCTTGCTTTGTGGGTCTTCCACCTGGACACCCAAGTTTATCCCAGAGTCCTTCAAGCCATTCCCTGGAGATGGGCAAACACTTCCTCCTGTCTCCTTCTCCGTATTTGTCTGTCATGAGTACCTCTGTATTAGCTCCCGGCATCTCTCTCTGGACATGCTTTGTCTCCCCACATCCCATGTCCCATCTCTACACACTCCATCTACTTCCCCATTTCCCCAGGCAGCATCTCTATTTGTACACCCTGGACCCCTGCCATGGACCATGTGCCTCCCCTTGCACCCATCCATCTCCTGCTCTCTGTGCTTCTGGGGCCACAGGCATCTGGTTCAGTGGGGCTAGGATGTGACAGTGGACTTGGGATTGTTGCTGGGAGCTTGAGGGTCATTGGCACATGCTTGGCTCCATATTTCACAGCTGAGCTGAAAGGAAAAGGCTGATTGCTCTCTTTACCTCCCTTGTGAGGGCCAGCAGTGATGGGGGGGATACAGGAGATGCAGGGAGGGCATCAGCCAGCAACAGGGATGGAGCCAGACCTGGAATGGGCTGCCTGCTCCAGGGTGTCTAAATTCTCCCAAGGGGAAAGCCACGCTTTCTGTGGAAGGCGAGTTGAGGCAATGTGTGCCGAGAGTCTGCACTGCACAGCCAGTGTGGGAGATCCCTGGGGGAGCACACAGAGGGAGTGCAGTCCTGGGAGATGCTGGGCTCCAGAGGCAGGATGGCCAAATTTGACTGCTGCTGTGCAAAGGCAGCCAGGGTGTCTGCGCTGTACTTATGTTGTTGGAGGGGACTGCAGCCCCAGTGCTGCTGGGTATCTCTGCCTGGCTAAGCTGTCATTGTGCCCAGGGTTTTTCCAGCCTTCCCTATATGCAGTGGGCACAGTGTGGATTGAGGAGCATCTCCCTTCCCTGTGTGTGTCCCCCACAAACTTTTCCCCTTCCCCAAAAGGAAAACCAAGTGGTTGACACATTGCTTGCTCTGAGCTCAAGGGTGTCCTTTTCCCTCCCAGCTCCTGCTCCAATGAGATCCTGGGCCTGAAGCTGCCATCAGAGCCAGTGTTGAATGCCAACACGGTGTGCCTGACCCTGCCGGGGCTGACGCGGCGGCAGCTGGAGGTGTGTGTGCGCCACCCCGACGTCACCGCCTCGGCCATCCAGGGTATCCAGATTGCCATCCATGAATGCCAGCACCAGTTCCGGGACCAGCGCTGGAATTGCTCCAGCCTTGAGACCAAGAACAAGATTCCATATGAGAGCATCATCTTCAGTAGAGGTAAGGGTTGGAGGTTCCCCTCCTCTCCCACTGTCCAGCACCTGCTCTCTGGAGCCCTCATGGGTTCCCCCTGGGCCCCTGCACAGCTCTTCCTTGGCCCAGGGGATGAGGCCAGCTCTTCAGCATCCCCATGGATGAAAGGAGAGAAATGTCATGGTGTGCCAGACGAAGGATTATGCACTATGGCAAAGCTCCTCCATGCACCTTTGTACCTGTGCTGGCCCTTGTCCTGAGGTGCCCCTCCCTGACCAACCCCAGCTGCTCCTAAGGCTTCATCCAGGCCTCACAGCTTTCTGGCATCTTCTCCCCGTGTGGCCTAGGCTGGTGTTTGGAGCAGTGCCACGGGTGTGCAGCAACAGCTGTGGGTCTGAAGGTGGATGCCATGCTCTGGGATTTGGTTTGGTGGATGCAGTTGAGCATCTTGGCTCAGTCGTGCCCTGGGGATGGGGTTTTAGTGTGCTGTGATGAGCTGAAATGTACCCAACTAGTGGGACATAGTTCTGTGAGCCTGGTGTTCTGCCCTTGTGTTGGCTCTCCAGTGCAGAGAGCTAAGGGCGCTCTGTTTTGTGGGACCCTAAAGCATGATGGCACAGGGGACAGGGATACAGGCTGTCCTGGGACCCCACCTGCCCACACAGCCCCCAGCTGTGCTGCTGAGAGAACTCTCCTGGCTCTCCACATTTTGCCAAGGATCCTGATGTCAGGATCTCCTCATCTCCTTCGCAGTCCTGGCTGGCTCTGCCTGTACCAGAGCCTTCCAGGTTGATACTCTTTCCCTCAGGAGCACTCTGGGGGTGCAGATGGGCTGGCCTGCATGGTGCAGATTAGGGTTGTGACCTTCTATAGGACTTGAAGGTATCTCTTCACCTGAGTACCCTTTCGTGAAGCCTGTGCCTCCGCATATATCTAAGTGCCCATTGCCCCAGACCACAGGCAGGAAGGACAATATGGTACTAGTGGCAGAAGGTCAGGGTGCTGAGGGCAGGCGAGGTGCTCAGCAGACATACCACTCCTCCAGCTCCCAAGAAAGGTGAAAACTACTGAAGAAACTGCTCACATACCCACACTGTGAGCCTCTCAGCCTGATGCCCAGCAGAGAGTTGCGACCATCCACTCTTCTTCAAACATCCTTCCACATCCTACATCTTCTTTCCCTGGGACTATGAGGAGATTCTTAAAGAGGAGAGGTTGGCAGCTTGAGGCTTACATGTCATTGAGGGGATGCAGTGGCAGGAGCCCACAGGCAGTTGTAGCGGGTTGGGAGAAGGCTGGAGAGGGGAGCACAGAAGTGTTTTGGTGTCTGAAGATCCCTCATGTCCAGGGCAGCCTGGACATCACTGGATGGAGTGCTACCTTGGAGTATGTGTGGCATCAGGGCTGTGGTCCTGCCATGGAGCAGCCCTGGTCACTTTCAGGACCTTAGTGCCTGGAGAAGGGCAGTGCCTCTTCCCTCTGTGAGCAGTGCCCAGGTTAGGGCCTGGCAGGAAGGGTGGGGACTGTCAGCTCTGATAAGCATCGAGGTATTTCCAGGTCCTCTGAGGAATGCAGTTCACTTCTAGTCTCCTCGGGCGGCAGGAGACACCGACTTGCTGGCTCAAGTTGCTCACGCACCCAGACAAGCTTCCTTGCTCCGGGTCCCACCAGGCTGGGTGAGAAGCAGCAGCAGCAGCAGAGGGCACTGACCTGCATCCCTCCCTCAGCCCTCCTCGTCTGCTGGTGGCCCCAGTGACGTGCACCTCACTTGTGTCTCAGGTGCTCCTGCAGCCCTTCCTGCTGTCAGGGCTGTGACCGATGGATGTGGGGACTCCCACAGACCCTGGACTCTTGTCCCAGTCCTGGGCTCTTGGATATGGCCCAGCCCAGGCTCTCGGCATTGGTGGGATCCTATTCTCTGGAATGGAGACCCAACACCCAGCCACAGGGCAGGATGGAGGTAGGGCTGGAGCATCAGAGCAGGCAGGCATCTCATGACACTCCTGTTTTGGCAGCAGAGGGTGCAGGATGAGCCTCAAGCGCCCAGGCTACCTAATGTAGTTTCTTGGAGCCATTCTGGCATGGAGCAAGCCTTGAGGCTGGAGCCCTGGCCCACTTTGAACCCACCCATGTCCCTCAATAACAGTGCTGGAGCTCTGAGCTTTGCCTTCCATCTGTTACAGGCACAGCCATCCGGGCAGGGATGCTGGATGCATCTCAGGAGCCCAGTGCTGGAGGAGAGGCGAGTGGCGGAAGTGAGGGGTGCAGGCTCCATGCCGCAGACTTTAATGCATCTGACCTCTGGGGACCAGGTCTCTGCTCTGCTCTCTGCCTCATCCTTGCCGTGCCTGGGAATGCAACGTGCTTGTAGGATCATTGTTTGTAACCTGAAGTGACAGACCCCTTTAATCTTTCATTCCTTTTCCCACTTCTTCTGCCATCAGTTCAGCCGTGCGTGAATCTCACTTTAAATTATTTGTAGCTGGCTTCTCCCTCCCGCTCTCCCTGCTTGGCTCCGCTCCCCAACTCTGTCCTCTCCTCCTGCATCTCTCACATCTTCTGCAGTGTGGGCATGAGCCGGGCAGGGTGCAACACTGTTCCAAGCTGTCCCATGGTGCCCGTCCCACACTCTGCCCAGTATCTAGGCACCCGGTGGAGCCAGGGGCCTCATCCCCTGGGGACAGAGAAGAGGACAATGGTAAATGTGTGCCTGTCTCCTCATCCTGCTGAGCTGATCCCAGAAGTTTGAGTGCAAGCCCTGGGGAGACAGGAAGGGGAGGCTTCAAACTGGACAGGGCTGGGAGTCTGGGGTGGCTTCAGAGCAGCGTAGCTGGAGACAGAGATGCTAACAGCATCCTGGGCAGAGCATAGACCTGGGAGGTGCTGCCATCCCTGGGGCGCAGGGAACAGCGGCTGTGAGGCACAACAACAGGTTAGTGGAGGGCAAAGGGGGTGCCTAGGAGTTTACCATCCCTGCTCTCACAGAGTCACTGGGTTCTTTTGAGACATCCCCATGGTCTGTGGGTTTTTCAGATCTGGTCTTTTGATGCTGCATCCTTGGGGTATGAGATGTCCTTTGTACCCTTTTGTGAGTCTCCAGTGCCATCTGCACCCCCCCATCTTCCTCGGCCCGTGTGCCCCCCATGTGCATCCGGGCTCAACAGTTCTATTGCAAATCCTCCTCCAGTCCTCCCTGGCTCCCCAGCTGGCTGCCTATGTACTCACCACCTTCCTGCCCGTTCTCTGGCACTGTCACTTCTGCCAGCACCCTCCAGTGCTGTCCCTGGTCCCATCCTTCTCTGCTGTACCTCCCTCTCCTTCCATGTGCTTGCCTGGCTGACAGAGACATCCTTTCTTGGCCTCAGGAGATGTAGGAGGATGGAGCAGAGAGGTGGAGGCAGGTGGCTGCATCTACACCAGCAGTGGAAATAGGTCCCCTGCTCCTGCTGCACGGGTGAGCAGCACAATTGTGTCCACCTCACTGGAGAGGATGGCCTGTTGTCCTGGTGTATTGTCCCACCACAGCATCTGTGGACTGCCAGGCACTGTGTGGCTTGGTTGGGCTGACCCATGCCTAGTTGCCTGACAAAAACCAAGCTGCAGATGATAGTGGGTCACTGGGTCTCGGTCCTTGTCCAGTATGTGTGCACCCATGGGTGGGTACAGTGCCATCAGGGCTGGGACTGTCTGGCTGCTGGGCAGGGGCTGTCTGAGGTGTGCTATGGGACTGACTATTCACCTTTGCTCATCCCAACCCCAACCCCATCTACATGGAGCTCTGAAAAAATTGGGACCCCCATGGAGGGGCTGGATGTCCTTGAAGGCCTTCAAAGGCTCATGGTTGGAGGGAACGTGACTCTGGAGCGCAGTGTCTCTTGGTTCTTGCAGCCTTTGGAGAGATGGGTGATGCTTCCATGCCCTGTGCCCACCTTAGAAGGGCTCACTGGTGCCAAGGGGTCTGCATTGCCATGGCGAAATCTTGATTTCTTACAGCAGAGAGCGGGGAACTCCCTGCACGGATGGAAACACCAGGTGCTGGGGCCCAGCCAGCTGTGAAATGGAGCTTGGGGAGGCTTTGCTGTGTGCTGAGGGAGGCAGGTGCTGTTACAGCTATCCGGGGAGATGCTGCCAAGCTCAGGACCCCGGCACCCAGCTCTGCAGAACCCCAGCCAAGCTCCGGTGCCCGCAGACCGCAGCGCCTGGCCTGGCGCACCTGCAGCTGGGCTGCTGGCAGGGTTTTGTGTACCCCTGGGCAAACCAAGGGCTTTGCCCACCTGGCCCTGAAGCACATGTGGGTGCTTTGGATGCTTGGCTTCATCCTTGTGGGTTCCCCTGTTCCCTGGACCTTCTCCCCACTGATGGGTGCAAGCGAGACCCTGGGGCCAGGCAGGATTCCCGGCGGTGCGGGGCTGAGCCCAGCTCCCTGCAGCCTGCATAGCAGCAAGGGCTGCTCTCTCAGAGCGCCGTGGGCAGACAAGGAGCGAAGGCTGCGGGCTGTCCCTGGCACGCTCAAGAAGGTGCAGGGAGGCAAGTTGGGATCTGCAGGGAGGCATTTAGCGCCTGGTGCTGGGCCAGACCCTGGCAGGTTCACCTGCAGTTTAATTAGGGAGAGGGGAGGGGAAGGAGCGGGGCTGGGGGAGAGGCAGCGTGTCGGGACTGGCCGTGTCGGCAGGCCTTGCAGGAGGTGGCGGGAGAAGTTCTCCTCTGCCTTATATCAGGGCGGGGGCAATGTGCCCACAGCTCCTGGCAGATAGACCTCACTCCTGGGGGGTATTGCCATGAAGGGGGCAGCTGAGCATCCCTGGGGTACCCTAGGGTGAGCCTATGTGAGGCTGTCCTGCCAGCTCCCTCAATGCCACCCAGGCACTGCAGTGATGGGGGTTGGGAGAGAGTTGTTGCCTGGATGTGATGGTGAGCTGTGGCAGGAAGGCCATGGCTCCAGCTCTCTCTGGTCTACAGACTGTAGAGCCTAGAGCTGTGCCTGAGCCAGCCCTGTAGCCTCCATCCCACCTCTGCTTGAGAGATGGAAGAACTGCAGTGTCCATGGCAGAGCCAGTGCTGCTGAGACTTGGGGTCTTGCTAAATGACCAGCCATCTCCTTGGCACATCTTGACAGGGAAAACTTTCCCCTGCTAAGAAAGCTGCTTTGGGATTTGACCTGGGGATGAGATTTCAGACCTGTCCTCCTTGCCTAGCATGGTCTTTGAGTACATAGCAGGCTGGATGCGGTGGTGGTGTCAGGGTGGTGTCCTCCATTCCCTCTTCCCTGCAGGATGCAACACATCTTGTACCACCCACAACTACACCTCTTCTGTCGTCTCTGGAGGGATATGGTGACTCAAAAATCACTGCTGAGGTCTTAGGTGGCTGGGGTAGCTGGAGAGCCTCCCTCCAAAGGGCTCAGGGCTGGCCACCACATGCCACTTCCTAGAAGCTCCCACCCTTGCCGAGCCCATGAGGCTGGTGGTTGTTGCCTGCAGCCATGTTGCTCGTTGCTTTGCTTCAATCCGCTGTCTCTGGCGTGGCTGGGGTAGAGCAAGGAATGTAAACTGAACCTCCAAGCAGAACCGTACTGGCATGGCTGCTGTGATCCCAGTCCTGCCCTGACCCTCTCTTCTCCTTTGCTCACAGCTCCCCGTGAGAGCAGGTGAGGGAAGAAGGGGAGAAGGAAGGGAAGAAGGGGAGAAGGAAAGGAAGAATGGTAGGGCCAGGCAGAGTGATACTGAGCAGGGAAAGGAGCATGATAAGATGGGAAGACAACTTCCTGAATGCTGTGATGTCATGCCCTAGGGACCAGTCTGTCCCCTGCCACAGCCTGGGGAATGGCAGCTCCAGGGACAAGGACCCATGCCTCATCCATCAGCTCACATGTGCTTGGAGAGTACTAGAGGAAGAAGGAGGACTGGGGCTTGACCCCAGGGGTTTCCCAGCGCTGAAGGGCACCAAACAAACCTGACCTCTTTACCTGTTAGGACACAGGCTTGCTTGACGGACTGGGTGGGGTAGAGCTTGTGTCTGGGCTCCAGAAGGGATTTTAAGGAGATGCCACACCAGAAATTATTTTTTATGCTGGAAAAATGTGCGAGAAAGAGGCAGGGCTGAGAGGAGGGTGTTGTTCTGGGGGAAGGGTTTGCTGCCCCTGTCCCCAGGCACCAGCTGTGTGAGGAGCTGGGGGTGCCCGGCGGGGTGGCCCTGACAAACTGGGCTGTGCCCAGGTTTGGCATGTGAAGGGCTGGAGCTGACCGAGATGGTGGGATCAGAGAACTGACATAGGGAGGATTTGGGAATCCAGGAGAGCTTTCTGTGCTGGTTCTCCATCCTCCATTGCTCACCTGGGGACTGAAGTTCCCCAGATGTGGGCCTTCGTGCTCCAGCAGCGCTGTGGGTGTGTTGCAGGCACTGCCTGCCAGCACTCTCCCCGGGGAGGCTGCACGGCACAGTGTACGCACCAGCAGCCCCATTACCTGCCCGCTGAAAAATGTTGTTCAACTTGTGCATGGAAAGAGGCAGGCTGAGAGCAAGCTTGTCCCACACCAAGGGGAAGCTGGGAGAGGCTCCTGCTGGCTTTTAAGCAGCGCCTCGTTAATTTTTTAAATGCACCAGTGTCAAATTAACACACAAAAGAGCAGCATGACTTTAAATGCAGGTTTCTGGGCTGCATTTCATTTTCCTTTAATAAGATCATAGCGTTTGCTCAGCGGGCGGCAGCGAACCACGGAGGAGACATGCGTGGTGGGGAGCACTGCCAAGGATGGGCAACAGCAGTGTTTGCACTCTCACCTCTCCTGACTCTGTGGTGCAGGCAGGGAGCTGGCAGAGCTTTGGGGGGCTCACCTAAGGCCTCCGTTTGATGGCATGGATCTGGTAAAGAAAGCACCCCAAAACCTGTAGTCTGTTCAGCTGTGTTGAAGCCAGGGCAAATGAAACTGCTCATGTCCAACAGAGGGAGAGAGGCTGGGAACTCCAGCTATTTATTTATTCACATGTGACGCCACGGCACAAAATCTGGCTCTCCCTCCATCCTCGCCTCATGCTGGGGCCAGTCACTGTGCACCAAAGCAAAGGGCACTGCAGGCTCCCCGCCTGGCCTGGGAACCACAAACAAAAATATTACTTCGCATTTCAAATAAAATAGAAATTCCCAGGGAGGAGAGGGTCCTCACCTGGCTGCAGTGAAGCCCAGAGATTCTCAGGCATCCCCTGCTCACAGCCACATGGAGCCCCATGGAACCCCTTCTGTGAGACCTGTCCCCAGCTAATGACACTTGTGGATGTCCTCACTCTCTAGCGTTTAATGACAACCAGCTGCCGGCTCTGGCAGCACACAGTGTGGTCACGGCATGCTCTAACTGACTAGGGATGCTCATTTTTTTCCAGCCTGGTATCACAGTTAGAGCTTCTTGTGGGAGCTGGCGGGGTTTAGGGTAGGAAGGGATATGGGCAGATGGATGGGGCTGGACAGGGAGTGCAGCCTGCTCTTTTTACTGCCTAATCTGCACCCTGTGAGTAAGCAAAAGTGGCCCATTCTTCAGCAGAAATATTTCTCGGCCAGCGTTATATTTAGTATAGTAGGGAACTCTGAGTGGAGAGGGGAGGAGGGATTGCCTTTCCCATCAGAGCCATGATGCTGATGCCTGAACAGTGCTGTGGTGGCATCTCCTGGAGTGATGTGAGAGCAGGGTGATGGTGGAAGCTGGGGTCCCAGCTGGGGCAGGGCTGTCCCTCAGGGCAGCAGTGTGTCCTGGAGGGGATGGGGCTGGAGAGGGAGCATGGTCTGTGTGGGAGCTGGTGCATCTGGAAAAAGCAAGACACAAGCTGAACCTCCAAATCCCTACACCCCAGTGTAGGGATCCAGCCAGGATCATCCGGCCCTCCACAGGGGTCACGCCACCCAGCCTGAGCCCCACTCTCTGCTTCCTTGCAGGCTTTCGGGAGAGCGCCTTTGCCTATGCCATCGCGGCCGCCGGTGTGGTGCATGCCGTGTCCAACGCCTGTGCCCTGGGGAAGCTGCAGGCCTGTGGCTGTGACCAGAAGCGCCGTGGCGATGAGGAGGCTTTCCGGCGCAAGCTGCACCGTCTCCAGCTGGAAGCCATGAACCGTGGCAAAGGCATGGTGCATGGGGTGCACATGGAGCACATGCCGGCGGAGACCCCTGGCCTCCAGGACTCCTGGGAATGGGGTGGGTGCAGCCCTGATGTGGACTATGGAGAGAAGTTTTCCAAAGATTTCCTCGATTCCCGGGAAACCTACAGGGATATCCACTCCCGTATGCGGCTGCACAACAACCGCGTGGGCCGGCAGGTGAGTGAGGCACTGGGGACAGTGCGGGGAGGTGATGGTGGGAACAGGGTCCCCAGGACATGTGTGGGAAGGCTGCGAGTGCCTCATGCTGGTTGCTGTGGGACCATTTGTGAGTCTGGGATTGCCCCCAAGGCACTGCCTCTCCCCAGTCTTGCCCAGAACAAAGGCAGTGATGCCCTTAGCAGGACAGGTGCAAGGATGTGCTGGTCAAACACCTGCTGGGGACAATACCTCTGCACATTGCTGCTGTGCCCTTGCCGAGGGACACTGTCCCAGGCCACTGTCACTGCCTGTGCTGCAGTGGTGCTACTGGGGTGGCACAGCAATGATTCTGGCTCCTGCCTCTCAGGAGCTGGGTGAACTGGTGTTGGGCAGCTGCAGTGGGAAGAAGCTGAAGACAGGGAGGAGAAAGTCACTGGCATCATGGGGACACAGCACAGATTCTACAGCACCCAGCCATGTCTCTCTCTCCAGAAAGGGGGTCTGTGCCCTAAGGAGGCAGATGTGAATGAGATTGAGTTAGGCAGTGGGCTCCTATACCAGCTGGGAAGCACAGCATGCCCTTGGGAGCAGAGGTGACAGCCCACAGCCTTGTCCCCCAGCTCTAGCAGTGTGATGGAGCCTGTCCAGGCAAGCAGGACGGTCTCCCTTCCATTCTTATGATGTCAGGTCTTGTTAAAGGTACTAATTAGTAGCTCACTCCATCTGGAAGCTGATGTTTAAAAGCAGCCTGACATTGGAGACAAGAAGCATGAAGGCAGAAGGGGCTGGGAGGATGGCTGCATTTCCCTGACTGCTGTTGCTCCCAGCAGGTGCCTGAGAGATCCCATCCAATAGGACACATGTCTGCAAGACCCCAGCCACATGCTGCCAGGGCAGTGCCTAGGGATCTGTAGTGGCTGCAGGAATAAATAATTAAAGGTCAGAATTCCACAGGGAATGTTTCCTTGGGATGGCTCTGACATTTGGATGTGCCTCTTGCTTTGAGCATGTTTGAAGTCAGCAGGTGAGGAGAGGATGCTGCAGAGCAGGACTTTAATGTGTGGCTTTCCCTGATGCTGGAGCTGAGTTTAACCACCCTGGAGAAGCCACCCCAGTCTGGCCAAGCTGTAAATGCCTGGGGAATACCAAAGCTTTTGATTTGTTTGGCTTTGTTTGCTTGCGTGTGGTGAAGGCTCACTCAGTGTTAGGCAGCTAAATCCTCTGCAGGCTGCTCTGGCCCAATCTGGGCAAGACCCCCATTCCTGTTCTGACTGCAGGGCTCATCCTGATTCCCCTACATCTCTACATGCCCTGGATCTCTGGGACTCTTGGCAGTGCTCAGAAACCTGTGGTCTGTGTTCCCTGCTTCCCAAGGGAAGCCGCACAGCCTGCAGAAGGAAGGGAAGGTGAGAGAGGAATATTTGCTCTGGCGGGATGTCACAAAACATTTCCCGTGGGATCCAGTAACAGCAAAAATGCCTGGGGTCTGCTTGTCCCCAAGGGCAGGCAGGCACGGGACTTGCAATGTCAGGTCTTGGTGGCTTCAGAGACAAGATCTGGACCGATGAAAGAAGCCTGAGAGCTAGAAGCAGATGCAGAGGAGAACTAAAGGAATAAAGGAGGGAATGGTACCAGTGCAGGTGAGGAAGCAATGCCTGGATAGGCTGCCCAACTCAGGGGCCTTGTTGAGATGAGGGTGTGAACCCATGTGTGATGGCTGTGGGTGCCAGGCATTGGAACAAGGAGATGATGCTGTGCCTGGCCTACGTCTGTTGGTGCCATGCTTATTGCCAGGGCTGGTCCTGGCTGCCCCACTGGGGGTGAGTTCTCCAACTCCCCACTGGCTCTTTTAGCAATGCTGTGAGTCCCACACCCACCCAAGCCCCACTTACTCCTAGAAGCAATTTTCCTGCTGTAATAAGGAGCAACCTCCTGGAATTTCCCAGGAAAGGACTGGCTGTACTGATTGCAGCAGCTCTGTGGTCCTCCTCTCCAAGTCTCGAGGCTTGAACCTCTTTAGCACAGCAGTGATGTGGACATGCCCACCTTGTGCCATGCCCTGCCATGCACCATCCCTTTCCATGCACCAGGTAGCTGCAGCACCCAGAGCTCTCCAGCACCTTACTGATTCTGAGCATCCTCTCTGTGTATCCTGAGGGTACTGTGTGTGTGGGTAAGCCTGTCTCCCAGCTCAGACCCTACAATGCTGGAGGGAGGTGACAATTCCAGGAATGGTGGCATCCAGGAGCCATCGGATGTGGGTTTCTGTAGTGTAGTGGTTATCACGTTCGCCTGACACGCGGAAGGTCCCTGGTTCGAAACCAGGCAGAAACATGCTGATTTTTCCTTTTTACATCCAGCTATGAAGCTGGGCAGGGGATTGTAGCTGCAAGGGATGTGCAGCATCCTCTGATGGTGGCAGTGGTGACCTTGGTCCTGAGTTGGAGTAGGAAGTCAGCTATGGGATAATCATTGGTTGGTCCAGCTCAAGACTGAGGTGGGTGTTCTGCATCCCTGGGAGGCAGCAAGCTCCCCAGCAAAGAGCAGCAAGAGTGTGAAGGAGACTTTGCAGGTCGTCCTAACTCACCAGATCAGAGAGTGAGAGGGGATGAAAGGAAGCCAGGAACTACCCATTACCCTCACAACAAAGACCTACGATAAAGCTCTTATGAGCGTGCCTGGGAGGAGCTGGGAATGTTCGAAAGAAAGCACCAGCGAGTCTGGGCATGTGTTGAACTTGGGTGTCTATGAGACAGGGAAAGGACGGGTAAGGGTGCATGGAGAAAATCCAATGACAAAAGCATGGGGCCAAGGCTCAGATGGGCCCTTCTTGGATCTCCCAGCTCTGTCAGGGTCCTGTCCCCTCTGTGCTGCCTGTGCAGGAGGGAAAGAACAAGCCATTGCTGGTCAGGGATGGATGGGTGTTGTGGTGCTGGGGCTAGGGATGCTCAGCAGGGATGGCTTGGGTGATGGAGATGACCACACTTGACACCTTCTTCAGCCCCTGCTGTGACCAGCTGTAGCCCCAAATGAACCCCTGTCCAGCTGTCACACCACTGTCCCCTGAAGCCCAGTGGCCAGCCTGCCAGCCACAGCCCTCTATGCAGATTTTTCCTGGTCTAGCCAAGCCAGCAGGAAGGGAATGTGGGAAAGGATGGGGTCCCGGTGCCAGTGTGTTCCCAAGGATAGTGACAAGAACAGTGGCAAGCAGCTGGTGTTCCTGGCTGGCACACCCAGGCCATGGTAGAGAGGCCAGGTAGCTCATTAACTGTGAGGTGGAGGCTCTTCCCAGCAGGAGCAGGACTCTCAGCAGGATGAAAGCCAAACTCCAGCCCAGCCCAGACCTCTCCGCCATGTGCCCCAAGCTCCAGGCATGTTTCCCTGACCTGCCTTCATTACCATAACTGCTTAGCAACGGGGAGATTTACTCAAAAACAGGAAAACAAGGAATAAAAACTACTCACCCTTACCTAAACAAGGCATTCCTGTCACATGTGTCCCTTCCAGGGAGGGGGCAGGAATAGGCAACATGTGGCAGGCATGAAGCCAGGTGGCTGGGCAGGACTGGCATTGTGGGACAGCAGCTTCCACAGGGCCATGTGTCCCCTGGAATCTCCCCACAAGCCCTGGAGCATGGCCCTGGGTACAGTCTGCAAGCCCCAGCTGAGCTCCTGGTAGGGTTTGGGTGTCTGCATGGGCAGGGGACTTGCTGAAGCCCGTGTGAGCACGTGGATATGGGGGCACACAACCCAGCAGGGAACCCCTGTTGGGACAGAGCAGAGGACATTATAAACTGTCTCTTTCCAGGCTGTGTGGGCATATGTGGTCATGTTGTGTACCCCTGGAGATTGATGGCCATGAGCTGTTTCTCTTGGCTTGGCCACAGCAGTATCCCTGTGGCCAGGGTTGCTGAAGGAGAGCAGGCAAGAGCTAAAAGAGCTGCTCCCAGGACTCCCAGAACTGGGGCTTTATGGGATGAAGGTGCTGGGGAGGGGAAAGGAAGGGGAAAGCATCCCTCCCAGCTACTCCCATCCCTTGCAGTGCTACTGGCTGGTGAGGTGCATGGGGGACCCTTGCACTGGGGGGAGGGGTGGAGGGGGTCCCAGTAGGGCTGCAGAGATGTAGCCAGGCTGTCTTTTAACTGGGGTCCAGGATCAGGTTGATGCTGCTGGAGCCAAGCAGCAGTGGGAGGTGACATTCAGGCTCCTTCTCCTCCCTGTGCTCAGGTAGCTCACCCTCTCCTTTAGGTGCCAATCCCTTGCTGAAACATAAAAGCCAGTTGGTATTGCCAGGATGGGAAGGGACAGGGTGTGGGACATGAGTTACACTGGGCACAGCAACAGGGTGCAGCCTTGCTGGCTTTGCACTTCCAGAGCTTTGATGGCTACTCATGCCAGCCCTTGATGTTCTCATAGTGCCAACCCACACAGAGGTCCACTGTGGCTTCTCCAGTCCCCAAAATGGGTCTCCTTCATGCTAACTCGTCTGTCCTTCCTTCCTTCCTTCCCCGCCCAGGTGGTGATGGACAACATGAGGAGAAAGTGCAAATGCCACGGTACCTCAGGGAGCTGCCAGCTGAAGACATGCTGGCAGGTGACGCCTGAGTTTCGCCTGGTGGGGTCCCTGCTCAAGGACCGCTTCTACGGGGCCACTCTCATCCGGCCCCACAACCGCAACGCCGGGCAGCTGGAGCCGGGCCACGCTCGGCATCGCCGCCGGGCTGGCATCAGCGAGCTGGTTTACTTCGAGAAGTCACCCGACTTCTGCGAGCGGGAGCCGGCCCTGGACTCCTTGGGCACTCAAGGGCGCCTGTGCAACAAGACCAGCCCGGGCATGGACAACTGTGAGAGCCTGTGCTGCGGCCGCGGGCACAACATCCTGCGGCAGACACGCAGCGAGCGCTGCAACTGCAAGTTCCACTGGTGCTGCTTCGTGGCCTGCGAGGAGTGTCGCATCACCGAGTGGGTCAGCGTCTGCAAGTAGCCAGGCGGGGACGGGTGCCCACCCCAGGGTGCCAGGGACAAGCACGCCTGCCTGCGGCAGGGGAGGGAGACGGGGATTGGCGCTGGGGGGGAGGTGGAGCCGCCATACCCGCTTCCCTCCGCTCCGAGGGAGCAGGAGAGGAGATGCTCAGCACCCTCCAAAATCAGCACTTTGTCGTCACCTGGGAAGGGCAGGGCTGCCCGCTGCCCCCCAGCCCCACATGAGAGCACCAAGGCTCCCAGCCCCGGGGAGCGCACGGCCATGCTGTACAGACCGCCGACACCAGCACCACTCGGGGGGGCGGAGGGTGGGCGTGGGGGTGGGGAGTGCCCGCTGGCACCCAGCGGCGTGGAGCAGGGCGGGGTAGGGGACAGCAGGGCATGGGGAGCCCAGGGTGGGAGGGAAGTGGGGGGGGACACACACTAGCACTGTGCACAAGTTCCTCCAACCACATGCGAGGTTGTGCTCGGAGCACGATGGGGTTGGAGCATCCCGTGGGATGGAGAAGGGGCACAACTCCCCGGGCTGGGGCTCACCTCTCACCTCTGGGCTGGCTTGGGCCGTAGTATCGTGGCCGGAGGGGCGGGTGCCCGGGGCTGTGCTGTGTGTGTCTGTGTTATTATATGGTAAGTTATTTTCTGATTGTGAATAAAAGTGGATTGGAGACAGCACAGGGTATTTCAGGATGCAGCACTCTGCTCTTCCTGCTGCCAAGGGCTCTCCATTCCTGTAGGGTGACAGAAGGATGGAGGGGGACCCTCGGTGCTGCTGACCTACTTGTGGGAGCCTTTCTCCCTGGTGCTCTGCTGCCATCCCATAATAACCATCCTATGAGCTCTTTGCAGACTGGCAGGAGGTGGGGACCCCTCGCAGGCACCCCAGACACTTGCAAGGTGGCTGCTGGGAAGCTCCTGCCCAGCTGGACTCATGCTGGACCCCATCCATCCCATGGGAATCCTGGCTGTTGCCCCCACGCCCGTGACCATGCTGGGGCTGGGAGCTGCCCCACTGTCTCCCACACTCCTGGGTGGGATGGTGGGGCTGGAGAGTAGGGAGAGGGGAAGGAAGCATGGGGTGGGCCAGGCAATGGGGGTCCACAACTGGCAGTTTGCTGTGGCGGTGGGGAGAGCACCCATCTGGCTGCAGCAGCCTGCAGGGGCCAGGCAGTGAATCATGCTGCTGCTATCTCCTGGCTGATAACTTCCCTGCTCCTCCCACGGCTGTGCACCCCTTGGGGCTACACAAAAAAAAATAGAAGTGAATTAAAAAAAAAACTAAATCAAGGAGGAAAATACCAGGCTGGAAGGAAGCAAGCGCCCCAGGTCCAGCAGGGAGCGGCCCGTGTCCTCATTTCATAACGCTTGCACACACAGCTGGAGCTGGATCAGCTGGGATGGATGCTCTGCCCTTCACCAGCCCTGGATAGGAGGGCTGGCTTTTCCCCTCCTGGAGGGACCATGTGGATGGTGTCCTTGCTTCTGGAACCAGCTGAGGAGAAGAGGAGAATGCTGTAGGTGCTGGAAGGAAGTACAGGATCTTCAGTGGCCTTGCAGCAGCTGTGTGGCTCCGTCTGCCGGTGCAGAAGGGACAGCAAGTCACACAGTCTCCACAATGGCTCCTGGCAGCAGAGACATTGGGCTGGTGTCCTTGCAGGGAACAGGATCTCAGCTTGGGGTTTGGGGCACCCAGGCTTGCCCTATGAGGCATGAAAGCAGTGCTGTTCCCATGGGGCAAGTTTACTCTGACAGGGCATGCTCCAGCAGTTCATTTTCCCTCCTGACATCCTACTTTTCCATCTCCAATATCCATCTCCAGCATCAGGGCCCTTTTTTCAAATCCAAAAGAGCTTTGCCTTTTGGCCATTGTCCCAAGCACTGATTGAACCCCATGAGGTTCCTCTCCCTCCCAGGCTGGCCAAAACCCTGTGTCCCTAAGGTTGTGCTACTCAGAACAGTGGAACTCAGCACATCTGTCAAGCTCCAGCACTCTGTAGGTGACGTTGGTTTCCCACCTCCCAGGAGCTGCTTTGCAGGCACCTGTGGTCTCAGGGCTGCCTGAGGTGATGACTGTCTCACCATGGAAGCTCTCCCTGCATTGCACTGGCCCCTTCACCCCCTGCTTGCTAATCCCAGGCCACCTGCTCTGCAACAGTGGGATCCTAGGATACGATTGCCCTATAAGAGGACCAGAGTGGGGACAAGGTGTATTTGATGATGCAGAGAGGTGATGCAGGGCAGGACCATTCCCCCCAAGAACATTTCACATCCCCCAGTGAGGCACCAGGCTCTGAGCACCCTGGATCTGCAAAGACTGCAGCTTGCTCTTGCCTTGCCACCCAATTTTGGGAACATAGCACTGTGAAAGAGCATACCAGTAACGCCAGCACACCTAGGCTGAGACTCCTAGCACAGTGTCCAGTGCTCTTTGGTTCTGTAGAGACCCTGTGTGAGCTAGTGACCCTGGGACACTCAGAGGAAAACATAAGATCACTTGATCTTGGTCAGTCTGCAGGTGGCATGGTTGGGGTGCAAGCTGGATGTGCTGGAGGGATGCTTTGGGCTTCAGGCAGCACGCTCCAGGTGCAGGCAGCCCCAGGGCACAGGCTTCCTGCTTGCAGAATCTCATTTCCTCCTGGGGCCACCTGGCTACCAGTGCAATACCAGTCTTCAAGATCTGCTCTGTGGCTTCTCTGGCTGAATGTCTGGGAGCCACAGGCAAGGTGCCAGTATGCCTGTGGTTACGAAAAACAGTGTCCCCATGCTTCCCTAACTGGGAACCAGCCACTGGGCAGCTGTCCTAACAACCACATTGCTGGGCAGAGCGTGTGCAGGGCACCTCCTTTCCCCACGGCCGCTGCTGAGCCTCCAGAGCCAGCTGCCAGTGAGGGCTTGGCTCCCCGCGGTCTGGGCATTCCAAACTTCTCTTCTATGAACCACCCTCCCTGATCCACCAATGGGTTATGTCCCAGTCCCATCACAGAGTCATGTTTCCTCACACAGAGGGACTATTTGAGCCTGCTGAGCTGTTCCAGCCTTGCACATTCTGGTGCATGGCCCCCTACTGCCCTGTGAGGGACATCCCCACCCTGCAGAGCACTGCACACGTTTCTGGGCTGATGTGGGAAAGTTCAAGGTGCTTCACCCAAGAGAGAGGAATGATCATCAGTGTAGAACAGCCCAGGTAGATGATGAAGGTGGTTTCCAGCAGAGAGGACCAGATTTTTCCAAAGCTTTCCCATCATCTTCCTACAGAGGCAAACCACTAAGGGAGTTCCAAAATTGAAAAAGGAAATGGCCATTCCTTTCACTTGCATGTCATAAAAGGGCACTGAAAGCTCTAAAGAAGGCAGCAAGTCCATGCTGGCAATACCAGGTAAAACATACTTCAGTTTCATTAAGTATTTTGGCCCAAGCTCTAGAAATTCCTCCATCCTCGAGGGTCCCTGCTGCAGAGGGAATCACCAGCCCAGTGGCTCTGCTAGAGCCATGTGAAGTCCAATGGTTTTCTCAAACTTCGAACTTCCTGGTCCTAGGGGCAGGAAAGCTTCTCAGATCCTTCTAGTAAACCGAAAGTAAATTTCACTTCTTGCCCCTGTGGTTGTGGAGAGTGATGGGAAAACCTGACCTGAGTGTGACTGCTGAGAGGGCAATAGAGAGACCTGAGCTGGCCTGATCGGTTTGTACTTCTGCCAGGTCTGAAGCCAGATCTGTGGCTGTCCAGATGTGGCTACCCCAGGCTGGTGCTCTCTCAGACCCTGGCCTTGTGCCCGTCACCAGACACAGCATGGAAGAGCCAAAGGGACAGTGGATTCCCTCCAGCACAGCAGGTTGCTGGGTCCTTTCTCCTCTCACCCAAAGCCCCAGCTCATCTCTTGCTTCTGGAAAGCTCCAGCAAGGGTGGGGAAGGTCTCTGGGGGTGGCAGAGGAGGAGTGGGGGGGCTGGGACTTTCCCCAGGAGATCACAGGAGGAACTTTGGCTGGAGGGTGGGGGGAGCCGATGAGGAGTTGCTACATCATGCCCCAATGAGCCGTGAGTAACTCCTCTGGTATTTCTTCCCCTCACAGAACAGTCATCAGAGCCAGATCCTGCCTGGGGGAATCACTACACGGGAACGCCCAGCCCCATCCAAATTCCATTCCTGCTCCCATCAGAGCTCACAATATGAAGGAGAGCCATGAGTGGACAGTTCTGTCTCAGTGGTACCCCCTGTCCCATGCCGCACACCGGGGTGGCACGAGCACGGGCATGGGCAGGGCTGGCAGTGCTGGCTGGCAGAGCCTAGTAGGCTGCTGACCCACAAAAGCAGCCAGATGCACCTGGGCTACTGGAAGTCACGAGAGAGCAAAGCCTCATTGTCTGCTTATCCAAGCGGAGCAGAGGGCAGGCCCTCTCCTGCTTTGGTCTGGGCCACTGGCTTCCATGCTTCCTCTGCTTGAGAAGCAAGTAGCCATGGCTTGAGACTCATCCTGAGAGCCTGGTTGGCACCATGCTGCGAGCTGAGATGCAGAGAGGTGCTCCAAGGCTTTCCTGACGTTCAGCCCCAACATGTCATGCTTGGCACCAGCACCCGTGCAAGCCCCCGAAAAGGAAAAAAAAGTTTGGCCCTGACTGACCTGCTTGGCAAGGAGAAGTACCTACAGCAAGGCAGCACCTGGCTTGGGATAGGAGCCCAGGAGCCCTGTGCTCCCTCCACAGGCCCAGCTCCTTCCCACCACCCCCCGGGCACAGCATTCTGATGGCATGGCGCTCCATCATGAGGGGTGGGTCACCTACCTGGTGAGAAGGCTGTAGCCACCACTGTGTTGAGCTCACTGAGTTACCAGACATGCTGGCAGCAGCCAGACTCGGGGAGTGTCACCACTGGCTGGACAGACTGCAGCCTCCTTGCACCAGCCCATGGTCCTCCAAGGGAGCCCCTGGCCATGGGGCTGCCACATGCCTGCAGAAGGGCCAGCAGAGTTTGGACATGGGTGGGATGTGGAGATGGAGAGCAGAGGGAGGGCTTGGGCTGAAGGTTGTGATGGAGCCAGGGCAGCTCCAAAGGCTGGGGCAGGACAAGCTCTAGGGGGAGGCTGGGCAAGGGATGGGAAAGGTTGGGGCTGGGCAGAGTTTGGGGTGCACTGGGCCCCTTAGACAGAAGATCAGAGCAGAGGCAGTGGGTGCACTGGAGTGAGAGCAGGTGGCGAGATGCCTGAGAAAGGAGGCTGATATTATCTTTGGGAAGGGGGTGATGTGGACGTCTTCCACAGCCCATACCCCAATGGCTGAGATCCTCACCAAGGAGGTGGGCACCAAGTCTCCCTAGAGAGCCTCTGGACTAGAGGGAGAGCTCCAACCATAAGCTCTGACCACTTAGCTTGTGTTGTGCCCCTCCTGCAATGGCTGCAGTTATGGTTGGACCCAAATGTTCTTTACTCAGTCCTAAATGTGGTCCTCTGGCCCAGAAAACACCAGGGACACCCCAGGGCTCCTGGAGAGTGTGTGAGGAACACTGGTCCCTGGCACAAATCTGTGATACATGAGAATATTCCAGCACTTTCTTTATCCCTTGATTTGTCACAGGGAGCGCCCAGCCCTGGCCACTGTGTGAATAGGGCGCACCAGCATCCCCAGCTCCTTGCTTCCATGAGGCAGATGGAGGAGGCAAGAGGATGCCTGGCTGTGACAGCACGGGACACACCAGGGAAGGATGTGAGCCTGGAAGCAGCCTGGTGGGGACACCAGGACAGGTGGGGAAAGAGGGAAAAGCTTTTTTGGACACGGATGGAGAACACCTGGGGCAGACTTTGTGCTACTCTTCTCCTTCCCCCCATGACAAAGGGAGGTTTTGGGCTGGGGAGGGAGGTGATGGAGGGGCACATCCGGCATGGGGGCAGGACACCAGTTCAGGAGGGTGGGAGCAGGCAGCTGGGGGTCGGGGGATGAAAGCACAGGGTCCAGGAGGAGGGGAGTGACAGGAGCAGTGCAAACGCAGCCAGCAAAGCCAGGTGCAGTGGGAAGGGCTGGGGGAAGGCAGGGAAAAGAGGCCAAGTGCAAAGAGAGCAAAGGCAGCAGAGGAAAAGAGAGCATGGCCAGAGAGGCAGAGATGAAAGAGGGAGTGAGGCAGGGGAGAGATGAAAGGGCCACGGCGCGGGTGCTCCTGCCTCCTCCCCAGGCTCCCGGGGCTCTGTAATCCCCGAGGAGCTGGCTCCTCTCATGTGGTGGCCCGCAGCTGTGTGCGGTCGGCTCAGCCCCACCGCTCCGCACTGGGACTTTCCAGGAGGGGGAGAAACCCAACACAAAACACATGACTTAACCAGTGCCTGCCAGGCCCCTGCGCACGCGGGGTCCGGGGCACCCTGGTACGCGGCACACCCCGGGATGCCACGACCCACTGGGGCCAGGGCCAGATGGCAGACATGGTCCCCTCTGCTCTGGGGAAAGGTGGCCCAGGCAGGGTGAAAGCAGTGTGAACCTGGCTGGTCAAGGGGCACAGCTGTAAGGTGCAGGCAAGAGCTGTGCTGAGCCAGGGAGAGCACAGCTCAAACAGAACCTGTGTCAGCATGGGGTGGCCTCTTAGGGACCCCCCTCTGAGGTCACAATGGTGGGGGGTGCAGGGGCTGTATGGGCTTGGTCCTTCTGTCCAGCTTTCTCTGTTAAGTGCCATACTGCCTGCTGGCCTTGGCTGTGGGTACCACGGATGCAGCAGGACTTGGCATACGGAGCTGGAACCTGTCCTGGTGGGTCACTGGCTCATTTGCTTCACTGCTCCAAAGCAAACTGAAAACCCAGGCCACTGCAGATACTAAAGCAGCACTTTCAAGGCACTTGTGATCAAGGATATCTCTGTTCTCCTTGCCTAGCTCAGGCCACAACATGGGAGTTCTTTCCCATTACAGATGACTTTGCTGCTTGGCAGTCTCCTGTTCACCACTGCTGACTGCAAGGATGCTGAGCTTGGCTCAAATGCTGGGCTCAGTAGGGATGCAGGCTCTCTTTTCCTCTTTGGGGCAGGTGGGGCAGCAGAGTTGATACCCATGGAGTATCTTGTGGGGATACCCATGTGTCCCTTCCTCCTTGTCTCAGTTTTGCCCTGCCAACCTTCTCTTTTCTGCCTGTGTGAACCTGGTGAGCTCAGCTAGAAATCACTCTGACTGAGCTTGGGCAGCACCAGAAGCTTCCTTTGCCTTCCTGTCTCAGGGATTTTCCCCATCTCCAGTTTCAAGATTAAAAAGGCAACCTGGCCAGTGAGTTCCGCTGAGCCCCTAGTGAGTGTCACTCTGTAGGACCTGCCCCTTCCAAAGGCTCTCACGGAACAGGGTTGTGTCAGCTCCACAGGTATTGCCCCTCGGGGAGGTTCCCGTCTAACTCCAACTTTTTGGCTACATCTGGAAGCATTCCAGCTTCCTCTGGGCTATCCCATCCATGCTCAGCGAGGAGCTGGAAGGGACCCTCCATGCGACAGGGAGGTCTCAGCCTTGATACACTGTCCCTGCCCATGCCACATCTGGCTCCTGCTCTGCTCACACCACCCCAGCCACATGCACAGGAAAGAAGGGGCACAGCTATCCCAGGGTGCTTCCCACAACTGCACAGCAGTCCTGAAATTGCTCCTGGGAACATATCTCTGTGCTCGCTGGGAGTGCTGATTCCGTGGCTGCAGTGGGGTCTCTCTTCAGGGACCAAGCTGAAGAGGTGATGAAGGTGCTGCGGTGCAGAAGAGACCAGCATATTTGGAGAGCAGGAGGTGGCTGTCCACAGTCCCCCATCCCTCCAGGTACGAGCCAGCCCTCCCCAGAGGAATGCTCCAGCACAGCCGCAGCTGCAGGGAGGGGAGACGCTTGCCAGGCGCCGTGGCATGAAGGCATGATAGGGCACGCTGCGCCGGACCATGAATACCTGTCCCAGACACTTAGAGGCACCCGAGGTGTGTACGGATGGCGCAGGAGCTCATACCTCGTCAAGCCTGGGCGGTGGTGCTCCACCGGGAGAGGAGGCTCTTTCCAGTTCGCCCTCCCACTCTCGCTGGTGAACGGCAAGCTCCCTCTCGGCAGCAACCCGCTTCCCCATCACACTCCGCACGTAGCGCACGGGTCTTGCGGGGAGAAAGGAGAGAGCAAGAATGCCCTTTTCTCCCCGGCATAGGGGGTGCCAGGGGTCTGGCCTGAGGCTGGGAGTGGGCTGGGTGGTCTTACTGGGTCCCTCCAGCCTTAGCATCGATGCTTGAATTAATTGCCAAGGGAGTTGCTGAGCGAGGATCAGAAATGAGGAGATGTGCAACACAGCGAAAGAATAAAGAGAAGCACAAGTAGTGGTGCCTGGTGCCTTACTGTCATTTGCTGCTTGCATGGACATGGACTGCATGCCTGTCACATGCACGGGGACACATCCGTGTGAGCCTCACCCGTACTGCTCACACAGAGCTGCGCCTCTGCTGCTGCAGGATCCTATTGCTCGGGACAGGCTGCACCCCTCTGCCACACCGCTGATTACAGTCCCTGCACCACACCAGGAGCATGTGTCATCCCAAAAGGCCCCCAGATTCTGTGCTTGATTCTGCTCTCAGCCCAAGTACTGATGCACATGTCCCTGGCGGCATCCTAAAGGGCTGGCTCCAAGTAAAGAATGAGGAAAAAGCTGAAGCCAAAATCTCCAGCTGTTTGCAACAACTGCCTAAAAATAAGGATGTACTGCACCATGACATTGCCAGTGCAAATCCTCTGCCGTGAGCAGCTGGGGTAAATACCTGCCAGAGGAAGGGGTTTTGCTGAGCAAATCTGGGCTGATATTGGTAGCCCTGTGCTGCCTAAAGGTGTGTTCCAAACCTCCTGGGAGCCAAGGGTTGGGAGTTCAATTTCTGTATATTTGGGCTAGCAAGATGGCGCCAGAATGCTGAAATGCTTTTAGCCAGGACAGAGGAGTATGCAGTGCTGGAGCCGTTTGAGCCAAGTGAGCTGATAAGCTTTGAGGATGCTTGTCCTCAGAAGCTGGAGGCTGTGACAGGAGAGATGCAAAATCAGAAGACTTCTGCCATGTTCCTCCAGATGTAGAACCCACAGCAAGCCTGAAGTGGCTGCGAAGTGGAAGGCAGCAGCACTGCTGTTGCCCCCCACATCCCTCTCCCTGCACACACTGCCTGCCCAGCCTTACAAGGAGAAGCAATCTCTGCTGTCATGATATGTCATGCTCACTGTTCATGGATGCTGAAGCCTGTCATGGGATGGAGTGTCCTGGATTTTCTTTGATGTGGCTGCCTGACGCAAGGTCCCTGGGCAGCAGCCCTGGCTGCACGGCAGATATCCCAGACCTGCAGGGGCTCCCCTTCAGGTGGTGTTGGCTGGGCTGAAAGAGGAGCCTGACAGCAATGGGAAAAGTGGGATGTGCTGGATGATAAGCAGTTTTCCCCTGGAAACACTTAGCAGCCAGCAGGTTAGCCCTGCAACCTGCCTGCAAGATGCATGCTGTCAGCTACGGTGCCAACACACCAGAGCTCCTATGGATAATGCAGCAAGAAACAGCCAGGTTGGGAATAGGACCCAGAAATCCTGTTCCTGGTGCCACTTTCATGCCACATGTCACCCAGACTAAAAGGGAGCCTGGTCCTTGTGTAGTCTCTGTAGCCTGATGCTGATACTGTAGGAGATGCCTTGAAGAGACATCCCTGGAGGTATTCAGGATGTGAATCCCCCATGGCAGGTGTGCCTGCAAGGAAGCATAGCTCTAAACCAAGGCTGAATTGGGCAGGGGTATGAGGCGTTTTTGTTGCTTGACTTAGGAACCAGCCCATGCACATTTCAGGGGGTGCTCAGGCTGTGAACAGAGCTGCAGACGCAATTGGTCCATGTGGTTCCTGGAGCCTCCTGACTCCCCATTCCTGTTGCAGGCTTCCTGTTGCCACAGTCCCAGCACTTTAGGATTTGGGGATACAACTCCATCCCTGTTCTTCTGGGGAGATGTCTTTTTCCACCAGGCACCTTTCTCCCCTATGCCACCACAAAGCCTGGGGCTGGCCTGGGCCCATGCTCACCAGGGATCACAGCATCCCTCAGCCAGGCAGCCAGGCTCGGTGGGAGCCTGGCACTCAGCTGCCAGCAGAGTGGCTCTCCCTCTCCAGCTGCCCCACACTGGGGCTGCAAATAAACAAACAAACACCCCAGAACCAAGCCTCAGCAACTCATCCCCTCCTAACGACGTAATTACAGTGAAGCAGCTGGTGAGCGGCATTGAAACCTGGCATGTAAACATGGCTTTCTCCTCCACTGCTCAGGCAAAAGCAACCTCCTTCAAGGGGAGCAGTAATTTCAGGAGAGGGGTCCACGTTTTTGTGGTGAGGGTTGTGGCCAGACACTTTCATCTCAGCCTTTTGATGCAGAGCGGGAATAATGGATGGCAGACATCAACACCCCACCTAGCTGTGCTTCCTGCTCTGGGCCATTTTCCACCTCCCGCTGGGTATCTGAGTCTCCTTGCCTTTCCCAGCCCCTGGGCCAGCTGCTGACTCCCTCTCCTTTGCCAGGATGGGTAAGAACACAGGGAATCTCAAAAAGCCAGGCCAGAGCTGGCACCAGCCATCCAGGAGATAAAAGAGCCATCTTGTGCCAAGAAGGGCTGGCAGAGAGAGGCACAAGGGGATGGCAGGGCCACATCACCACCCTGGGCCACATCACCACGCATCTCACCCTCTCACACCACCACTTCCAGAGTTGTGTCTGCTCCAGAGCCAATGGACCAAGCATGTGCACTTGGATACCTTAGTGATGGGGCACCCTTTGAGACCAGTCAGGGACGTGAGGCTGCCCACAATAAGACATCACCAGAAGATCCCTGGTGATGTCATCTCTTGCAGAGTGAGCCCAAACTACGCCATGAAGGATGTCCCACTCTGTGCACAAAGGTGCTACATCATTGCAGTGTCCCCCTGTCCTGTCCCCTGCTCCAGTCTCTCAGGCCTACCTAGAGGTCCCTTGGGTACCACTGAAGAGAAGAGGAGGTGTGTGGGAAGCAGAGGGCAGGGGCTGAGGAGGTTGCATGGGTGGAAGAGGATTAGGAGAAAAGATGGAGTGAAGGAGGATTGTCTCAGATGGGAGAGATGGGTGCAGAAGGCCCTTGCTCCCTGCCTTACCCCCCAATCCCTCCAGTACTCCCCAATACGCAGCCCTGAGCACGATGCTCCTGAGCTTTGGGCCCCTCTGCCCACGTGCTGGCTCACCATCACCGTGCTCCTTGCTGCTCCCCCAGCCTGGTGACACCAGAAGCCTCCCATGCCGAGCCTGGCACAGCTGGGTCCCTCTGGGGAAGGAGGTGGCGTGAGTCCTGCCAGCACGGGGAGGAGTGCCACTGTCTACCATGGTGACAGTACAACGTCCGTACAGGGAGAGGCAGGGACGGGACAGCCCACACTGCCGCACCCTATGGCAATGCCAGGCTGAGCACTGGTGAGCCCAGTGCCATGTCATGACAGCTGGGCATGGCTGTCCCAGAACACGCAGTGGCAATGCTTTGAGAGACACTTGGTTTTGTGGAAGTGGTTCCTGCTGTCCATAACACCCAGATACTGTCTGTGCATGCTGGCAGCAAGGGGACAGAGCTGGACATGTGGTTGGTGGCTTCCAGGTACCTCAGGCTGACTCTCTGCACAGTGTCTCTGCACTGTTAGTCAGGGGCAGGCACACTGGGTGGATGGGTCAGACTATCTCAGCACACTCCGCAAGAGTGCTGAGTTGTGTTGGGATTGGTACTCGAAGTATCAGCCACAACATGCTGCCTTATGCCCTGCTGGCTTGATGCTCTCCTACATCCAAAGCCAGGGTGTTAAATCCACCCCTCTGGACCACTTCCAGCTCAGGTAAATTCACCTGCCAGAACCCCCTTCCCTGCAATTTGAGGGCAGGGTACCATCTTTCACTTGCTGGTGCATAGAAGGGATGCTGTTGCCTCCTGGGAATGCTCTGCAGATGTCCAGGATTACCCCTGGCAGGCCCAGGGCTGGTGCTGGCTGCCACATTGCCAGGTGCTGCACAGAAGATGTGCATGGTCCAACTCCCCACTGACGTAACTCCTGGGAGGCAGACAGGAGTTGCCAGTGGGAAATTGGCCCGCATTTCTTAGAGCACTTGGGGAGCTGTGTGGACAGGAGGTAATTGTTAAATGTGGGCTGAGATAGGCTGAGCAGGGAGGGCAGGAGGCCAGGGAGGTGGCAGACACCTCACCAGGTCTGGCTTGGTTTATACAAACTGAGCTTCGTTCAGTATCTCCCCAGGGTTTCGTGGCTGGGAGGTACCGTTCTGTGCTGCTCAGATGACAGGGAGTCAGGTGGCTACTTTGTGGAGCCTTGCAAAACCTTCCCCATCAGCCATTCCTCAGCAGGACAAAGCACTGAAGGGAGTGGGCCATGGCAGGGCTGCCTCAATTCTATCCCAAATACTGGTGACAAACACCTGTGGAATAATGGCCTCAAAAACTCTTGGGAGAGCAGCAGGGGGTGCAGGTGGTGAAACCTCCTAATCTGAAACAAGAGATGGTGATCACAGCCTGACCGTATCTTGGCAGCGTTTCTATGGAAGCCAGGTTGAGGGCAGAAGCAGTAGGGTGGCAGCTGTAACCTTCCCCATCTTGATCATGACTGACTACCAGAAAAAGCATCGTCTGGGACAGATGTTTTGGTCCCCATTGGCCAAAGACACAAGGCACAGGGTTTCCAAGAGTTAAGCACAGCTGCTGGGCCAGTCTTCGTGGACCCCTGCAGGCCCCACAGACTCCTGTGGGCAGGTGAGAGATGCCCCTAGTCTGGTAGGAGACAGGCCCTGGCTGCTGGAACAAGCTCCTTTAGCCTTGAAGCATCCAAATGCATGTCCATGCCCACTAAAGTTGATGTCCAGATGGTACAGGAACATGGTCCCTCCTTGCCAGGGGAAGATTTTGCTCCTGCAGTGCTCTCTGCTAAGAAGGGAAGACCCATCACTGCCTTGGACAAACAGATAAGGTCTCTCTTGTGCCAGATCTCCTTGACACTGGGATCTAGCAGAAACATGGATTTTGCACTAGCACCCAACTGCCCCCATGGGCAGTCTCAGCTCCCGTGTACGTGCCCCAGCTGGGGCTGTGGGGTGCCCATGGTGCAGAGCTGGCTCCCAGGCTCCCATAGCCCTTTCCACTGTCACACCTCATGAAAGTGGAGCCTCCTGTCCTGCAGGTATAACCTGCCCTTGTCCTCGTCCTGGCACTGCCTTGCACACGCTGTGCTCAGCCAAGCAGCCGGGCTCTGTTGCTCACTGCCAGCACCCTCCAGCCTCTGCATCACCAGAAATTCTGGTTGGTGGTAATGCCACCTCTCAGCTTGCTGGTCCCTCAATCACACTGGCAAGTGTCTCCAGGACTCTCCAGCATGTCCTTGCCCACACTGGCCTGTCTTGCCGACATTCCTCCCTAAGCTGCACATCCCCAGCATCACCCTGGCCCATCCCCAGCACATCCCCTGCCACCAACCAGACACATTTTGTGTCTCTGTACTAAAACCTCACCAAAAAAGGCAAGGACTTAGCTGGCTCACATGCTCACCCTCACCAAGCCAGACTGGTGCCCAGGTTCACAGCAGTATGTCTCTCTAACTGGGGTTCTGGGCCCACCAGAACACATCTGCTCCTCGTCTGTGCCCATACAGGGGAGGTTCTAGCGCAGGAGAGATGCTCCTGTGTGCTTTGTTGAGCAGGGTCATGTGCTCAAAGCCAGCCTGAGAGAGGCTCCTTGCTTGGCTGCAGGGGCATATGTCAGCCCCTCTGAGCCTGCCTGCCCCAAGGTTTTGCTGGCTCACAGGAAGTGGAGGAAAAGCAACCGTCTCGTGGGTTACATGCAGAGGCTGCAGAGCACCTCATGGCATCCAGACACCTCCCCATGCAGCTGTTGTGGACCCCAACCATCCCCAGTTCTGCAGACATGGCCCCTTGGCCCCTTCACTGTCTGCTACTCATCTCTGCCTGGCCCCAAGGTCTGGTCACTGAGCAGGAAGATCTGTTCTGCAGGTCTCTTGCCTGCTGGTCCTTCCCAACACACCCAGCCTCTGGCTTTCTAGCTGGCTGCAGGGCTGAGCAGTTCTCCCCCAGCCCCACAGTCTTGTGCTCCCCCATACCGGGCACTCCCAGTTCTGGACAACCTCCCCATCAACACCACTGCAAAGGCCTCTGTGAAAGTCATGGGGAGGGGGCAGAAAATACATCCAAGTCTGTCTCACACTTTCCACAGCCACATTCCACCTGGCAGAGTGGGAGCAAGGATCCTAGGAGAGGCAGTTCCCTACCTGCTTGCTCCCTTGGCCACAGCTCAGCGGCTGAGCTGGCTCCCCAGCACCTGCCTCCCCCCCAGCCTGCAAGCCCCGGGGCAGCGTGCAAGGAGTGACAGGTGAGTTGGCAGCCACTCAGCTCTGGCACCCCTCGGCGCTCCTTCTAAACCAAGCCCTTTGCACGCCGTGTTTCTGCCATGACGAACCGGCAGACATCAAGGAGAAGTAATTTGCTGGGATTCTTCTGGACAGGTGTGTCCCAACGCCCACACGCCGCTCTCACCCGTGCGGACAGGAGACACGTGCTCTGATGTTTCCAGACACCTGGGCATGGCTGCTGGCTTGTGGTTGCTGGAAACACTGGCAGAGGGGTTGGGTCTGTTTCTCTCCAAGACCTTAGATTCAATGGATGGGTATCGGCTCAGGGTTTGCCCTTCCCAGTACACAGGTCATGAGACACCAAACATGCAGGGCTTTTGGAAAGATTACCAAGGCAGTTTTACTCCTGACAGGACAAAACCAGCTCCAAAAGCAGCAGTATTGCTCTGACCTTCCCTCTGTCCCATCACTCTGGAGCATCCTTTGGCTTTAGGCAAGTAGGATCCTATACCCAAGCTGTTGCTCTGAATCACCAGGTCTGCCTCCTGCTGCCAGTCTGATAACTCATGACCTTCCTTGGCAGAGCCAGGAACAAGCTCTCTGGTCTGCTTTCCAGGACTCCCTGGTCTCTGAAAATCCCTCTGAGTTTATAATTCCTGGCTCTGAAGTCACACTATTCTGTTACATCTCTGGCATCCCATGCCCCATCTCATGGCAGGGTTTTGTGTAAGCTTAGAGCAGGGCTCAGGGAGCAGGATCTCGAGCAGGGCTGGTGTGGCAGCTTGGTCCTTCCTTAGCATGGAAATCATTCTTGGAAGCTTAGTGTTGGCTGTGTCCATTGTGAAGCTGGGCTGGTGGGACAGGCCTTGGGGACTGGGACATGCCCACTGTTGTAGCAGGAGCTCTGCTGGACCATGAACAGGAGCAGAGGGCATGTCCCATCCCCAGCATGGAGTGGCTCAGTGCCTTGCCCCGACTGAGGACTCTTCAATCCAAGTAGGGTCTCAGGACCTTGGGCCAGGGCAGGCACTTCTCCAGGGAAGGTTTTCCAAGGAAGGGACACTGAGCCAAACCAAGGGACACTCCTCAAGCCATGCCTCTCCTGGCATGGCAGACAACAGCCTCAGTCAGGATGGGCAGGGAATTTCTTCCAGCCAGCACTGCAGCAGGCTTCCCCATCACCAAGGAAAGCCACAGGTCAATGGCCAGCAAAGGCATACATACCCCAGCATCTGGTGAGGCTCTGGAATGCTCAGCCATAGCCTGGGCTCAGTGACAGCTGGGCTCAACCCAAAGTGCTGATTTGACTGAATCCAGGCCAGGATGGCTCCTGCCCTTCCAGCAAGCCAAGAGTCTGAGAGCGACAGAGACTTGGAGATCAGATGGCAAAGGCAGCATCCCACAAGACCCCCGCTCCCTGCCCAGCTCCCACCACCGTTCATGGGGCCAGCCTGGCCTGAAGAGGAGTGATGGGGTTGGGGTCTGGGAACACCCTCTCTGTGGCTTCCCTCCTAATAACGAGGGGATGACGCCATGTGCGCAAACTATTCCTAAGGGAGGAATGTCCTTTCTTCCCTTGCCACGTCGCGGCCAGCTAAATACAGGCCTTCAATTCAGCAGCCTCCTCATGGCTTACTGCTGTAAAGTGTACCTTCCACATCTGGCCTGAATGTTCCACAGCTGCTGGGCCTGCCCTCTCTCTCTTCCCAGCCCATCTGGGTTAGGCTTCACCAAGACAGTGAGGCCAGAAATACTGAGAGAGGCTGGGATGCACTGGAAGAGGATGCTCTGTCTCCCACAGGGAAGGGCTGGCACAGGGAGCTCTCCCACAGGTGGAGGAGGAATCTTGAGGCTGTCTGTCATGTGCCTTAGACCACTGTAGTGGTCTTGCTTATATGGTTATAGTGCTCCTCCTGGTATAACAATAAGGACCTCTGCTTATACAGCTGTAGGGGGGACCCCTTTATACTCTGACAGGCATCACTGACCCAAGAGGCTGCCTGGGTCATGCAGACACTTCTTCACACAGACATGCAGACACATTCATGCAGACACTTCTTCACCTTCCCCTGTGCAGCAATAGAGGAGGGGCTCCAGTTTAACAGTCCACAGCTTCATGTGGACACTTCCCCTGCACCTCCCAGCCTCGGGACTGCCTTTATGGCCACATCCTTGCTGCCCAGGACTCTGATTTGCTGCCGTGATAAACGCCGGTGAAAATGGCATGGGCTGGGGTCTTGCAAGCAGAGACCTTCGCTGGCTGCCCCATGGATGTGTTGCAGGGCAGACAGCCCCCACCTCGCCTGCCAGTCCCCGCAGACCCATTTGTCCCCCAAGGGGTGCCAGGCCGTTCCTTCAGCCCTCCGGCGGCATCGGGAGCGCCGAGAGCTGGTCCCCGCTGCCGTGTCCTTCCGTGTCCCGGGCACATGGAGGGTGTGCGGGTGCCCACGGGTGTGCAGCACAGGTGTGCAGGCAGGTGCGTGTGCATCCACTGCCCTCTGCTGAGGAGCGCGGGCAGCTCAGAGGGGCTGAGCCGTGCGGGGCTGCTGGGACCGGACAGCCACCGGCCACGGGCACCGGCAGCTTCGTCAGGGGCTGATTTTGCTCTTTCTACCCCACTCTGCAGGAGTAATGTGACCTCTCATCTCTCACCAGGTGTTATTTTCTGGTCCCAGTCCCCTGATCTCAGGCTCTGAGCTCTTGTCCCCATGCCACTCCCAGCCTTCCTTGCCATATCTTTCCTAGTTTCTCTCTGAGCTTGGTCCCTCTCTACCATTATTTGCTAGGGGGTGTATGTGCAATTATTTGTCTAGTTTTTCCTACCCCCAGCCCCAGCCAAGCAGATCCATCCGAATTAATAACCAGGAGCTGGGAGGCACAAAGCAGCTGCTGGTGGCAGCTGGAACTGTGGGATAGTGGTGTACTTGCCCAAGCCAGCCCAAGTGAGTGGTGATGCACTTGCCTACAACATCCATGCTCCAGTCTGCCTTGCCCCAGACTTGTGGGGCACTTCTTCCCAGCCTTCATGCCCAGCTCATACAGCAAGTGGGGTCTGGCCAGGCAGGACCCCCTACATGATGGTAAGAAGGCAGAAGTGTGTCAACAGGGCCAGATTCAGCCTCTCTGCAGCACCTCTACTTGTCTGAGGTGCTAGAATCACATGCTTTGATGCCTGGAGGGTCTCTGGTGGGTCTAGGGTAGGTTCAGCTGCCAGATATGTTGAGGAGGAGATGTTCCCCCCCTCCACATATCTCCTATTCCCTCGCTGCCTCTCTGTAAACAGGCCACTTAATTCAAAGCCTCCAGAGGAAAGGAGCGGGAATCTCTGGTTTACTGTCTGCACTGGTAAAACAAACAGTCTCAGGGCATTGCCAGGCACAGCAGTGGGATTGTCCCTATGGGAATTTTTAGCACTGTCCTTGTCTGATTTTGTCTTGGGTCAGCTTGCACTGATGCAGACAAATTTTGCTCACAGTTTAGGAGTTAGCCTGGGTCAATCCCAGCAGGATCTGGCACACAGGCTGTCCATTTGCAGGATGCATTTCACAGCCTGGAGGTGGGCTGGTCCATGACGGAGGTCCCCAAGGGCAGAGAGAGTTCCCAGGTTTGTTTAACTTAGCATAGAGCTGTAGAGAATCCTTCCCAGAGAGAGTGGGAATGGATGCTTTGGAAATGCAGCCCCATTGTCCCTGACATGTCTGCTCCAGGCATTTAGAGGGGTCTCTGGGTAGAGGAGCTCCCAGGCCAGGGACAGAAGTGTGGTTCTTTTCTGTAGGTATTGTGCAGTCAGGGTTAGGATGAAGGTTAGGGAGAGTTTCAATGGCTGGACTGTGGGACTACAGGCAGGGGAAGGGCTTGGAACAGAACCTGTGGGTGGGATGAGGTAGGAATTGTTCCATCCATGACACAGGAGAGCCTAAGCCCATTTTCCCCTAAACCTGTCTCCCACAAACATCAATAGCAACAAGATTTATTTGCATGTTCAATGAAACACTAGAGTCGCCCCAAAGAACTTCCACCCTGGGATCTTTTCAGGCATCACTTGCCCTGTCCCACCATGGCCACACAATATCAGCTGCATTTGCACACCTGCCAGGCCGGAGGGTGAGAATGAACGCACACAGGGGGTGTGTGTGTGTGGGTGTGTGTGTGCTCGTGTGTGTGTGTGTGCTCACGTGTGTGTGTGTG
>NW_024581135.1:15559117-15673645 GCF_017639235.1 Corvus kubaryi
TGTGTGTGTGTGTGCTCACGTGTGTGTGTGTGTGTGCTCACATGTGTGTGTGCTCACGTGTGTGTGTGTGCTCATGTGTGTGTGCTCACCTGTGTGTGTGTGTGCTCACGTGTGTGTGTGTGCTCATGTGTGTGTGTGTGTGCTCACGTGTGTGTGTGTGTGTGCTCATGTGTGTGTGCTCACCTGTGTGTGTGTGTGCTCACGTGTGTGTGTGCGCTCACGTGTGTGTGTGTGTGTGTGCTCATGTGTGTGTGCTCACGTGTGTGTGTGCTCACGTGTGTGTGTGTGTGTGTGCTCACGTGTGTGTGTGTGTGTGCTCATGTGTGTGTGTGCACACACACGGGTGATGGGCAGACGCCCCTGGCGTGCCGCTTGCCTGTGTTTGCACTGCGCTTGCCATGTGCATTTTAGGGCACGTGTGGGATCTGGCAGCCTGATGCGGGTGCTTGGCGTGGGCAGTGGGTGTTTTGCTCAACACCTGCCTTCACCTACGGCTGCGGTTTTGATGCAGAGAAAGACGGGCTTTTGATGTCTGCGTGCGTGTGCTCTGCGGGTATTTCACACACCCTGTGCGCAGCCTGCATGGAGGGGTGTTTGCACATGCATGTGAGTGTGTGCACGTGTGTCAGCTGGCCGCCACCCCTGCTGGAATCCCTGCCTCCCAGGCCATGTTATAGATGAATACACTTGAAAGCATTTTTTTCCCCCTTAGCCACCAGATTTCACTGGGAGAAGAAAAGGAACTGGGCACTTTATCTTCATTAGCAGCTGGGAGCCTCTTGGGGCAGCTTTAGTCTGGGTGATGCTCCCTCCGCCCCTGCTCTTATCCTCTGTCCTCACTCATTAGCCCTTTCCAGAGGGGAAAGGGGCTGGCTGGCAGGGACTTGTGGATTTGCTGTGTCCCTGTTCCTGCTGACCACCATATCCCCCAGCCCTACTGCCTTCTCCAGCTGCCCCTAGGCAACAGGGCTGGGAGGGAAGTGGAAATGTCCTTTTCCTTATCTGCCCTGGGAGACCCCAGAATAATTTCAGATTCCAAGAAGCTCCTTCAGTTGCAAGCTGCTGCCACCTCTGGGTTTGGAGCTGGCTTAGGCCAGCATTGGCTCAGGGTCTGGAGCAGGTGGGGAGTTGTGGTATGGTGGTGGCTCCATGGCCAAGCCCCCTTGGGAATGGCTGCAGCTGGGCAGGTTAAGGGCAGCCCTTTCCTTCTGGAGCTGCTCATCACCGGGGAGAAGTCATGCCTGCATCCATTAATACCCAGTAACCATGACAACTGCTGTGGAGCTGTCATCCTGTCCCCAGGCCAGCCACCACAGGGTTCCTCTCAGAAGGGTCTCAGGACAGCAGCTTTCCTTGAATCCCTGCTGTGTGGAGGTGGCCTGTGGACTGCACATTGCCCCACGCCGAGGGCTGGGGCATTTGCAGGGGATACAGCACTGTTCCCTGCAGCATGCTGGGGCATCCCTAGGCAAGGCCAGGGGTGCTGCTGACAGGAAGAGGGCAGGATGCTGGGGCTACCATGGCTGTGGGGAGGGCTTTGGGAGAGGACAGGAGCAGAGAGTCGCTCTTGCTCCCCTCTTGCAAGCCCAGATGCTAGGGTTTCAGTGAGAGAGAGAGGCAGGGGTGTTGGGGGCAGACTGCCTTAGGTAACATTCCTTCCCACTTAAAAGGAGCCATAAATCACTTATTCTTTATTAAAAGCTCTGCCTGACCGGGAGAGAAACGTCAGGGGCATAAATCAACTCTACTGCTCTCTTCCAAGGGTCCTGGCTTGCCAAGGACTGCTCCCTCCACCGTCCCCAGGTAGAGCACAGCACGGCCACACTCTTTATGCCCACCCGCATGGATGAGGGATGGGGATGCAGGTCAGGGGCCAGTGATGTGAGCTGCTGGAAACCTAGGCTTTCTGGGCCAATCCTTCCCTGGGGAGTTGTAAGGAATAAAAGCAGGGTCTATCCAGGGAGCATGGGCCCAAGTCCTTTGCTTCCCCCTGCTTCTCGGGGCCACAGGGAGAACTGGGCACTGCCCTGGCCATCTGGGTGCAGGGATGCTACAGAGGTGCTCAGGCAGCTGTGGGCAGAGAGCAGCCCCTCCTGGGGCCACTGGGAAGGAGACCCCTCCTCCCTGCACCTGCCTGGCAGTGAGAAGGGCTGGCCTTCCCCAAACACGCAGCCTTTGCTTAGGAACTGAAAGATGCCAGCTGAAGCCTCTGATAGCCTGCAACTGGCAAAGATTTTGCCCCAAAAGATGGGGACTGGCCCCATTTTGCTGTTCCTGCCCACCTCCGGAGCAGAGCTGGGGGATGGGGACTTCAGCAGGTGGGAAACACCCCATCTGAAGCCCAAGGGCAAGCTGTATGGGGCAGGTGCCCATGCCTGCCCCTTGCTTGCACAGAGCAAGGCCAGGCAGGGGGATAGAGGTAGGCAAGAACCTGAGCAGGAGCAGGACTCACTTACACCCTGTTAAAGCATCTGCGGGCACTGAGGTAGCTGCTCTTGCTTCTCCATCTCCTGTTTTTCCAGTTAGATGCGTGGCTTAATATAGCAGCACTTATGTTGTAAAACATCACTCATAAAACAGAGAGGATGTGCTGTGTGGGAGCGTGTGCAAGCCAATCCCCAGCTGCTTTTTGATGTCGGCCTGGAAATTGCAGCATCTTGGCAACGGCTGCTTGCTGGGGTTTGTGTGCAGCAGGGCCAAACCTGCCCTGGGTGCAAGCCTGCAGTGATCTCTGGATGAGCTTGGAGGGTTTCCATCCATTACAGGTTCTCTGTCCAGAGTACAAGGGATGGGAGCTGCTGGGGAGTGCTGGGGGACATGTGTGCACACCCCCTGCAGATCTCAGCCCATGCCTGGTACCACGGAGCTGGTGCCACGGGAGCCTTTCCTTAGTGAGGAAGAACAGCAGGTATGGCTAAATCCAGAGCCCAAGGATGGGCAGCAACCAGCAGTAAGTACCCATTGGCCCTGCCAGCACTGACTGTGGATGCTGAGGAGGCAACTGTGCATGCTGATTGTTTCTGCTGTGTTGGTGGGAGGAATCACTGCCTTGGCTGCTCCCAACAGCACTGGCCTTTCTCAAACGTCTTCCCCAGAGGGGGAGCAGGCTAATAAAGGAATCTGGTGAGGCAAAATCAGACCAGTCTCAAGCAGTTTGCACACAGCTAGGCTTCCACATGTGGGAAGGCTGAACACTGGGGCTTCAACCTGCATGGAGGCAAGGGCTTGACTCTGTGGGGTAGCACCAGGCTGGACCAGGCAGCCAAGGATAGCTCATCTTATCTCAGCCCAGGCCTCAGCTGGAGAGGGAATGGGCTGTGAGGGGAAAGAAAAGACAAGGGGGAAGAAGCTGGGATCTTCTTGCTTGGGAACCCGCCAGGACTCTTCCTTCAAAGGGAAGGAAGTCCTAAGCACAGGGCCACAGGCTTTCATCAACCACTTGCTGCAAACCCTGAACCCCATGGGGCTGTTTATCCTGGCATGGGAGAGCCTGTAAAATGCAGCCCCGATCTGGCCCACAGAACGTGGCTTTCCTCCCTGCAGCAACCCCAGCAGCAGGGCTGTGACTGCTCTCCAGGGCTGTGCTCAGTCCCCACACAGCCCTGGAGCAGCTGAGGGTCACCAGGGCACAGGGGTCTTGGGGTCCTATCTCAGCTACTCACCAACCTGAAAGCAGGTCTCAGCCCAAGGGCAAGGGGACACGAGCAGTGCTGGGAGCTTGTCACCACGGCTGGCTGGCACCCCCAAAGGGTCTGACCTGTTAAGTGTGTCTCCCAGCTGGGCTGACCCAGGGTGCCCTGTAGTTTCCCACGTTCCCTCCTGCCTGCCGCCCATCATATTTTGCATTTCTCCCTCTATCTTATCTCCCTGCCAGCTTACCCCTTCGCAGCTGGTCTCTTGTTTTCCCTCTGCCCTCTCCCTTGCTCCTTGGCCTCACCTGCTCCAGCTCCAGCCCAGCTCCCATGCCGAAGGGCCTCGAGGCAGGACCCTGATAAGGGCCAGACCAAACAAGAACCTTTTGTGCCATGCTGAGTTCATCCACAGGAACTGGGAGAAGACCTGGCCTGGGCAGGGCAAGGAGCAACGTACAGAGAGACAGAGTGGTTCAGTGCCTCCATGAGATGTCAGACATGCAGCACAAGGCTGCCTCCGTTTCCCCACTTCTCCAAAAATCTTTCTTCTGCTCCTGCTCAAAGAAGCTCACATCCCTGGAACAGGGAGGGAGGAGGGCCCATGACGAGGGCTGAGCTGGGGAGGGAGGGCACATGTCCTGCTGAGAGATGCTGTCAGTGCTGAGCCCTGTGTGCACAGCGGGCCTGGCAGCCAGCAAGTGCAAGGAATAAAATTCTCCCCCCTCCCAACCCGCTGTCGGGTTAATATTCCCTCTAACGACAGACGGCTCCTTTTATCCTCTCTCGCACTCCCGCCAGTGATTTAATCTTGGAACAAGCCATGATTATTTCCTGTACAGCTGCCTCCCTCGCTTCCACCACAGACCAGGCTTGACAGCATCCCACCAGGCAAGGAGCAGACTCTCCTCCAGGCCCCCAGCCTGGCCATGACCAAGGGCAGACAGACCCTCTCCAGCACCCTGCCTTCCCAGTGCTACTCTGGGGTGCCATGGAAAGAGGAGGGACAGTCTGTGATGGGAACCCTTCATGGGACTGGCAAGCATTAGGGGAGAAAGGCTGATACAGAAGGGAGTGGATTGCTTGACCAGGGGATCTCCCAGGTCCCAGCTTCACGGGGCAGGTCTAGGGCTGGGAGAGGAATCTGGTGGGTGTCAAACTGTCTTTGGGGGTTATGATGGCATCAGCACAGAAACACTTACCCCTGGACCCCCAAAGCTAAGGCAGCTGGATCTCAGGCTGCAGGTCCTTGGCTCAGGGCTGCTGAGGACTGGCAAAGACAGGCTCTTCTCCCAGAGGTCCTCACGGTCCTTTTGGTCTCACAGGGCTGCAGTGCTTGTGCAGACACACCTTGAGCACAGGGCCACAGGGCACACAGCCTGGAATTCTCCATCAATGGCCACAGCAGAGCCAGTGCCATGGCGAGCAGCAGCTCCAGAGGGCCAGGGGATCCTTGTGGACCCACACACAGCTAGAACGGGCAAGATCCACTTTACGTGAAGAGCTTGGCAGGAGCTGGGACTCACCCCATCCTCTGTGCAGTGAATGCAGTGCCCCAAGCACTGTAAAAACGTGAGGCCAGAACACCACTGAGGACAATCTCCCAAGTCCCCTTGTGTTGCTGCTGGGGAGAAGGCTTCCAAAATTCTGTGTCAATATCCACTGTCCCCTTGCAAGCAGGCAACTACTGCTGGGCAAGTGGGACTAATGGGGGTCATCACTTGTTACCAGAGCATATGTACACAACGTGTATGCTTGTCTTTCACGTGTGCAGTACCTGGAGGGCTGGGGAGAGCCAGGGTCCCTCCTTGCCACGATAGGGAAAAGAAGCAAGAGGCCAGGGCTGGCCCAGGGCCACCCCGGCAGCATCAAAACGTGGGGTGCAGCTCCACCTGGTGGACAGCCAGCCCCACGCCCCCCCACCAAGTGTCATCAAGTGCCTTTGGCCGCCGCACGGAAACCAGGAGCCCCCAAGCTTATGGCTCTGCCTTCCCTGTCAGCATCAGGAAACAGCCAGGGGATGCAGCCTCGTCCCAGGGCTTGGGATGCTCCAGCACTTCGGAATGCTGAGGCAGCATCGACCTGTGGATGCACACGCTGCCGAACGTGCGCAGTTGCATCTGCACACGCGTACAGCCTGAGCAGAGAGCACCAGGAGAGCTGGTGCGGAGCCAGCTGCGCCCCCCGCAACCTGCCCTCGGCAGTGTCCCATGTGTCTGCAGCGGAGGTTAAATAAAGGCAGCCGCCTGCCTGCGAGATGGAAGCAATCCTGGATTGTTCAGCTCCTGCCAGCCAGGGAGGTGCGGGAACAACTCAGACCTAGAAACCAGGGGTCCTGGGCTCAACACCCGGCATCTACATGATCCTGGATAAATCTTTGCTGACCGCCATGGAGGAGTACTTTCACAGATGCTTTTGTTGCCCCATGCTTCCCTCTGGCCTCTTCCCCCAGGATTCTCCTCACACACAGCACCCTGCGGCATCCCTTCCATCCCAGCACAGAGTCCTCAGCCCCTTCATCCACAGCCATTTCACTGCCAGGAGACCTCAGAGATGCTCCCTGCTTCTGGCAGGTTGGGAGGTGCTGGGTCCTCACAGGTGGGTGATGGACAGCATGGAGGAATCACAGACACCAAGTGGGCAACCAGACGCTTTCCCTCAGAGCCGTGGCATGTTCACAGAGCTATGCCAGTGCCCCTGACGCCCAGTCTCCCCACAGCGGAGGGAGGCAAGGAGTCACGGTGATGGGCTGGGCACGCAGCCGCTGCGGAGACAACCTGGAGATGGGGATGGAGATGGAGATGCGGCGGAGCAGCTGCGGGGGCGGCTGTCGCGAGAGGGCAGCACAGCCCCGGCCCGGGCCACCCCCGAGCCCCACGGAGCCGCCACCGCGCCCGGGCTCGCCCAGCTCCGCCTCACCCTTTCGGGGACTCCAGCGGAGAGACCCTCGTCACCTCCCCGTGCTGGGCTGGCAGGGGGTCTCCTGATGGAGCCTGAGTTGGTTGCAGGGGGGATAATTAGCCCTTCATCAACCGCTACCACCCTGCGGCTGTGTGGGTTTTCTCCTGCCTCAAGACCTTACAGATATGCCGGCAGGAATTTAAGCAGCCCGTGGCGATACTCGGTACTTCCCAGTTATTCCTTCCTGTTCCGCTCAGCGCTCAGAGCTCCTTCCCTAAGGGCTTTGGTGGCAGCAGTCCTGGGAGGGAGGCGGGCTGGAAGCATCGCCTTGATGGCAGTCGATCCACATCCTCACCCCTATGCCAGCAAGGACCACCTTGCCTCTCCCACCAGCAGCCCAGTTCTAGGACCCATCTCTCTGCCCATAGATTAGGAAGCAGAGATGTGTTTTCGTGTGGATTCAAGCCCGCCTCTGCCTTGCGTGTTTTCCACCCAGAGAAGCTCCTTTTCTCCAGCTCTCTGAGCCATTCCCATCACCACGGTTCAGCAAATGGCAGGACAAAAATAGCTTCTCTCCAGGGGCTGCAACAGGACTGCTCGACTTGGCTGTGCTCTGCTTCACTCTGCTGTGTGAATCCAGGGCCGACTTTGGATCAGGGACTGCACAAGCTCCTCCAGCCACCATAGGTAGGCACTGCTCCCCACCCTGAGCCACACTAAGCAGGTATTGCAGGGTAAGCTTCGGTGGAGCCACAGCTGTAGCCCCCTGCCCTTGAGGGCTGGGATGGGGACAGGGGACAGGTGGAAGATAATCAGGAATGGAAAAGGGAGAGGTGCCTGGGCTGGGGCGCTCAGAAACACAAGCCAGTTCTCCTCCCTGGGCACTGCAGACATCCTGCAGCCCCAGGGCTACCAACACAGGCAGGAGTTCTTCTGGAAGCTCTCTGCTGTGCGGCCTGGGGAGGGGGAGCATCAGGGCTGTCAGACCCACTCACTGAGAGATGTACAGAGACTGAGTTCCGTCTCTGTGGGTAAAGCAGAGCAGGAGCTGGCTGGCCAGCTGCTGCCACGGAGACAGTCCTTTACCCTGCCTGCCTTTGCCAGTACAGACAGACCACAGCACAGCAAGTGAGCTATTAAAGAACAGCTCTAGCCAGCCAGCAAACACATGCTCATTCATCATTCTGGAGCAGGCAGGGGGACGTGCCAACTGCTTTCAGCCAGGACCCATCACAAAGCCCGTGTCCGATAGCTCAGTAGCCTGGAAGCTGACTAGGGGGCCCTGGACCCTCCAAAATGCCTTTTTTGTCATGGGGGTCCTGCGAGAGCTGCCCTGCCCCAGGCTGAGGACTTATGCATTTCTGAGCCAGAGCCCCAGCATGGGAACATCATGCTGGAGACAGTTTGGAGAGGATGCAACAGTTGGCATGAGCTTAGCCAAGGCCTGAGCTGCCCCCACATTCCCACCTGAACCAGGCAGGCAGAGCTGCACAGCTCTGTGTGGTGGGAGGCTCAGGTCAGGTGAAGCAGAGTGGGAGACTGCCAGGTACCCCCAGGGAAATTGTGATCCAGCCAGAGTGCTGGCTCTCTCAAAGACTTTTTACAGTACTGCCTACAGTACTGGTTTTACACCAGCTTCTCTCCCGTGGTGCTGCTGTCTTCCCACCTGTCTCCATCCCTAGAGCCCAGTCAGCTGCGCTGGGAACCAGAGTGCTCCAATTTCCCATCTGGAACACCCCTGATTCAGGGACAGGGATACCCCTTTACATAGCCCAGATTAGGGACTTGGATAAGAAAGCATCCCTTTGCTGATGATAGCATGTCACTGAAGTATGTGTTGTCCTGCTAGAGTGACCCTTAGTCACAGAGGATCTGTGTATGCCAGCAGTGTTCCTGCAAGTCCACCCCACCAACAGCTGAAGATTTGGCCAAGGGCAGAAGTCTGAGAGCTTTGAGACTGACTGTGCCTGAAGACCGACTTTATTCCTCCCTTTCATCTGAGGGCATGCCATTCCTGCTGCCTGGGGGGGGAACCCAAATTCCTCAGGGAAGGGAAGTGCTGCCCTTCCCTCCTGCTTTGTGCCTTTCCCTGCCAGCTGACCAAGAAAGAGACCAAGCAGAGATGGTCTCAAGGATGTAGCTTGTGCTCTATCATTGCCTGCCAGCCTCAGGGCTTGAGCCTGAAGAGTAAAACTAAAGAGTGGGGAAAAAATCCTCCTCTTTCACGTGGAAGTGCGTCTGCCTCCCATGTAAGCTGCAAAGCTGCTTCTTTACCCACATAAGAAACATCCTGCTGTTCTTGTAGGGCTTGGGTAATTCCGTAGTGCTTGCAGGAAGCTCTTGCCACTGTCAGCAATGCTGTCTTGGGAAAGGACTATGGGCCCGCTGACCTCCTCTGCCCCAGAGCTGCTGCCGCAGCAGGACAAAAGCTGCAAGCAAGAAGGGAATAATGCCCTGGAGCTCTTCTGCTGCTCATAGCCGAGGCCTCGAGCTGCATCACTAAACAGCCCTGAGCTGAATTTTTAAAGAGGCTTCAGCCAAATGTCCCCACCTGGGAGTGGTAGGAGGTGCACAGGCACCGAGCAGCGTGGTGCAGTAACCACAAGCCCAGCCAGGGCTGGGAAACTCTCTGGCCTCTGCTGTGAAGTCCAGCTAATCGCTGCTATATAGGAATAACCTTTATGAATGAGTTCTGGGAACCCAGTTTGGGAGAGTTCACACAGCATGGGGGGAGGCTTCGTGTGTTTCTGGTGAAGCAATCTGAGAGCAATTTTACTTCGACAGGAGCAAGTAGTATGCAGAAAGGTCTCCACTTCCTCACCTGAAAAATTCAACCGTGGGTTTCTGATGAAACCACGTGTGCACGTGGAAAATCCTTAAACATGCAAAGAGAGCAAAGACAACAAGCTCCTTCCCATCCCCTCCCTAGGGCTCCTCCATCTTCTCGGCTATGTTGAAACCAGCTATGCATATCTAAAGGTGCTGACTTGTCCTCAGGATCCTTGTACTGATTTTCTTCCTCTGTATTTATACCCCTTTACCAAATCCTCATGGTTACTTCAGCCCAGCCTAAGCTGGCCTTGAGTAGGTAATGCTGGCCCAGATCCACTTTGGTTCTGGCCACTCCCAAAGCAAACCTCTGCATCTGAGGGTCTGTGTGTACACATGCCTGTTCTTTGTAGATGCCACTGCAGGAATGGTGGCTGGCCACAGTGCAGGATACGTGGGAATGAGACTTTGCTCTTTTTCCCTGCCATGGCCCAGAGCACATAGCCTCTGCCCTGCCCCTAGATGAGGCAAGTCAACCCCAAGCATCGGGAGGCCAGTCTAGAAGCCTGAAATATGGCTCCGAGCCTGCGCTTTCTTTGCAAACACCTCCAGCATCAGCAGAGCAGGAGGAAGTGGGGAGGGGAGAGGGGGCTGGCTTGGCTCCTCCCTGCTGATAATTCATTACCGCCTGTTAGCCTGTATCCATCCGGCAGCAGCTACATCTTGGCAACGACGTGTTCATTTCACACATAAAGTGCTGTATCAAAATGCATCCTTGAGACATTCTCCCCAAAACCTTTCCCAGCTGCCTCTCCCAGCGCTTTACATGCAGGAGCAGTCCCTGCAATTGGGGCGTTTTGTTCCTAATGGATGCCTGGCACCCATCGTAGAAATCAGGGCTGCAGCTCATGAGAAATACAAGGGGGATCTTTCTGCATGGACCAGAGAGGCAGCAACATCTATGGCATGCTCAGACCCATGGAGGGAGAAGCAGCATCTATGCACGTGCACGTGGCTGGTTTATTGCCCTCCATTTGCAATGATGCAGAAGTGCAGCATCTCTTCCCTCCCCTCCTTCCCTGAGCGTCTGGGAGCTTTGGACGGCAGGACTGGCTGGTCTTGCCTTGGAAACATGGAGGTGGTCTCCTCCCGTTTCTCCAAGGTCCCTGACTTTGGCCCAATGCTGGTGACTGTCAGCCTGACGGTAAATCTCCCTTCCACAGCTGAGTGGGAAGAGGCAGGGTGGGTGAAGGACCCCAGGCTTGCACAGCAGGTCATGGGAGTGCTCCCCCATGGCACCTTCTGACTCCGTGTGGAGCCATGCCCAGGGCTGGGCTGGTTCACAGGAGAAATGAGGCTCGCCCCCCAAGCATAAACCTTTCAGGTTGGCTGCCGAGTCACAGCCGGCCTTGCACCCACCCCAAGCCTTCTCCAGCTGCCCTCTGAGCACACGTTCTTCTTGATCCTCACCCCTCCTCAGCATCTCCTCTAGCATTTTCAAAGGCTCTTCTTCCCCACCGTGTTCTCCTAGCACCTATGGGCCAGGGGGCTCTGCTGGTCTGGGAAGGTTCATCCCTCCCCTTGTAGATAAGAAACAGAGCAGGACTTGGGAAGAACAGCCGAGTTCAGAAGCCCTCCCTAGACCCCTCCCGTGTCCCCTATCCTCTGGGCTCTCCCCCCCCCCCCCGCCACGTCCCCACACAAAGGGCTGGGGGGCTGTGAGAGCATCGCAGGTCCCCGACCCCCGCCCTGGCGGGCGCACCGAACGAGGCCCCCATCGGTGAAGGTCACTCCGGGGCGGCGGCCGCCGGGCAAAGCCGCGCCGCGCTCTCCCCCCGTCGCCGCCCACCGGCGAGGGGCGGGCGCACCGGGGGCCCGTGCGGCGGCGATTGGCTGTCGGCGGAGAGGCGGGGAGCGGCGGGGCCGCGGCTGGCTGCAGCGGCGGGCGCGGAGCCCAGAGCGGGCGCGGCGTAGCATCCTCGGGCACCGCGGCCCCGGTGCGGGCCGCCTCCCCCGCAGCTCCCGGCCTCCTATGGGCGGTGCCGGCGTCCCGGCCCCCGCACGCCCGTCCCGCTCGGCGTTAGCATGGGCGCGGTGCTCTCCCTCTCCCCCGCCGCCTCCTCGGGCAAGGGCGGCGGCGGCGGGGGGCTGCTGGCCGACAAGGCGCCGGGAAGGGTGCCGGGCAAGGGCGAGAGCCGGCTGAAGCGCCCCGGCGTGCTAATCTCGGCGCTAACCTGGAAGCGGCTGGTGGCCGCCTCGGCCAAGAAGAAGAAGAGCACCAAGAAGGTGACGCCGAAGCCCAGCGGCGGGGCCCCGGGGGGCGGCCCGGGCCAGCCCGACCCGCTGGTGGTGCAGCGCAACCGCGAGAACTTGCGCAAGTCGGTGGTGGGGCCGGCCGACGGCGCCAAGCAGGGCCCGCTGGCCGTGCCGGTGCCCACAGTGCCCTCGGCGCCGCAGGAGCTGCACCCGGGCTCCGGCGGGGGAAAGCCGCCGCCGCCACCGCCGCCGGCCGGCAGCCGCCCCCCGGGGTCTCCGCGCCGCGTGGTGGTGCAGGCGTCCACCGGAGAGCTGCTGCGCTGCTTGGGGGACTTCGTGTGCCGCCGCTGCTATCGCCTGAAGGAGCTGAGCCCCGGCGAACTCATCTCCTGGTTTCGCAGCGTGGACCGCTCGCTGCTGCTGCAGGGCTGGCAGGACCAGGGCTTCATCACCCCGGCCAACCTGGTGTTCGTCTACCTGCTGTGCCGGGAAGCGCTGCGGGGCGAAGACATCGGGAGCCAGGCCGAGCTGCAGGCCGCCTTCCTCACCTGCCTCTATCTCGCCTACTCCTACATGGGCAACGAGATCTCCTACCCGCTCAAGCCTTTCCTGGTGGAGGGAGACAAGGGGCGCTTCTGGGAGCGCTGCCTGGGCATCATCCAGCGCCTCAGCGCCAAGATGCTGCGAATCAACGCGGACCCGCACTACTTCACGCAACTCTTCCAGGACCTCAAGAGCGAGGGCGAGGGCGGAGACGGGTCCAAGCACTGGACGATCAGCCTGGACCGCTAGGGAGGTACCAGGCCCCCGGCCCCGGGGGCGGAAGGGGCCGCGCACCGAGGGGCGGGGGAGGCGAAAGACTGTCGGATTCCCCCTCCTGCCCCCACATCCTCCTCGCCTTCCCCCTTCCTCAGCCGTCAGTTCCACGGAGACGCTGCTTGGACCCTCCCTGCTCCGGATCCGGCTGCCCCCCTCCCCCGCCTGCGACCCCAGCTGGGGGCTGCGCTCCGGAACACCGAGGCGGCGGTGAAGACCGGGGAGGGGGAGTGGTGTCCCTCCCACCTTCGCGAAGGGGGGGAGGGGGAGGCTGCGGAGGAGCGGAGGCTCCTGGATACGTTTTCTCTAGAAAAAAGGGGTGATAAAATGGATGCGGGGGTCGGGGGCAGGAGGGTTCGGGGGGGGGGTTTGGGGTGTGGCGGGTGCCCCAGGCAGAGGGTGCATGTGAACGAGCCCCGCAGCGCGGGCAGGGCCGCCCCGCGCTTCCGCAGCGCTCCCGGTGCTGTCCGTGGTGCTGGAGCTGCCGCGCCTGAGCAGACAAAGGCGGGGATTGCGGGCAAGGCTGGGGGGGTTTCTGTGCTGTGGGCGATGCCTTCCCCCCATCCCCCCCGCCCACGTGTGGTATATGGGCCCCCCCAGCATGGGCGACTCTGCCCCTCACCCCGCGGGAGCCGCCCGCATGCCCCTTTGTTCGAGCCGCTGGGGGGGAGCCCACGCCCCTCCCCGCCGGTAAATCCCCCCGGTGCGCCCCCCGAAACAGGGGGGGATGCCTCCCCCCACCTTGGCTTGCTGCGGGAAGAGGGGTCTGTGCCAGGGGAGGCCTAGGGTGCCCAAACGGAGGGGGCCTGCTATGGGAGGGGGGGGGGTCTCCTCTCCTCTTGCTTTGCTTCACTGGAGAATAAAGAGGTGGCCTGGATGGGCCTGGTGGTGGCTCCTGGACTTGCTGGGCTGTGGGGTGCAAGGGCAATTGGGGTAGCACCCCAAGCTCCTGGTCATGGCCTACTCCTCCCCAAGAGGAATGGGGGGCCCTAGTTCCCAAAGGGGGTTTTACTATCCAGTGTGAGTTGTGGGTCAAAATTTCACCCCTCTTTGTGCCCAAGGCCAGTCTTGGTCCACCTGTCTCTTGGACCCTTGTGAGCTCTCCTGGCCTCCTGCATTCCAGATGGAAATTCCTGATGCCTGTCTGCCACAATGAATTTTAACAGGATGCCACAGTTGATGTCACCTCCTTTTTTTATTATTATATTTAGTTTTATTTTTCCTAAAGCTATGCCCTCCCTCACCTCATTCCTCCCTATCTCTGCTCTGCAGGGCTGGGCTCCCTTCCCTGGCAGCAGCAGGCTGTGGGAGCTGTGCTGCTATCCCTGTTACCAGCCCTGTGCTTCTGCAGACTTCCAGGGAGAGGAGCGGAGAACAGGAAGGCTTTGCCTTTTTTATAGCTGGTTGCTATGCTTCAGGGTACTGAATTTGCCAGGACTTCTTTAGCAGAAGCTGCCGCATATGCTGTCTGGTCGGGGTCTGCATCCAGTGCTTCACAGCCCCTCTGAGCCAGGCATTCAGGCTCCACTCAGCTGGGAAGAGCTGTGCTGGCTCTGCAGGTCATGGAGGGTAAGGTGGATTCTCTCTACCTTTGTGTGCATCAGCAGAGCTCTAATTAGGCCCAATCTGGCTCATTCAGGCAAAGCTGTGCTGCCAGGAAGACAGCACAGATGTCCCTGTGACAGGGCCTGACCTGGCAGGGTGCTGTGCAAGGCTTTTCCATGGCTGTGTAAACCCACCAGGACTGATGCTGCTCCCGTCCTCCCTCTCATCATGGATGCTCTTGTCCCTGCCTTTAGATTGACATTCATGTGACCTTGTGGTGAGCTGTCTGGGCCACAATGCATTCACAACCCACCCCAAATTTGGCCATATCCACATCTTGTCATGAGAAAGGTAACTTTGGCTTAAACTGGTGGAATTGGAGCCTTAGAGCTCCTGTGGGGCTGCTGGGGGAGGCCTGACTCTCCCACAGCAGCATTTTGCAGAGAGGGAAACTGAGGCGCAGTGAGAATCAAGCATGGTGGTTTGCTGCATCACAGGGTAACACCTGAGCCACTGGTGCCAGCTATTTCCACCCTGAGCTGTGGTGTTTGTCCAGTGATCTCTACTCCCAGCTGCAGGGCTTTACAGAGTCTCCTCCACAGAGCTGAACAGCCTCCCAGCACTGGAGGACTTTCCCACCCTACAGATCTCCTTAGAAACACTCACAGGGTTATTCCAGCTCCAATCCCCAGCCTTTTAAAATGCTTCCAGCTGCAGTGAGGCCATGTCCTTCCCCTCCTCCCTTGTGTTTCATTGATTAAGAGTGCTAGGCCTCATTGGGGGATTTAGGAAGAGCTAATTGCAGACTGGTAATTGAAGACAGCTTGGAGTCTCTGGAAATGTCAAGGAATGAGAGAGGAGCTTAGATGCTCCCATGCATTTAAATATGCATCATCGGCTCAGCCAGAGCCTTACTGGAGGGAGGGAGACATGTCTGATTTTCCCTCCCCCGGAGGACCTTGTACAGCTGCTGGGGGGAGTGAGGCAGGGGGAGTACTAATCTTACCTTGTCTGGGAGCCTTCTGATCCCCCAAGGCAAAGGGGACACGAGAGGGAACACAAGCAGGGCTGGGTACTGAGGGTGGGAATCTCCGAGAGGCTCGGGAGCTTGGTTTTCGCCTCTTAAAAACTGTGTGATTTGACATGCCAGACCCCTGTGCTGCTGCATGATTGATGGTCTGGACTCAGGAGCTAGCTATTGGGCAGCAGCAAGGGGAATGGATAGAGCTTGTCCCCAAACTTGTGATCCCTGCAGCCACCAGTGCTCTTTGAGGAGCAGTGAGGGACTGAGACTCTCTCAGGAGGGGCTGGGAAGCCCCCTGTGCTGCCAGCCACAGGGCCTGGCAGTGTCTGGGCTTGCAGGGATGGGAGGATTCACACTGGGTTTGGGACTCGGAGGTAGAGCAGCAGGGCCAGGTCAGCGATCAATCACTGCAGGGATCCAGGTGAGGGACCCCAGTACTTTCCTAGTTTGAAATTCCTCCAGCAGCAACACATCTCCTTTCCACGCCTCACAGTGGATGCCCCATCTACTCCACATTGCAGCAGCAGAGGTGGGCACTGCAGCCCGCAATGGGTTTGGTCTCTCCTGCCCCAAGGAAGTCTCTTCTCAGGCCATAGCACCCTTATCTTCCTTCCCAAAGGTGCATGGGGCTGTTAGAGGCACCCTGGGTGGCAGTGGGTCCCAAGGATGCATAGTCACACATGAAAAAGGGAGTTTCTCCTTGGAGTCATGGAAAAACAGCTCTGTGGGACTTTCCTTGCCTGAATTCTCTGTCTGTGGAGCAAACACCATGGGCTAGATGAGCTGGCCATGGCACTGGAGCATGGAGTTGATGGGCAACTGGAACAGCCAGCCTGGCAAGCCATGCCTCTTCTGGTCAGATAAACAGCAGGGAAGCTGTGTTTGTGCTCTTAAGAGTTGTCATCATCCCCCAGAATGACTTGGAGATGCTCCATGGGAGGAAAATGTTCTGGATGATGCAGACCCAGCACCTGCATGGCTGGTGAAGGACCTGCCTGGGCCCAGCTTTCTGTGCAAGCCTTTCCTCGTTTGCCTGGATGATGGATAACATGTTCCTCGATGCAGATGGAAGTGGAAGGTCTCTCTTCTGCCTCTGTGGGAGCTGCTCGAACAGTGGCTCCAGTGCAGCTTTGGGCTCTTGCTGCTCTGTTGAAATGGGGATAGCTTGTGGGTGCCATCCCCATTTCAGGCAGGTGGCCTCCCTGCTCCATGGCATTTCAGTCACAGCTGCTAGTGGGGTGCCTGTGGGGGAATACATGGGCAAAATCACCCAGGGAGGTGGCAGCAAATGGCAGAGACAATATGTCAGGTCCCAGACTAAACTGTCTGATGAGAAATTTGTACCCAGGGAGGGGCAGGATGCTGCCCCAGGGTCTCATCTGGTAGAAGACACACCCAGCTTGGGTGGAAACCTGCAAGAGCTCTGCCTGTGCCAAGGGTGGCCCAGTGGCAGGCATGAAACTGAGGGAGGTAGGATGGCAGACAGTTTGGCTCCCACTGTAGCCAAAGCATGGCCTGTGGCCTTGCCTGGCTGATGTGTTTGGGACTGAGGAGGACAGACTGGGGACTGCTCTGTGCCAGGAAGCTGGGGCAGGTGAGGAAGGGGAACTGGCTACCTTGGAGCCCTACTGTGATGGTTAATCCTTCTGCCTGGCAGAATCCAGAGCCTGGCAAAGCAGAGGGCCACTGTACAGTCTGGGTCATTACCTCCAGCTCACCGAGAGCTGAGCATGGAAGTTTCCCTGTGCTGTGTCCCCTGCCTGTCTCACAGTCCTTTGTCACCCCTGAGGACTGAGCTCCTTGGGGGACAGCCAGGCAGAACCAAGCTGTGACCCAGGGCAGATGTGGGGAGTCTGGCCCAGGGAATGAGTGTCCCCTGGGCTGGAACAGGAACTGTTCCCTCATCAGAAGTCCTGCATTAGAGCATAATCTGGCATTAGTGCATTAATCCAGTCCTCCTGCTACTCAGCTCCTGCCCTCAGCAAAGTCCACACCAAGGTCTCAGTGTACAGCTGGGCAGCAGTGGCACCAGGACACTCTCCCTGGCTGCCCATGATGAGCACCAGAGAGCTGGTGGCAGCAGGGACAAGGTTTGGGTTTTTGGTGGCAGTACAGCTCCAGCCCTCAGCACGTTGCCAAGGGAGAAAGCATCTTCTGGAAGCATCACCGTTGCTTCCTTGGAGGGACTTCACACAGGGTTTTGGAGCCTGGCTGCCTGCACCTGCAGGCACTGGCTGAGCCATACTAAGTCATGAAGCACTTTGCAGGGAGCCAGGCCAAAAGGAGGTGGTGTCTGGAGAGAGGATGTGAGTCAGCAGCTTGGGGGTAGGGGGCTGAGGAGCCAGTGCAGCCAGGATGAGGAGAGAAGGAAATAGGTGGGAATTGGGAGAGCTGGAGAGGGTGCAGGAGTGGGCAGGGAGGCAGACTGTGTGCCCCAGGTCAGGCATGGCCTGGCTGTGCTGCAAAGGCTCTTCCCAGCATGAGAAATGAAGACAGTGACAACATGACTTCAATAAAATAGGAGAGGGGCTACTCCATTCCCCCTCTGATCCATTACTGGGGGACTGGAAGGTTTTGGAGAAGTTGGAGGGGTCCCCCTGTCATGCTGGCAAGAGGCTGAGGTAAGGGCAGCCCTCTTGCCAGCTGAGCAAAGCCAGATACAAAGATACATTTGTTTTTATTTTTTTAGTACCAAAAAAAAATCTGTCTTCCTTTAATCACAGGGCAGCAGAAGAAGCTGCCAGGCCATGTGCTCTCCTCCCTCACTCTTCCTAGCACAGGGTGAAGCCCTTCGTGGCTGTGTTCCCCATCTCACCCTGCATCCGGCACCCAAGGACTCCCCACAGGTAGGTTGGAAGCCCATGGGTGCACTGAGAGCAGCTGTCAGCCACATAAAACAGGCTCCCCACCAGCTGCTGCACCCCACTGCCAGAGACAGTGCTCCCCCATCTGCTCCGTGGGCTGGGCACCCCTGCTCAGGGCCAGGGATGATGTTCCACGGGGAGCTGTGCTGGGCTCAGCCCTGCTTGCCCATTGGCAGGATTTTGCTGCAGTCTGCTCCGAGCCGGTGGTTTTGGTGACTGAAGAAACCTGCAGAAAGCAGCACTGCTGGTGGACTGGGTTAGACAGGGCTCTGGGGAGGGGGGAGGCTGGGTTGGGAGAAGGTAGTGCTCTGTTCACCCCTCCGATAAGCTCAACATGTCGTGAGGGGAGGTGGCTCCCAGTGGGGCCTGGGGATGGGAGCATCCCGAGTTGCCATGGTGACACCGGCTGCATCCTCAGGCGGGCAAGAGCAGCGCTGGTGCAGTCCCGCATGGGTGTCCCTCCCGCTTCCTTCCTGGCTGCCGTCCCTAGGGAGTGCGGGGCTGGCGCCCGGCTTTTGGCGTGGCACCCTGGGGACAGAGCGATGGGACTGTGCCAGGTGAGCTCAGAGCAGAGCCAAGCCAGCCATAGCTGCAGCCTGTTGGGTGTGTGCGGTGGTCCTCCCTCGCCCAAAAAGGTAAGTCCCCCTTTTCCCCCTTTAGCATATCCCGCCTCCAATCCATCAGGAATCCGGACTGCAGAGTCGGGCGTGAGGCGGGGGCTGGACTCACCTGGGCTTCCCTGGTGCAGACACTGGCAGAGGAACGGGAAGGGGGGGCGAAGGGAGGAGCTACTAGTGACCCACATCCCTTAATCCGTCCTGCCTTGCGTCACGCAGTTACCTAAGCCCTGAAGCAGGCTTCCCCGGCGAGGGCACAGCCCTCTGCCCCTCTCTGAGGGAGCCAGTTGTGGCCATTTCCCCTATTTTGCCCTTGTAAAGCCGAACTTGGGGGCAGGGGTTGTCTCCAGCCTATCTCGGCACTGGTTGTGTGGGGGTAACTCCTCCCTTTCCCCCTCACTTCACCTCCTGCCGTGCTTGGGAACCAGGCTGTGCAACACTCAGAAAGCCTGGAGGTAGGGATAGCCCCCCACCCAGTCCTTGCAATTCCTTTCGCACCCATGGCCTCTCTGCTAGCAGCATCAGGCCCCCGCACTTCAGCCTGAGCTCTCCCTGCAGGACACACTGGCATCAGATCCCACTCCCTCAAGCTGATTAGCGCAATGAGGATGCATTGGAGCAGATGCCACCAAGGCTCTGAGAGTGACCAAACCCTGGCGGGATGCAGAAGTGGCAGCATGGAGCCCCCAGATCTGGGAACTGCTGTGATCTGGGGCATGAAGGGAGAGGAGGTGGGGGTTGGCCACTCCTTCCATGGTCTGGGTAGTTGCATGACTCCCCCTACACAGCCGGTTTGATCTCTGTTGCAAGCCTGGGAGCCTGAGACAGCATATGTGACTTCCCTGAAGGCATGTTTCAAGGAACTCAGAGGTTTCCAGCTCTGTCCTGTCTCTTGGAAGCGGTAAGAACCAGAGGGAATGCCTGGAGAAAAGGTGATGCAGACACTGGCAACATCCTTCCCACCCCAGCCCTGAAGGTGTTCTGCCTCAGATGGAAGAGGATTTGCTGAGTGGTTCCCCCTCTCACCAGCTCCCTTCAGACAGGAGAGGACACAGGTCACAGCACCTCTCTGTTTTATTGAAGACCAATCCCACCCCCCAGCCAGTGTGGAGCTCAGCGTGCCCAGCTCTTCTGCATCCACTGGGCCAAAGTCCTGCTCTGGAGGATGGGGGCAGTTCCTTGAACCCAGGGGCAGAGACCCAGGGCTGCCCCTTGGTGCCTGGGGCTCCCAGTCCTGCTGTCATCCCTTCTTCTGCTCCACCGCTCACCCTGCCTTGTCCCTGGGGATGTTCCTACTTATGGGGGGGTGTCCCACCAAGCCCTGCATGTGAGGGGCTAAAGCTGGAGTAAAACTGGAACAATTAATCTTGGAAGTGATGAGCAGGACACGGGCTCATGTGCAGGGTGTCAGGGACTGTCTGTGGTGTGATCCTCGGGCACTGGGGAGAGGGCAGAGTTGCAGAGACCAGGCTATGCTGCCTCCAGGCTCTGGCCTTGCCCTGAGGGCTGGCAGTGTGCCCCACACTTGTCCCTGGCACATCCAATCCCAGAGCCCTGCCCTTGGCATGAGTGAACCCATAGAAAGCATCTGCCCTCCGGACCAAGGCTTCTCCTGAGGGCTGAAGGAAGCTGCCTTCAGGCAGCAGGTGTAGGAGGGATGGAGGAAAGGAAGTCTTTGGAGACAAAGGTGAGGGGACCAAGTGGTCAAGAAAGGTCCCCTTTCTTTGTCCCTGCTCAGTGGGACCCTCATTCATGGACACAGCCGCCCTGGGGCCCCAGCTCCTGACTCCTCTCTGCAGGGAACAGGGAGGGCAGGATATTCACGGAGCGGGCAGCATGTTGCAAAGGAAAGGTGGGGCAATGTCCCTGCCAGGAGGGGAGCCCATGGTTTTTCCTTCCATTCACACCCTGCTTTAGGTATCCACATCTGTCCCCAGGATCATGGATACTTCCTCATCTTAAATTTAGACGGCTTCTCTCCTCCAGCCACCCACATAAAAGGACCAACCCAGCTACCCTGCAAGCACCCCACCTCCCCCACACCACTCCAAATCTAAAAGGGGGCAAATAAGAGCAGGGCACAATCCCATCCCCCATCCCTCCCTGCTGAGCTTCCCAACTCCACAGCCCCATGCTTCCAGGGACATGGAGCATCCACTTGACACAGCCAAGCCTCTAATGGTAATGGTTGTTCATGTTGTTGAGGTGGGAGGCTGCCATAGCGCTGAACGGGGCTGAGGGCTGGAGCCCATGCCCAGGGTAGAGGGATGGGCTGGAGCCAGGCCAGTAGGAGAAGCCAGCCGGTGTCACTCCCGAAGTCATGAGGTTGAGTTTGGAGATGCCTGAGAAGGGCAGCGGTGCCAGGTTGCCCTGAAATTTGTAGAGAGCGTGATCGGGGGTGGCTGGCTGGCACACCTGCGCCAGCCCGTGGAAGTCGAACTTGTAGGCGTAGCGCTTGCCGTGGACCTTGGTCATGATGTTCTTGTCGTAGTAGTAGCGCAGTGCTCGGCTCAGCTTGTCGTAATTCATGTTGGGTTTGCTCTTGCGCTCGCCCCAGCGCCGTGCCACCTCGTCAGGGTCGATCAGCTTGAACTCCCCGTTGGTGCCTTCCCAGGCAATGCAGTTCAGGTTGGCCCGGTCCGAAAGCAGCTCCAGCAAGAACTGCCACAGCTGGATCTGCCCGCTACCTGCAAGGCCGGGCCCCAGAGAGGTTAAAGCTCCCTCCCAGGGCACAAGGTGAGGTACAGGATATGCCCCAAGCCCCTTGACCCACTGTTATGTTGTCCCCTCCTGCACCCAGGTTTTGGCTCTGCCTCATTGCATCTTCCCTGCAATGGTAACAAGGTTATGTCTCCTTTGCAACGTCCCAACCCCGTCCTACACCCCAGGTATGAGGACAAGAAGAAGCCCCTGCACCTTGGGATGGAGGAGGAGTGCTCAGAGGTCAACACAGGTTGCAGTGGGTCTGGATCCAGGGTCTCCCCATCCCTCCCACCCACATTCACACACCACTGAAGATGAATACCTGCTTGTTTGTTTTCATGTGAGGACGTGGCCTTATTCTTTTATTGGCAGCCTCAAGAAGGAGATATCTTGGCAGAACCCAGATCTATCCCAACACAAATACTCCCCACAGCCATGTCTGCTTGAAACTGGGCTGGTGTCACAGCACAGCCCCTGCTCTAGGGACACTGTGCCCTGCACAGACATCTCCATGATCAGCTCAAGTCAGGGTGCGACGCTCATCTGAACTACACCACAGAGAAGCACAGATAGGTACAGGAGAGGGAGAGATGAGGACATAGCATGACCTTCTGCGGCTTTGAATCAGGCTTCAGTGATGGTCCTTATTTCCAGAGGAAAAATGTCCTCCCTGAGCCGTGGCCATTGCATCTGCAGCTTGCACTGAGGAGTATCCTCGGTGGGTGCCTGTGGTGCCCCTGTGCCAGGCTGTGCACACATTGGAGCCTGGCACACCTCCACATGCCCATGGTGTGGCACAAGGGCATGCTCCATTGAGTCTGGCCAGAGGTCATGAGAGGAGAGGGAGTCTGGACCTTTGGGCAAGGAGGAATCCTACTGCTGGGACCTGGCCACCCTGCAGAGCAGCCCTGCACTTACCTAGACACCCCACTCTGCCTCCTCTGAGCAGCATCCCCTGCACATCCCTGCTCCTGATGCCAGCCCTTGCAGCACAGTCTCTTTACAGAGCAGAGGATGTGCCTTTGCAGTTATCCCTGTGCTTTTCTATCATTATTTTGTCTAAAGGTGCTTAGATCCTATACAGAGGTTTAGCACCCATGACCTCTGCAGCAAGCAGTCCTACAGCTCTATTACATTTCCCACAAAGAACCACCTTGTTTTGCTTGTTTTAGACCCACCTATTTTATCTGGTGCTACCCAGATCTTGCTGTAGAAGAAGCAGGGAAAAGCCATTCTCCATCCATCCCTGTTCCACCAAAACCCACTCAGACATCCTGACCCAGGCAGTTGAGCCCAGCTCTTTCCAAGGCATTGTATTTCCTAATTCCCCATCCTGGGACCAAGGTGGGGGATCTCTCCTCCCTAGGGTGCAGCTGCAGCCCTTGCCTCCTCTCCATCCCCACAGCCCCCACCCCGGCCTCCAGCTATCTCCCACCTGCAGGTGTTCCACCCCATGCAAGGAGGTCAGGGAGGTGTTGGAGGGTGCATCTCGGTGGGATGGTGAGGCTCAATCCTACCTGCTGCAGGGTGCCATGATAATGCACCTGAGAGCTCCCTAAGGAAATATCCAGGAATCCAAAAAGATCCTTCTCACTGCAGCACAGTGCTTGAGTATGGCTGGGCAGAGTCCGCAGTGCAGAGGCAAAAGGGTTCCCCCAGTTCCATCTTTTCTCCCCCTCCCACCACTAAACCAGGGCTCCATTTTTCCTGCTTAGAACACCCCTGGTCCCTGTCTTCCTGCAAGCAGGCAAGCTACACGGCCCAAACACTACAGTTCTGGCCCCGCGATGCCCAGTGCTGCTGTACTCCAAAGCAGGCTCCAGCCTGCTCCCTGGCCAGCGCTGGCCGATGCCCGTGACCCCTGCGTGGTTTTTTCCAGATGGATGGCTCCGGTTCCCGGGAACCCATCACTTCCCAGCCCTGCCCCAGCACTTCACTGGCAGCTCCCTCACGGATAATGTCTCAACTCTCCTCTCCACTCGCCGGAACGGATCTCCCGAGCCCGGATTAGCCCGCCCCACTCCCGGGATGGCTGGCAGCTCCCTCCCCGTCGGATGTCCCGGAGCTCCTGGGAGACCGGAGCTAGGACCCTGCACTCTCCCCACTGCGGGGCTCGGGGGCATGAGTACTCCTCTCCCCTCTGATGCCACGGGACGGGAGCTTCCGACCGTCGGGGCTCTCCGCTCTTCCCGTGGGAATTGGCGGCAGGATGCTCCCAGCCCGAGGCGCTCGCAGCAGCAGGGAACGGGGACTCCGCGGTGGCCGTGTCCTGCATGGGCAGTGCCCGGGAAAGGGTCCCCGGTGGCTGCTGGGCGGGGGAGAATGCGAGTGCCCCGGGAGTCCCCGCTCTGTGCCGGCCGAGGGGAGCAGGGCCTGTCCGGGGGAAGGGGCAGCAGTGCTCTTACCTTTCTGCACGCCGGGGCTGAGAGACCCCCACGCCTGGCTCTTCCCGTCTTTGAACAAAGTTTCCCCGACTGGATCTGGGGGGAAAAAGAGGCGCGGCTGGAGTGTAGGGAGGGCTGGAGCCAGGCGGGACCGCGACCCCCCAGCGCCCACCCGCGGGCAGCGTCCCCGCAGCCCCCGGCCGCTCCCCCTTGCCTGCCCCGCCGCTGCGGCGAAGCCAGGAAACGCGTCCAGGAAAAAGGAAATCCGATTTCCGACCCAGCCGGGGAAGCTTTTAAATAGGAATAGAAAATCCCGTGGGCTGGGGTAGGGAGGAGAGAGGGAGTGAGGGAGAGAGCTGTGGGGCAGGAGGAGAGGGAGAGGAGGCGGGTGGGTGGCAGGATGGGTGACAGGAGCGGTGGGTGGAAGGAAGGATGTCTGTCGGCATTTGGGGAGTGGACCGCTGTGGAAAGGAGAGAAAAATGGATAGATGGATAGAAGGAAGGAAGGAAGGAAATGGGTGAATGGATGGAAAGACAGAAGAGACGATGGCGAGTGGCTAAATGGAGGAAAGAAAGTGCAAGAGATGGGCAGATGGAAGGAAGGGCAGGTAATGGGTAAGGTGATGGGAAAACAGGCTGATGGAAGGGACACTGGGTAGATGGAGATGTTGGCTGATAGCAGGGATGGAAAGGGGGATGCAGGGACAAATGGGTGGGGTGAAGAATGGATGGATGGAATCACAGGGGAAGGGTGGGTGCGTGGGTGGAAAGATAGGTTGGAAGAAAAGAAGGGTGGATGAAGAGATGGAAGGACAGGGTGACGGTGGGAGGATGAAGAATGGCAAGGTGAGTATGTGGGTGTGGAAGGCTGTGAGGACAGCTGGAAGGAAGAAGGAAGGGATAGTTGTGGTGCTGGGAGGCAGGAAGAGAGAATGGACAGAGGGAGAGGAGGTAACAGGGTGGACGCTGGAAGAAGATGGGGCAGAGGAGAGCCCCAGGGCCTCAGCGGGACAGGGCGGGCAGGGGCTGGGTGCTGTGCGGTGCACGGCGCTGCGGTGGGGCAGCGGCCGAGGGATCCGCCCGTACCTGGCAGGTACATGTTGAGCAGCAGTGGCACCGCTCCGGTGCCGTGTCTCATGGCAGCTGTGGGGGCGGCCCGCGGGCTGCATGTTTTAATATTCCTGCCCCTATTATTATTATTATTATTCCACTTTATCAGGGAGCAGCTGATGGCGAATAAATGGCAGCGGGACGGGCAGGGGACGGGCAGGGGCCGGGGGAGGCGGGGGAGGGGGGAGTTTCCAGGCAACTCGCAGGGGCTGGGGCCCCGGCTCCAGCAATTTCCTCCGCTGTAATTAAAGCGGGCGCTGCCCCCCCCCCCGCTCCCCCCGCTATCGGGCCCGCATCAGACTTTAATCACGGCCGCGGGTTTCTATGGAGAGCGGCTCGGGCCGCTTCCTGCCTCTTCCGCCTCCTTAACTCTTAGCAAACACGGCGCTGACATCCCAGCTGGGAGCGGGCTCGGACACTGCCTGGAGACTGCCCGGCCCCGGCCTCCCACCAGCATCCCGCTTCCCGACTCGCCGATCGGCCAGCATCGCCTCGGACCCTGCATCTCGCTGCACGGCATCGGCAGCGGCATTGTCCCCCTGGCGTCTGTCTCTCCGAGCCACAGTGCTGTTGGCCATCGGGGTCCGTGCCTGCCCCTTCCCCAACTCCAGCGTCGGCAGCACAGTCCTGGGGTCTCCTTGGAATTCCCAGAGCCCTGGGATGGGCCAGCTGAGTCCCCACCGGGTCCCTCCACCTCCAGGACACTGGTCATGGGGTTTCTTTGCAGTGCTCAGGTTCAGGGGGGGTAAGTGCATCTCCAGCAGCTGGTGGCACCAGGTCATACCACAGCTCTGCCACCTCCCTGGCTCCTCTGTGCCCTTCTGAATAGTCCCTCCCTCAGGGACAGTTAAGCCTGTGATCATCCCACAGCACCCCGCCCTGTCCCAACCTGTTGCACATCTTTATTAGGATCTGTAGAAGCTGGGTAACCCCCAACACCCACACAAAGCACGATGGCCCCATCTTCATCTGCTCATCCTGGGCAGCCCTGGGTACATTCTGAAGACAGGAGGGTATTTCGTGGAGAAACTTACAACGGAGAAAGGGGATACCAGCTCCAAAAAGACACATCTGGCCAGGATTTTCCCTGTCACCCGTGGCTCCAGCTGCTATATGCACTTGTGAGGTGCTGTCAGAGTCTCTGTCCCTGGGGTCAAGAGTGGGCCCTCCACAGGATCCCACAGCTTGAGGCAGCCAGGCAGTGTGCCAACAGCTGTCACCAGTTCTACTCTATGAGTCCCACACCGTACAGCCAAGCTCACAACTTCTCCTGTGATGTTTCATTGATGTCTGGCAGAAGGATGAGCTCTTATGCTGGATTTAGCTGCCTTTCTGGAAAGTGATCATTGCAAGATATGAACCTAACGGAAACCGGGATACGGCCATGCCAGACTCACTGTTATTATTTATACTGCAGCCAAAATGTGCCCTGCATAAGAAGCTGCAGCCCCAGGAGAGCGATGCTCAGTCAGGGTGGCACAGCCCAAAAGGACTGGTGTCTCCTCTTTGCAGGGGGTGTCCAAAGTGTTTAGAAAACCGAGGGTCCCTTGGTTACTGAGCTCCACCTCTGCTCCATGTGCTCCACCTCTGGTGCCCATCTCCATCACAGACTAAGAGCAGATGTTGGCAAGGGGAGACATGAGCAGAGCCCATGGTATTCCTCCAGCAATTCCCCACCAATCCACCAATGTAACAGCTCTTAAAAAGTTTCTTTTCCGCCAACTTGTCCCCTGAGCTCCCGTGAACCCCTCAGTGGGGTGCCCAGCTCTGTACAGCCCAGCAGCCCTGGCTGCTCCCTGCATCCCTGTCCTCCCCAGCCCCTCAAGGGCAGCACTCCCAGCAGTGGCTCCGCAGCCTCCCGGACTTGCTTTCGCTGCCTGAGTCACTGAAACAAACCGCAGGCAACGGAAAACAAGCCCCGGAGACGGCGGGGTGAGGTGAGAAGCATGCCAGACCCACCAACCCCTTCTCTCCTGGCAGCCGGAGTGACCATGATGCTCCCCCTGCAAACCTGCATGGCGGAGGGCATGGAGGGGGGGTCTGGGCTGAGGGACACTGCATCAGCCCAGAGTGGGGAGGGGGCAGGGGTGCAGTAGGGATCCGGCTGAGAAATAGGGTTAGGGCTGCAGGAGCTGGAGATGGGGGTGCTTTGGAGGGTACTGGGGATGGAGACGCCCGGGTCCCTGGGAAAGCCAGTGGGTGGGGGGCTTAAAGTGGGGTGTGAGGGGACCGAGGTCTTTGAGTGACCTGGGGTCAGTGGTGTGCAGAAAGGCAGGGAGTGCCAGATCCTAAGAGCTGGGGAGCCCTGTGTCCATGGGGACCTGAGCGATGTGACCCCTGGTTCGTGGGGGAGGTGGGACATGGGGGAGCTGGGGCAGACCCAGAGGATGGGGAAGGCAGGGTAGATGAGAAATCCAGGAAACAGGGACCCATGTCCATGAGGGACCAAGGGACTGGGCTTTGGGTCTGCAGGGGATCTAGGAGATGAGGTTTCAGGTCTGTGGGGCTTCTGGGGACAGAGCCCGGACACATGAACACCCAGCTGGAAGCAGCTGCAGGTCTCTCTGGCTGCAAGAGGCAGTCTGTCCCCCACCCCCCACTCCAGTGCTCTCCCCCCAGCCCAGGTGAAGCAATAAGGACCCGAGACTTTGCAATGACCCCCACAGCCCGCCCCTACCTCCCCCATCGCAGCCCTACGTGCAGGTGCCCGGGAAAGCTTCACCTGGAGCCGGCGTTGTGGAGCGGAGCCGAGCTGACGTGGCCCTGGGCTGGCTGCAGCTGGCCAGGTGTGCCGGAATGTGTTTGTGCAGGGGGAGAGGCCGTGGGGCCGTGGTGGGGTGGGGCCAGTGGGGACACGGAGGGGACAGGGGAGGGCTAGGGGGCACCCTGCAGCTGGGATGCTGTGTGGGATGGGGATACACAGGTGCTGGGTTTTCTGCACGGCAGCACTGGGGCTGGAGGGGAGAGGAGCCATGTAGGGATCACTTGTGTGCACGGTCGTGTGCAGCTCACACACACACACACTCACACTCATGCACATGCTGACACACACACCAGGGCTGAGGTCTCTGCACGCTGTTGGGTGAGGGGTGTACCCAGACTGACCCCCAACCAGTCTCACAGCACCCTTCTGGGACACTCCCTGCCTCAGGGCCAGGCATGCTTTTAGCAAGGGTGGGCACTGGGGAACCCAGGCATCTGAGACACTCAGAATTGTTCCACCATGCATCCATGTACTGGGTGTGGGGAGCACCTCGGAATGGAAAGCCTGTGCCCCAGGAGGGCTTTGGAGTGCCAGAGCAGGATAGAAGAAGAGGAGGAAGAGGAAGGGATGTCCTGGGTGCAGGGAGCACCTCGGGATGGGTAGCCTGCACCCCAGGAGGGTTTAGGGTGCTGGAGCCAGATGGAAGAGGAGGAGGAGGCTGGGAAAGGGTGCCGGAGGAGGAGGAGGCTGGGTGGGGCTCCCCGTGTCCCGGAGCCGGATACTGGCACGGATATGCTGGCGTGGCAAGGCTGGGGGAGGGCACACACACCTGAGAGCACCAAGCCAAGCCCCCTCCCACCTGTGGAACACTGCCCTGAGAGCTTCTTCCCCTGACCCCTGCACAACCCACCTCCCCAGCCCCTCTGTGCCAGTGCTCCCAAACCTGACACAACTGTGTCAGTGTCCCGTCCTGCCCCACATGACCCCTATGTTCTTCCTCCTTCCCAGGCCCACAGCAGGCAGGGACCCCCTTCTCCCTTCCAGAGGGGTGCAGAGGAGGAGGACCTTGAGCTCACAGACTTTGTAGCAATCAATTTCCCCAGCACTGATCCTGGGAGGAAAACCCAGGGCACAGCCCCGCTGGATGCCCCTTCCCAGGGCACAACCCTCTTGGATGCCCCCTCCCACCTCCAACCCTTTCTTTGTCCAGTAAGTTCCCATTTTCCCAGCCAGATCATCACAGCAGTGGAACTGTTCTGCAGCCCCTCTGTTCTTTGTGCATGGACAAGAGGTGGGGTGCAGAGAGCTCAGCCCAGGGTAGAGCTGGCCACGGACCCAAAACTGCCTGGGGAAGGAGAAACCTCACCTTCCACCCCACAGAAGGTCCTCCCAGCATGGCAGCCCCCTGAGGAGCAGAGCAGAGGCAGGAGCACTCTTTTTTTGACAAATGCCTTTATTTGCTACCGGATAGAGGTCTATTGCACAGCAGCCTGGAGGCTGCAGGGCACACAGCCCTGCCCCTGTTCAGTGCTGGACGCGGCGGATGGATTGGATCTGGTTGGTGTGGGCCTGGCTGCTGTATTCATTGTACTTCTTGAACTCGCCGTTCTGTCTGTCCCGCTCCAGCACGTACTGGTAGCCCCTGTATCCTGGGTACTGGTATGCCACCCACCTGCAGGCAGACCCTTGGCTCAGAGCCCCAAGCCAAATCCTCCCATCCCATCCCATCCCATCCCATCCCGTCCCGTCCCATCCCATGCCATCCCATCCCATCCCACCCCTCTGCTTGCCCTGGGAGGAGAGGGACAAAAAATACCCAATGGCTTGGATTTTCAAGGAAAAGGTAGCAGGAAGGCATCCCTTTCTTGAGGGGGTCCCCCTTCCGCATCCTGGGGTTATACAGGAGGGAGGTGCTTGCTGAACCTCTGCTCTTGGCACCCCCCGGTCCCTGCCCCACTGGCTGCACTCACGCTCCGGCGTTCACTTTGATGGATGCCACCTCCTTGTTGCCCCAGCCCATGGCCTGCAGCGAGGGATAGTCGTCACTCAGCTCAAACTTGTGACCCTGGAAGTTCTCAGCCTCGTAGAGGATGGCTTTGCTGTCATTGTGGTTCTGTGAAGGGAGAGAGCTGGAGGTCAGCAGGAATGGCTTGGCTTGCCCAGGGATAGGGGATGTGGCATCAGTGTGACACAAAACAAGGCACTGTGAGAGGCCTGGGATCCTAACCGGCTTTGGTGCAATGCATGGGGATGTCCTACAGCCTGGCACCCCTTCACTGGGACACCTCTGGACTGCCCAGAGGATGCTGCTCCCATGTCCCTGCAGTCCCAATGCACAGCTGTCAGTGAGAGTTACAGTGGCTACAACCTCCGGACCCACACAGACTGCTGCCCTCAGCATCGCCATGCTCCCCAAGGTTGCAGGAGGGTTCAGGGCAAGGCAGGATGCTGAGAGAGATCCCCTCAGCTCTGTGGGGCCTTTCTGGGTGCTGGACATGGAGGGGTTAATGGCTGGGACACTGAGTGATGCAGCACTGTCCCCCGTGCCCAGCCCCCACATGCATCTATCTGCACTGAGGAGCAGTCCTGCCAGTAAGGAGTGATCTTATCACATCCCCTTTATTAAAGCCTGAACATATCTGCCTGGTGATTATTAAAAGTTGGGGGGGGACCCCCCGCTCGGAGGCGCAGACGTGCCGCTGCTGCGAGCACCAGTGTCTCTGCAGATGGAGCGATAGAGCTGCGTCTGCCCGGGCACGGCTCAGGTACCCTGGACGGGAGGGGGACAGACCCTGTACCCTGAGCATCCCTGCGGTCCTGCCAGCTCCTCTCTGTTCACCCCATCCTCGGTAACCGGGGCTGGGAGACAAGGCCTTGGGACCCCAATCTGGGAGGTGGCTCTCCAAAGCACAAAGCAGAAGGAGCTGGAATTGTGGTTCAGGCTAAATTTTAGACCTAAAAAGCATCCCAGGATCTTTTCAGGGAGGTGGGAGCTCGTGGGTGCAGCTACTCCTCCACTTCACAGGTACCTCTGTGTATACCTCACCCCTCCATCCCATGCCCCATGTAAGTCATCCTCCAGTCTGTCCCTCTCCACCTCCCTGCTGGGCTGCCTGGAGGAGGCTCTGCCTGCCCTGAGCCCCCCCTCTGCGGTGTCCCAGTAACTCACTGCGCATTTGACAGGCCGGAAGGAGAGGAGGTGCTCGGTCCGGTAGCCACTGTTCCCGCTCCAGGCCTCCCACCGGGGATAGTCACCCTTCTCCAGGATAAACTGCTGTCCCTGGTACTCAGGGTACTCGAAGCCTACCCAGCTGGAGGGGAGAGGAGGAAAACCCTCAGGGATGTGTGACACAGTCCCCAGGATTAGCCAGGGGTCGGCTTCTCCTTTCTGGGCAGGGGACAGAGACATCCTGGCAGGTTATGGGTCTGTCACAGACGTTGGGGTCCTTGCTAGCAGCAAATGTCCCTTTTGAAAGTGGGGCCCCTCTCCCCAGAGCCACACCATTGCCTCCAACCTGCACCTTGGCTTGGCAGGGTCTCCCTGAACAGCAGATGGGGAAACTGGGGCACCACACAAGGAGCGCAAGCAGGAAGATTGCATGATGAGGCTGTGTCATAGCTGAGGAAGGACTTGGGTGTTCTGGCTCCCTAGCAGCTCCCAACGGTCCCCTGGGAGCAGTGGGTTTGCTGGAGCGGGGTGTGCCAAGGGGCCACGGGGCTGGCGGGGCACTTACGGGCCAGACTCCACCTTGATGGAGCGGATCTTGCGGAAGCCGCGCTCCATGATGCTGGGGCACTCCATGAGGAATTCGCAGCGCTTGCCCTGGAAGTTCTCCTCCTCCCACACCGTGATCTTGTACTGCCCCAGGGTGTCCATGGCTTCACTGCTGGTCATACGGGTCACTCGGCTGCTGGCAGAGCCCCACATATCACCCCAGGGCAGGCGCCCACCGTCAGCCCCCAGCCACCCCGCTGCCTGCCGCTGAGCCTGGGATGCCAGTGGTGCTGCCCTCACACATCCCATGCCACTGGCCCTTTGCCCTCCCAGGCTGGCATGGGGGCATTTCCCATTCCCTTTCCTTCGGTGCTGGGGGATCTCTGTCCAGTGAACCCCAAGTTGCAGGGGGAATTTGCAATGCCCCATCTCTCCTTGTGATGTACCCACAACTGCCTCAGTTTTTCTTCTCCCAAGCTCCCTGCGATGGCTCCAGGAGTTGTCTGGGTGCAGCGGCACTGTACCCACTGCTGGGAGGCGGCGGTGACCCCAGTTCAGACACAGGTGCAAGTGTAGCCCTGGGGTAGAGCAGCCTGGCTCTTCCATCCCTCCTGCCAGGTCCCTCCTGCCCGCGCAGGGCACCCCCGTTGTGCCACACAGCACCCACCACTTGCCCTTCCCCAGGGTGAGCGTCGGGTGGGGGCTTGGTGTGGGGTGAAGGGAGCGTGGCAGCGCCTGTGCGGTGCGGTCTTGGGGGCTCACAGCCTGGTACTTACTTGGTCGGCAGGGCAGGGCACAGAGGCGAAGGTGGCGGTGCCGGCGCCGGCTTTTCCCCTCGCCTTTTATAGGCGGGCGCTGAAGTGCCGATGGTGCAGGCGGTCAGGGCGCTGTGTCAGCAGGCAGGGGATGCGGGGGGGACGGGCTGCTCGCCCACCCCAGACTCCGGCTGTCCATTCCACTTAGGCAGTGTGGCGAGAGCGGCCCCCCCGCGCCCAGCGCGGCTGACAATGAAAGTGCTGGGCTGTGTTTGCGCAGCGGCTCAGGGCACAATGGGCAAAGGGCCTGACGCGCCGCTTTCCTTTCTGCCCACGGACAATGTCCCCGCTTGGCCCAGGGATTAGGGACCCAGCCTTTCCCAGGGCACCCGCAGCCTTTGCCAGGGTTGAGGCTGGTGGGAAGGAGGTGCCAGGGTGAAGTGGGGATTTACCATCTGGGAGCTGAGGGGTACTGATGTCCTCATGCTGGAACACAGGGCTTATCTGGGGCTGCTTCTGCCCCTCCACGTGGGACTCTGCCACCATGGGTCCCTTCTCCAGACAGGCCCTGCAGGGGTTCCTGCGTTGGCTGCAGACTGGGTGCTAATGGTCACCAGTTACATGCTTGTAATGTCCTGGGCATGTCCTCTGGCTTGACAAAGAGCTCCCTGTGCTCCCACTCACTTCCCATTTGGGCAAGGGACACCATGCACAGTGGGAGGGGACCAGCTTTGGGACAGAGCTGTGTCCTTCACCTGGACAGCAGGACCAGCCCTGCCTGGAACTGCACCATGCCATGCAGATATCCCCACTGTCTCCCACCAGGAGCTGGGATGGATGAGGCCAACACAGGCTGGAAAGGAGGAAGAGTGCCCTGTCGAGCTGTGAAATCCTGGGTGTCTAGGCAGCAGTGTTTCTTGCAGCATCCCTGTGTAGTCTGTGGTGAGGCCAGGCACTCCCCACCTTCAGCTGGGCAGGTGCCATGCTGGCCGCTGGGCAAGGGCTGGGCCATAGCACCTCAAACCTTCCCAGGAAAACTCCAGCCCTCCTGGGGGTCCTGGGCATGGGGTCAACATCACAAGTGGCCCCGACATGGTTGGTTATGGAGAGTGCAGTGTGGGCAGCTGGGAGTGGTGTTAGCCTGGCATCAGCAAGAATCGGGGACAGAGGGGTGACAGCAAGGACGGGCTGGGGGCAGGACTCGAGAGTCCTCTTCGTGTCCTCCCCACTGCTCGACGGCTCCGAGGCTCGGTGCGAGTCCGCGCCGATGCCTGCGGGTCCCACCAGAGGGTGCAGCCTGGCAGCGGTTGGAGCAGGCTCCAGCTCAGGGACATTAGTGGCCCTTGGCCGGGGACAGGCGCTGGGGAGGCGACCCTCAGCTTGCATTGCCTGGAGTGCTCCTAGCAGGGAGGGGGAAGACCCTCTTGGAGCTGTCTGGGGAAGCAGAAGGTGGAAGGAAGGATAGGGATGCTCCCTGGAGAAGGAAGAGCACCTTGGTGCAGCCTGGTGGCCTGGGGACATCTCTCAAAACGCTGGGAGACAGGCCTGGGCAGCGTTTAGGGAAGCCATCACCTTGGCGAAGGTGAGGCAAGATGCAGAGCCAGTGCACCGAAGGGTCCCCCCACGGGGCTGCCACCCCTTGCCTGGGCTGTGTGAACAGAGGTGTGGGGCACTGGTTAGTTTGGAGTGCTTGAGGCATGAGGGCAGCTGGGGACTCTGAGGTGCAGGGCACTGTGGGGTGTATTACAGAACCCCAGTGCGTGAGGCACCATAGAATGTGTAGGATGCTGCAAGCTGTTACGGGATGTGCATGTAGGGTGTGTGGGGCACTGTATGGTGTGCTACAGGATCTGTGGGGCACTGGTGGTGTGCCATGAGGAGCATGCAAACAGTTCAGTCATCCCCATACAACATTTTGGACAAAAGCACTGGAAGGCAAATGGTGCAGGGGAGAAACCCAGATGCAGACTGTGCCCCTCCCTTGATTCTCAGCACATCGTACTCACTGGGATGTGCCTCACCTCTTGCTCGGTGCATTCAGGGCAGCCACATGGGAGCCACAGCCACATCAGGGCACAGTGAATCAGTGGGGTCACTCACGAGGAGCCCTCTCCTACTGCATCCCAGAAAGCTGATGCAGCCTGTCCGCTCTGGGCCATCTCCACGCAGTCTCTGTCACCAGCCAGCATTCCCATGGCTAGGTCACCTGCCAGCCCCCAGCCACACCTGCCCAGCTGGGAACAGGGACAGAGCGAGGCTGGTGCGGGGGCAGGCAGTGACTCTGCTCAAGGGCAGCTGCTAATACTTGCTGTGGGAGCTGGTTAGCACTCACCCAGGGCCTCCTGCATAGGCTAATTTAATAAGGGCCCCTCATTGCTCCCAGCTCAGCTTGTTCCCTGCACTAGCAAAACAGATCATGTTTCTCTGTGCCACTGGGCACAGCGCGGCAGCCGGCAGCCCGGGGGCATGGTGGGAGCACAAGGTCACCCAAGTGTTCCATGCCAAGCCCAGACCATGCCAACCATGGGTTGTACCCATGTTGCAGACCATGTACCCCTTTTGCAGGCACTGGTCTCAGGACAGTGCACAGCTGGGGCAGCTGAGCAGGGAGAGGTGAGGCAGGTGCTGCCCAGGAGCCCTGGTGCTGATGCCATGTCTGTGGCAATACCCAGTTGTAGCCACTGACGTTATGAATATCTGAGCTAGCTGACCAGGGCAGCACAGCTGTGTGCAAGCCATCTGGCTGACACCACGGGTTGAGCCCCGCTCACACCCTGCAAGGACCTCTAGCTGCTCTCTCCTTCTCCCCAGCCCTGCTGGGGGCTGGACTGCCACTCCAGGGGGCTGGAGGTCTGGGGGCTGGGCTGAACAGGAGCAGATGGAGCTGGTGCCGGCCCCTGTTTGTCTTTCTCCCAGTTGCCTGGTGCTCTGTTTGTTCTAGGGATGGCTTCCTGCTGCCAGGGCCAAAACAGGTGGCTTTTATTTGCAGGGTCTGGCTGATTAGATCAGGGGTGGTGTGTCATTGCCCCCACACAGCCCCACTGCTCCCTTTTTCCTCCCCTTTCTCCCCCAGCCTCATTTCCCTGGGAAATCATCCTCCTTGACAAGGATGCAAACACCCTCCTTCTCTCCCCAGTCATCTTTGCTTCGGGGCTGCTCTGAACATGGCAACACCAGGATTGGTTAATCCCATCCAAAACCCCTACTTCACCTGCTGGATCCCTGGATCCCAGAGCCAAGAGGGTTGCTGGTATCCCCAGTGCCACTTGTCCCCTCCAGAAGCTTTGCTGGCCACACGCGACATATGTGTGCAGGCACACAGCTGCCACAGAAGCCACGCCACACAGGCACTGCCTTGCCCAGGGAGCCCTGGCACACGCCAGCCGCCCCACACACACGTGCCCTGTGCACCCAGCCATCCCATCCCTGCAGCCGGAAGCTCCTGGGTCGCAAAGAGCCTGGCAGATGTTGCTGGGATTAACTCCCACGCAGGTGCACACGCACACCGTGGGCTGCCAGCTGTTCCACGCCGGGAGAGGTTCCAGGCACTCGGGTTTCCCCCAGGCTGGGCTTGGCGCACACCAGCTGCAGCTCCTGCTGCCCCCAGGGCAGGATGGGTCCAGGGGCTGAGTGGGAGAGGAACCCACTGGGGACCAGGATGTTGACTGGTCTCGGGGTACTGTCACCAACAGCTAGGGAAGGGCAGGGATGCAGTGAGGGCATAGCAAGTGGGACACAATGCAAGGGGTACCCACACGTTCTCACTCACAGCTGGTCTTGTAAACAGCTGGCTGAGATGGTGCTCCATGCAGCAGCCCTCACCCCAGTCAGCTCTCCACAAGCACCCGTGGCCCTCAGCCAGTCACCAGTACCCCCACTGGAACCTGCTCTCCAGACCTGCCCACCTGCTGCCCCCACTGGCACCCTGGCCACCCCAGGTATGCTGCTCACCCCCTCCTTGTGGGACTATGGGTGCCCACTGTGCCCTGTGGCACCCACAGCTCTGGAGCTGCACCTGCAACAACCCACCAGGACAAGGATACTCCCAGGGACACTGGCTCACCCCGTGCCACCCATTCACAACCTGGCTCTGGCTGCCCCCGGCATGGCGGTGTGCTCAGTCCCCAATTCTGCCAGCCTTGCAGAGTCCCCACGAACTGCCAGGGGAGCTGTGGCCTCACCTGCCTGCTCCCCACTGTTCCCATGGGGACTAATCCCACCTGAAGGTCAGGGAGGCTCCGCCAGCTGCTTACCTCCTGCCTGTGGATTACAGCCTGGGTGTGAGCAGGTGACAACTGCTGCCTCTCCGGGTTGGGCCAGCCCTGGCAGGGAACTGACAGCAGCACAAAACCAAGCCAGGCTGCTCCAAAAGGGAATCCAGGGTGGCATGTCCCATTCAGCCTGAGGTGTCCCCTCTGTCACACCCTACCCAGATGGGGATGCCAGGCACTGGGGCAGAAGAGCCAGTATCTGGTCCTACGGTCCTACAGTCCAGATCCTGACCTGAAAGGGAGCCCACTGATGCCAGCCACTGTGACCTCCTGCTTGTTACCAGAGGTGACCTTAGCCTGGCACCTCCAGGTGCCACCACCCATAGCTTCAGTGTCCTGGAGAAACCTGCTGGTCCTCACAGAGTGCCCAGTGCAGACCAGTCCCAGGGAGCAGTGATGGGGACAGGGGAGCGCATCCCACCCCACACCCAGTGTGGCCTGGATGCAGCTGCCGATGCATCTCCTTCAGTACACTGTATCATATTTGGAGGGGTACCACGGGGTGAGCACAGCTTCCCAGATCCCAGCTTTACCTACAGCACCTAAGGTGTTGTCATGGAGGTGCAGAGTACACGATTAAGGCTGGCAGCCCCTGGCAGCCTCAGAGCCAGGAGATACCAGCTCAGCTGGCACCTGGCCACGGTCCCACTGCACCCCAGTGCTCCTCCACTCCCCTGTTGGCCACATCTGTAGTGGTAGGCACCCCAAGCCTGGGTGATGCTCGTGCAGGAGGGAGATGAAAAGGCTGGCAGTGGCGAGTCCCCTCCTCCAGCAGCTCTGAGGATCAGCACAGGCGGGGGCTGAGCCAGCACTGCTGCAGGAACAGAACATCCTGCCTCAGGGCTCCCGAAGCCGGCGACAGCTGGGCCAGAAGCAGCAGCCCTGGCAACCTGCTCAGTGTCCATCCCCTGGGCAGGCTGCCCACGCACTTCCCAGAGCCACTGGCTGGGAAGAGAGGAGCCCCATTGCTCACCCCTTCCCTGGAGGCCCCATGGGAGGATGGAGATGATATGCTCCAAAATGCAGGACTAGTGTAAGTTCTGGGTTTTCCCCCCAGCCTCTTGAGTTCATCAGCAGGACTCTCCCTTATTCCTTTCATTCATGGGGGTGCAAAGCCCTTTTTTTGGGGGCAACTGTAAAATATGTCCACTCACCCCAGTGGTCTGTATGTGCAGGGGAGAGGATGCCAGGCTGTACCTATGCTGTCCTGATACTCCCCATGGCCAGGAGTGGATTGGAATGTGGAGAACTGCCTGTAGTTTCACCACAGCAGAACGCAGATCCATGCCTGGGACCCACCTCTCCCCTCCACCCTGTCTGACAAAGGGTGATAAACTCATCCCAGAGCCCAGGAAGACTGAGGACTGCCTCTCCTTGTTATCTTCAGCTGGGGGTGATGTGTGGGATGACCCCATTGCTTGGTGACTGCATCTGAAGCTACAGCCTGGCAAGGGGAGTGTAGGACCACAGCACAGAGCAAGGACAATCCCTTTGCTCCCTGTCCCAAGTCTGGCCATGGCCAGGAGCAGGCTGGAGCAGCGCCCTGATCTCCAACATTAGCCTATCCCCAGGGACACAAGCAGCCTGTGTCCTTGTACAAACTCTCTGGGTACCCACAGTGGTGCTGGGACAGACTGACTTTCAGGGGCAGGGAGCTTCTGCTCTGCCTGGGCACCTCCTCCAGGCACAGCAGAGATGTGCCAAACAGGCTGGGTGGAGTCAGTCGAGGTCTAGGGGTGCTCACACTACCCTGGTTCTCAGCCCTTGGGATGCCCACACAGCCCTGTGGGCTGGTCCCCTCAGGGCACTGGGGTGCCGAGGACGACCAGCTGCCTCTGCCACATCCTGAAGTGAAGCAGTGCCTGCCCCAGGATGGCACACCCCATCCGGGCTGGGCAGGACATGAGCACCCTACAGGCTGCCAGCAACAGTGCACACCTCTGCTCACACCCACACCTTCACCCGGTGCACTCACACCAGGAAACAGAGCAGCGAGCGCAGCAGGGGCACGGCCAGCACCACCCGTTCAGCTCAGCAGCAGAACACGCACACGTGCACACAGGACAGGGATGCACCAGCTCTGCCCTGCCTGCCAGGGAGGGCACGCACATTAAAACATGCATGCACATACACACCTGTGTGTAACTATGCCTATGTGCAAATGCAAACCTGGGCACTTGCATCTTCCCAGTGCTCCTCCTGCACCCTGCCCTCTCCATGCAAATCCTCCTGGTGCGGAACTGTGCCACGAAAATCCCCAGCCCAGGTCCCAAGGTCCCCAAAGCCGTGCCACTGGCCATGAAGAGCCTGGGGTTTGGGGAACAGCACCACCCAGCACAGACAGCAATACCCCACTGTGCCTCATCCTGTGCCAGCCTGGCGCAGCCCTTGGTACCAGCACTGGCTCTGACATGTAAAAGTGGGTGTTTAACACCTCTAGCTCTTCCTAGCATGAGGAGAAGCTCACCCTTGGGTGCTAACCCTGCCAGAGAGCCATTCCCCGGCTAACACAGCCCTCAGGGCAATGTGGCTTCCCGGGGCCATCCCATCTTTAAACGGTGTCACAGTGTTCCAGTGCCACTGGGCTGGCAGAGCTGGACCAGGGAGAGCAGGATGGGAAGATGGCAGGGGGGCAATTAAACCAGGGCATAAGACAGCCCAGAGGTGCTGGAGCAGCTAAGCGAAAGTGGAGGCGGCACGGCAGCATCTCCACAGCCTTGCTCTGCCAGATACCATCTCCGCCAGGCTCTGCCCCCACAGGGACACACGTGCAGCGACTGGAGCACATGGACAGCAGGGTCTGGCTTTGCTCAGAGTTATTAATCGTGTTCTATTTGATCCCAGCCTGAGTGGGGCAGCTGCAGAGGGTTGTGCATATCGGGGGATGTGTTGTGCTTTCTCAGCTTTTCAACTTTGCCAGGGTTGGTAGCAGGAGACACAGAGCCTGGACACACAGCCCCAGGGGGCCCATGACCACAATGATGGCCAATCACCACACCATCTGGGGGCTGTTCCCAGGCTAGGATGCACACTTAGCTCTGGAGGGATGCAGGGAGCACAGCAACCCTGGAGATGTTCTTTGGTTTTGGTCCCTTCCTACACCACCTGTTGGAAACTTCCCAAAACATCTGCCCAAACAGGAAGCCTAGAAGGTGCCTCATCTCTGCCCCTTGCAGGGGCACCCCAAGGAGGGAACAGGACTCTCCTGCTCCAGGACTGGGGCTGCTGAGCTTTGTCCTGTGCATAGCTGCATGAGGGTGAGGGAAAGCAGCAGGAATCTTCCTGTCTCTTAGCACACTCCTGAGCTCCTTCACTTCCAACCTCTCCTCCATCCACACTGGGTGGATGGGCTGAGCCTTTTTGGTGTTTGCAGAGAGGCTGCAGATGGACTCAGGCTCTACCTGTGAACTCAGAGCATCCGTGAGCATGGTGGGACTAGAACTGGATCCTGTGTTACAGAAGTGCCTGTGCCAGAGGGCAGGGCAGAAGCAGCTCAGGGCTGGCAGAGAAATCGCAGGCAGAGGCAGGCATAGACACTGACACTAGGGAGGTGAGGGATCTTTCCACTCCCAAACAATATCCTGAGATGGGAGGAAAGCAGGTTCACTGCCGTCCCATCTCCTGGCTCTCTGTTACTCCCTGCAGCTTCCATGGTGCTAGGAGCAGCCCCAGGCTCTGAATGTCTGCTCTGGCTGCTGGAGGGGGAGGGATGGGACAGGACATGGAATGGGACAGGTGTCCAGGTCAAGCACTTGTGCTTTGAGAGCAGGGCAGGCAGTGAGCAGGGCTGTCCTGGAAGAGACCCACCGGCTTGCCAGCACCACCCCCCACACCCTTCCACAGCAAGCATAGGCAGAGAGATTGCCACCAGCAGGAGCTGGCACCTTTCCGGCAGGCTTAGGGTGCACAACAGGAAACACCTGCCCTGGACAGTCAGGCAGTCTCTGGAAGGGCTGGGAAGTGCAGGTCCTGGGAGTGAATCAAGGCAGAGGTGTGCGAGATGTGGCACCCCTCATCCTCTGCCCTGCTCCCTGCTGCCTGCTCCTGCCCTCCCTCCCCACTGCCTGCGCTGTCAGCAGTTAAAGCTCCCTTGGCGCCAGCAGACCATTGAGACCTACCTGGGTGCTTGGCAGAGCCCTGCCAAACTCCACCCTGGGCCAGCACCGTGCCAGGGCTCTCTGTGCCTGCCACGGCTCTGCAGTGCTGCCAGGGCCAGGCTGCCCTTCCCCAGCAGGCTGCTACAAGCAGCAATCAGCCACACAGGCAGGACGCGTGTGCCTAGTGTGTTACATGTGCCTGTCATGCCATGGGCACAGGGACATGGGTCCTGCACGTCACAACCTGCAAAGCTGAGTGCCAGAAATGCCATGTGTACCACTGCCACGCGGGTCCCATGTCCCACAGTGCCATGTGCAGGTCCCATGGGGTTCACACATGCTGTGTGTGGATTGCTTCATCTGTGTGCACTGGCTGGTCCCTGCTGCGTGTGTTTGGGTGAGATTGCATGTTGTGCGCGTCCCTCGAGCGCTTTGCTCCGCACACAGACCAGAGGTTCGTCCTGGCACGCGGGAGTTGCAAGCAGGCGTGTGCTCCCTCCGTGGTGGTGCCGGGTGTGAGCGCCAGCCATGCGCTTGCAGATGGGCTGGACCTGCCTAACGCGAGCCGAACGAACAAAACGTTCAGGTCAGGTATTGCACGTGGGGCTCGACGCCAGGCAAGTGCAGAGATGCTCCGACTTTGGATAGTGTGGGCTGGAGGGGTGCTCTGCCGTGGGCTGTCAGCAGCCCCTTCTGCACCCTTCCTCCTGAGCTGGGTCCTTCCAGGCTGGGAGATGGTGTCCTTGCTGCTCCAAACCAGCTCCTCTGGGGGTAAAGTCCGGAAAGTGGAAGCTTGACACCTGCTGCCTGGGAAAGCCAAACAGAGCAGGGGCGGGTTAAACTGGCATGGCAGGGTGGAGAACGGGGATGAAAGGAAGGAAGGAAGGAAGAAAGGAAGAGAGTAAATGGAGGAGGGGAGGGAAACAGAAAGGTTGGAAAATACAGGTGAGAAAGAAGAGTTAAGGAAAGAGGACAGGCTGGACGGTGTCCCCTGAGCCTATCCCCTTCCTTCCCAGGAGTTCAGAGGTGCGACCAGACTCCCAGTACTTGTCCCAGAGAAGCCCCCAGGATGTTCTCCATGCCCAGTACACTGCTCCCAGCCAGGCAGGCAGGACCCTGGCCAAGGTGTGCTGGGCTCTAGCAGCTCACCTGGCTCCGGTGACACGCTGGCAGCTGTCAGGTGAGTGGCTTCGCCTTCCCCCGCTGGCTCACAAGCAGAAAATGAGGGTGACGCTGGCTGGACGGGGCTTTTATAGTCCTGATAAAAATAGCGCTGGCTGGCCGGTGATCGGGGGGCCGGAGAGATGTGACTGAGCAGAGACAGGCGAGAGGGCTGGGCTGGCAGCGGCGAGCCTTCTCCCCAGCACACCTGTCACAGCTCTGTGTTTGCTCAGAGCAAATATTGACCCAGGGAAGGCCGGCTGGGCAAGGGAGGCGATTAGCCCACCTAGATTAGAGGCAGAGCAGGTCTCTATGCAAACTCTCCAGGGCTGCCTTTGTTAATGGGAGCCTGATGGGCTGATAGGAGCCAGGAGCCTGGGTGCTGGGGTGGTGGGGAGGAGGAGGTGGGGGGGAGAGGAGGAGACATTCATTAACCTGCACTGGAACAACACCAGCTGTCACTTTTCCACCCACCTGCCTGGCTCACTTTGCAGCAGAGATGAGGGGAGAGCGGGGGGCCAGGGGAAGCAGGTGTGAGGATACCCTACCTGGGCAGCTCTAGGATGGCAGTGGCTTTCTTCAGCATTTTGAGCTGCTGAGAGGTCAGGGAGCTGTGAAGTCTCAGGGCAGAAAAGCAAATCTAGTGCCTGCCCCAAGCAGTCTGAGTGCCAGTGACAGCAAGGACTTCCTTGTTCTCACCCCAATCCCCCCACTCATGCTGAAAATCCCCATGGCACACCACAACAATGCTCACACTTCATCTAGAGGAGTCCACAGACTTCTGAGCTACGCAGCAAAGCAGAGCTCAACAAAACTTTGGGAGCTTTCTCTTTGGGAGCGTTCCCTTTGAGAGTGTTCCCAGCGTGGCCACACAGGCTGGGAGCCAGCTGTCCTAATGCAGCAGCAAGAACAGGATGTGTTTCACTCCACGTGCACACGCCTCCCCGTGGGTCACTGCATCCCAGAGTCACAGCACTCCCGTGTCCCAACTGTGTCCCTGCCCAGCAGGGTAACCAGTGCAGGCACCCCCGTGCTGGCTCCCGGAGCAGTGTACAGAGCCCACGGAAGCTGGGAGAAGTTTAGACACACTCCTTCAGTGCCCAGCCACGCTGCTCAGCCCTGACAGCCCTCTGCTGATCTCAGCTACAGTCAGCAGGAGCTGGGCTCTCTCCCAGTTACTCTGGCACCCACAGCTCCTTGGATAACAGAGCATGAAGTGCAGCAGCGGTGGCAGGAGAAGCTCCTTTGTGCAAGTGCAGTGGCCTGTTTGTTTGTGTAGATGGGTGTGTTTGTGGGTGGGGAAGGGGGTAACGCTGCTTTAACCCCCATGGTGTACACCTGCAGGAATCGTGGTCCTAGGTGTGCTTTAGAAACCATCACCAATGCTCCTCCCAGAGCTGGAGTGTACTTGCAGGTTGCAGTAAATGGATTCCCTAATGTAAGTGGATAGCGGCAGATCCTTAGCAGCCACTGCTGCCCAGCTCTTCTTCCTTGGAGACTTGATCCTCTCAGAGTCACGGTTTTGAAAGGCAGGCTACATCCCTCCTGCCTGCTGCTGCCTCTGCAGTCTGGGGTCCCCCAGGCCTGGCCCTGGGAAGTGCTAGAGTGATGCCAACCTGCTGCCCTTGCTCATCCTGGTACTCTTTTTCAGTAATTTTGGCAGCAAAGGAAATGAAGCACCACCAATACTCTGTGTCGTGGTGCAAAGGAGAATTGCGACGTCCCCCTCCTTTTGATGCTGTACAGGCTGTGATGTTTGGACTTGCATATTCTCCTTTCCTAGTATGGGAAATGCACTGGACAGGACTCCCACCCCTCCCTGCCCGGGCACACACCAGCACAGTGGAGCTGCAGCTCCTGGCATAGGCTGATTGGCTGCCCCCTCTCTTTCTGGAGAAGCAAAAAACCCCAAATACCACAGGTGCTGCTGCAGTGCCAGCAGACATCTCCAAGCCTATATACTGTGTCAGAAATGCTCTTTCACCCAGTCTCTCTCCTGCGTGGGCAGGGCCCCACCACTCACCAAATAGCAGCAAATACTGTCCTTGCAGGGCTGCTTTACAGAAAACAGGAGAAAAGCAGGTCCCTTGAGCTTGCAGAGTGCCCTGCACTGCACTGCTACCCTGGGGAATGTCTTCCACCTGCCCTGCCATCTCTGGGGCAGCATCTACCAGCTTGTGCCCTTCTCTGTCAGGCAGGCAGGCAGTGCTAGGACCAAGCTCCCAGTACAGCTGGCCTTGGAAAGGCAGCCTCAGTCTGCTCTTGCCGCAGCCAAGGGCTTGTGCTGCCTCACTGTCCCATAAGGACCGACTAGCTCACATCAGAGCACCTCTTGTGTCCATCAGGAGCGAGCATGGTGCCCTTGCCTGGCCTGAGCATGGCCCCCACTCCCAAACACCAAAGTGACACAGCTGAGCCAGCAAAGCCTCAAAGTATCTTGGAGATGGGAGGCCAGGGGTGAAGGATTTGTCCAGCTCTGCCAAGGGATTTGGAAGGATCACCCTCATGCTTTTGCTCTTCAGCCACTGCAAGCTGGTCAGGGCAGGACTTTTCCAGGTTCCTACCTCCTACACTGTACAGAGGGAGAAGGGGCTGATTCCAGCAAGGGACTCGTTAATTCCTTGCTCCCTAACACTGCTGCCTTCGCCACACGGACACAGAGACCCACCAAGTGGGGCTTTGCAGGAGATTCAGGCTCCCCAGCTGCAATGGGACAGCAAAGCCTTGCAGACACCCTGTCAGGGAAGCCCTGAGCAGCCTTGTTCCCTTCCTTTTATCTCCCTGACAATGGCACGATTCAGCAGGTGTTAAATGTTTTAATGGGATTCAGGATAGCTTCTGTTGCCCACCTGCCCCAAGGCCATTCCACCCCTCCCTGGGAGCCAGGAGTAACAGACAAGAAGAAAGCACCTGTTGTGTGTTGCATTAACTGCCTGATGACTGAGTGCTCCCGATAATTCGCACAAGGAGAGGGGGAGTCCCATTAGCTTGCCGAGCTCATGCTCAGCCATTGGTGTGCTGGCCGTATACCTGCCGGGAGCCCGGCCTGGCTACGAACCCCAGTCCCATGGGAACATCACCTGTTTCACTACCCAAACACCAGTGGGAAGAAGCAGGACCTGTATCTACAATATTTCTGTTGGAGAGATGTGCATTAGAAATGCAGCTGTGTTTGGCAGAGGCCAAATCCAGCCCTGGGAGACAGTACAAGCTCAGACTTCCTCCTGCCTGAGACCCAAATGTGGTTAGCAGAAACAGGACTTCTCCCCTCTTTTGGGAGCTGAACTGGGCTGTGAGTCTGGGCCTACTACAGTCCCACAAGTCCATTGCCCTTGGCAGTGGGTACCAACAAACTGGTACCTACTGGTTTCCCTCTTGCTAAGGGAAAAGCCCTTCCTGCCAGCTCTGCACATCTCTGCCCTCCCTTCACCTCACCATTGCCCCAAAGATCCAAGTGAGAGAGAACCCCCTGGGTGAGTACATCCATACTATGCAGAGCTCACCTCCAGCACCGTCTGGGAGTGCTGCTTTCTCTCTTTGCTAACGGGACAGTGATGTGGCTCAGTCACAAATTAAAGTGTTTTCCAAAACCCGGGTCAGGGTCTAGCTCCCAGCCTGAGAAGTGGAATTGGGAATTTCCCCAACCTGGGAAAGAGGCTGCCCCTTGTGTATTTATACTTTAGGATGAGGATAAAAGAAGAAAAATGTGTGACAGCTGCTACTCTCTTTGCTTACTGCACTCAGAGTGGTTCTGGATGACAAGCACCAGAGAAGAGCTACAACAGAGGTGACACACCACCATCTCACAGCCCCCAAAAAGAGCTGAGAGAAGAAAAACTTTTCTCTCACAGGTGTAAGTAGCTCTCAAATCTGTTTCCCTGACTCACTTGTTGTTTAAGGCATCATCTTCAAGATCTCTCCTACTAGAGTGATGCTTATCAAACAGTGAATTTCCCTCTAACAGTGCTCCAACAGGCAAGTACAGTGTGAGTTCTGTTTTCTCCAGGTCCAGGCTGGGAGCACAGGGGAGTGGGGAGAATAGGAGCATTAATGACAAACAAAAATTCCCTGCACATTTTGATGGCACTCTGGCTCCCTCCATTTGCTTTTGGGTGCTACACCAGACCAACACAGAGCATTTCCCATGTTAACTTTTCCAGGTAGTGGATGCAATGGTACAGGTGTAGTGATGCAGCCTAAAGAGCCTTAGATCACACAGCAGATCTGAGGATGGGCAAACTGACACTGTCTTCACTGCTCCAGGCTGCCCTTGGGCAGCTGGATTCAACCTACTTTAGGGCAATAGTGAGGTTTCTGCCCCTGCTTTTGCTATCCATTTGGGAACTTTACTGCAGGACTACAGAGCACCTGCAGTGAGCAAATCCTAGCAAGGAGCCTGGACCAAGAAGAATCACTCCAAGTGGACTGAACAGCCAGGCCCTGCTGCTGCCTTGAGTTGTGGAGGAAGGAAATGGTTCTGCATTACCTGTTCAGCACTAGCCAAAGACCAGAGGAATACAGAAGGTCTGCTGTGACGTAAGAGACCTGGTACCAACAGTATTGGGAAGGGAGGAGAGGGTTTGCACTTCTCAGGAGAAGGAACCAGGTCCCATGTGAACACCCAAGGCACTCAGGCTGAGTTCAGGAGCTGGTAGTGCCTCTGCTCTATCTCTGACAACAGGAACAGCTCGGCCCTGGGGCTTAGTAACAGCTACACACGCAAGGCTCCTGCACTGAGAGGAGTGTGGGGGTGAAGCTGGGTGAGCTGCAGTACCCCAGGCACAGCAGGCAACTGCCCTCTGCTGAGCAGGGCAAAAGCCCTCCACAGTGCCTTGTGCAGTCTTCTCTTAGGAGGCGAGGGAAGAAGACACAGCTCTGGTCTTGGCTGGGTCCCGGCACTGGGAAACAAGGCATGAGGGTTTGGAGGGGGACACCAAAGCTGCATCCTCACCAGAGCTGGGTGGCTGCATGAGCCCCATGTTGCAGAGCCCATAGCAGTACTGCAGAACAGGGGAGATGACGCAAACGCAGCCCCACGGCCCGGCATAGCCATCCTGCAGCTCCTGCCTGGGAGCAGCAGCTGGGACCCACCACCAGCCTGTTCTGTGCTGGCCACTGGGATTTCTCACAACTCACACCGCCACCTCCCGGCTGTGACAAACCCGCTCCTTCATTGCGACACCTCTCGCAGCCTGACGGACTCCCCAGGCCAGGCCAAGGCTCAGAGGATCCCCTTCCCCAGGTGACAGCCTTGCAGTTTGAAAAGTCTTGTGAGTCTTTGTCCAGGGCTCACAAGCCCAGACGCAAAAATTATGTATGTTACACACGGTGTCAGTGTCTGAAGGTCAAGTTGCTTTTATTGGGTTGCCCGTGTGTGCTGATGGTGCTGCAGCTGCCCCCTCGGGCTGGTCACTGTAAGGGGAACCTGCAGCCACCACTGGAGCACGGAGGGGAGGAGGATTCACTACCTGCATCCTACTGATGTCATCACCTCATTGCCCAGCTGTCAGTCCTTCCTCAGCTGCATTTCAAAGCAGATTCCACTTCTCTCAGCTGGTACAGACTGAGGGTAGTGGGAATTGTCACAGTGGTTGTCCATGTGCTCCCTGTAGCATAGAGTTCTTCTCCGACGATGGGGCCAGCCACAGAAAGGAGAGATCTCATGGACTCCGCTGTGGAGTTGTCAGAGGATTCAAACCAGTGCTGAGAACATAGTCAGGACATACCTCCTCAGAGAAAGCCAGCATGCTGAGCTAAGGTCATGGTGTGGGAGGGTCCGAGTTGCTCTGGACATCACAGGAATGAAGAATGGAGAAAGCTGATGTGCTTGAAGAGCTTAAGGAGCACAGTACCCAGCATCTATGCTCTGGAGGACGGGGGTGCCGGATTGGTGATTCTGAAAAAGAGATGGCAGCTCTGGAGATGACATCTACATCCAACAACCCTCTTCCATTAACCCTCATTCTCATCTCTCTGCAATTCTGCCCAAGCTAGGGCAAACCCTCATGCTTTTCGCTCAGATCCAGATCTACTTCCCCCACCAGTGGCCATTCCCTCAACCTAACTAGATCCCACACCACCTTGGACTATGAAAGCTTTGCTTCCTTTCTGCTGTCAAAGGCTGTGCTGTCTGCTCCTTGACCCCTTTTCCCAAAGCACCATCCTTGTGCTAGGCTCTCCAGTGCCTCAGGCCAGCTGTTCACCCATAGGGCCCTACCCCAGAGCTGCATGAGGGTCTCGGGTCCACAGAAAGGTTGTACTGTTACTACCTCTGCTCTGAGGCTCAGAACAAGCCAAGAGGGGGTAGAGACTTTGGGAGTGGATTCTCCCTTTTGCACAGGCAGCCTTGACATTGATAGGCAGGGATTCAGCTAACCCACATGGTCTAGAAAATGGGCTGTGCTTCAGCCTGACATATTAAGGACAGGTCCTGTCCCCCACCAGAGCACAGACACACTCTGCTACCTTCGGGAAGGGTTGGGGGGTAAAGCAATGACCATGGGCCGGGCTGTCAGCACCACCTCCCCACGGCTGGCTTCGGTCAGGATATTCTGCAGTGTGTTTTTCAGCACGAGCTCCACAAGGTTCCCAACAGCTGGCTGCCTAGAAGGACAGAAGTACAGCAGAGGACAGCTATCAGAAAGAAGATAAAGCAGGCTGCTTGCTGTGACTCCTGCCAGGAATCACCAGGCACAGCAGTGGAGCACACACTGTGTCCTGCACACTGAGACCAATTACCCAAAGGCTTGAGCAATGGGTTGCTGACCCTTGTCCCAGAACTGTCATCAGCTGGTGTCAGGCCCTGACCTTAGACAGAGCTGGGTGACTATAGTTTTACTGGTTTCTCCCTCCAAGCTGTGCTGTAGCTGCTGTTGGTAAATATGCTTGTAGCAGTGTAGAAGGGAGCAGCCACAGCAATAGCAAGATGGTGAAATACTGCAGTGAAAATAAAAGGTAAGGTAAGCACATATGGCACCCTAATGTCTAATATGGCCTGGACTTCTGGAAAGTAAAGCAGACCTCATTCACTACCAGCATCCTGGCACTGCCCATGGCTCAACCCCAGACACAGTAAACCTTCCCTCCCCACAAACCACATTCAGGAGAGGGTGGCTAGTGGGGCTAGCATCGACTTCCACCCAGACAACACAGAATACACCAGCAGAAATGCTGCAGGGCTGAAGGAGAAATGGACTTCTGGCCAGGCAGTGTGCTGCCATGGCTCTCTTGACTGTGCAGCTCTTGACTTTTATGTGTGAGCTCTTCCTCACCTACTTATGATCTCCTTTTCCCTCAACTGCTTTTGGTGAAAAATCTTGTAAGATTCCAGAAAATGACTGAAAGAGGTTTCCTGACTCATTTTTTTCCTCTCTCCATCCTTCTCAAGGTCAAGATCTGTTGAAGCAGAGACCCTGGAGGAGATTGTGGAGCCCTGTCTACTGTCCTGGAGCTCTGCTGATTTTGCAGACTGGAACTGGAAAAAATATGGAATAGGCTCATCTTGGAGTTTTCTCACTGACTCCTGGAAGTAGCTGTTCTCCAAGAGGCTTCTAGGAAGAGGAAAATAAAGGATGAGTTACAGCATATCAGCTATCTGTATGACCCAGAGGATTATTACAAGACACCACAAATCAGAGGAAACCACTGACTGATGTCAGTGTTTAGTCTGTCCCCTCTTGCTTCTGGGCCTAAGAGAGGCAGCAAGAGGGCTTGAGCCAGTGAAACTACCTCTGTTTCCCCAGTGCTGGTTCTTTACATTTGTGCAGCTCACAAACTGAATAGATGTACCCCAATACAGCCTGTTTCCAAGGTCACAACAGGTAGAGTTCCCTGGTTCCTGGGAACTCTGGAGGGATGGGCTCAGCCCCTGGCTGTGGAGGAAGCTCCTGCCTTGACTGTCACTCCAGGATCCCTGAGCTCATAGTCCCCAAGACAACCTTTGGCAGGTGGATCCCCCATTCTGGCAACAAGGGTGCACAGATTCCTCTAGGATTAGCAGAGGGCTAGCCATGCTGCATGCATTTTCTGGAGGACAGGGGCTTCAAACCACGTGAGGGTGAAGGGAAATGCACCTGATGACACCTGTGAGTATGTCAGCGACCATCTCCAGCTCCGGTTTTGAAGCAGCAGCCAGGGACAGCCATTTGGGCTCCATGTCCATCCTGTTTCTGTACCCTTTTCCATCCACAGATTCGCTCTCTGAGGGCTGGGTGCTGAAAGGGCTGGGAAAGGAGGATTTTTTCCATCAGTGGCAGCACTACTGAACCAAACTATCAAAGATCTGCAGCCTCCTGGCACTGCAGCAGTACTTCAGGCAAGCAGTGCAGGCAAGCAGGGGAGGAGTGGGAGCTTTCATATTTGTGACAGGAGCAGGGACACTGTCATAAAAGAGGAACACTGAGCTCTGACAGCTGAGATGGGGAGAGAAACAGGTCATGTCAGCTAATGCTGGGGAAAGCAAGACAGCTCTTACCTAATTTTGAGGTACTGGAGAGGAGCAGAGCAGAGCGCCAAGTTCAGTGCATATCAGAGCATAGGCAGCCCTGGCTCAGATGAACATGCCAATCCAAAAAACCACTATCTCTTACCGGGACAAGAAGTATTTGGGAAAATCCAAGGAGAACTTGCGGAGAAATTCCTCAATAGTGTAGGACCTGGCTGACACATCAAGGTGTAAGACCAAGGGCTTGGGAGGCTCTGGTTTGACCCACACCTGGCTGGCATCTTTGCCCAACAGCAGCCCCCTCTCAAGGTGTCCAGGTGGCTGACTGGGTGTAGGGCGACTTTTAAGAGGGGGTAATGTCTGTTGGAGAGAAAGAAATGGCATGCACATAGTTGGTTCTTTGGCCAAAAGTAGGCTGATATAGGTTTGAGCACAGGCATGAGAACTGAAAGCCCAGCAACCAGAGCCACCAGATCCTGGGTGTCAAAATGATCTTAGCACCACAGTACTGATATCAGGCATGAGCAGCCATAGTGGAAATCAGTTCTGTTCCCTTCTCACTGCCCAGTGTGCCAGCCCCAAGTGTCAACAGGGCTTCAGGGTCTCCCTAAGGTACTTGGGGCTGGTGTACTCCATTGTAGAAGCTCTTGCAAGCACACCGGCAGTGCTGTGGGAGAAGTGATGTACATGGATGGAATGCGTGGGGAAACTGCCCAAACCTGAAGAGAAACCAGGAACTGATTCTAGCCACACTACATGGGCCAACTTGGGGTTGCATTACCAGCAGTCAGGTCGGGGGAAGTTTCTTAGAGCAGTAGGCGGGATACCTGGACCAGGAGGACACCACCCAGATCTGGAGAAGCTCTCAGGCATCACAGGACTTCAACGATCTTTGAGACATAGCTGTCCTGACTCTGGAAATGAGGCCAGGGGCCTTCACTGCTACTTACACAGGCATAGCAGGCTCCAAATAATCACTAGAAGTTAAAACCCCAGAGGACTAAATGAAACTGTTTTTACCTTTCTGCAGACATCCTTAACGCTCATCCAGAAAATGCCTTGACCTGCATCACTGATCACACCAAACAGCACAGGGCAAACAGTGCAAGCTAGAGTTGCCCTGAGCTGATTACTTCACACAGAACAGTGCAGGGCATGCAAAGGCACTCCACAGGGTCTCAGGAGCACTGCTACAGCCTCCCTGCGATGGCATTCCTGACATAACAAGCTGCATCTCTTTGTTGCCTCAATCCTCTCAGGCCCAGCCTCCCCTCAGCTCCCCTAAATCTCCCCACATCTTGGGTTAGCTGGTCCTCCATGAGCCCTGTCATTCCCACAGCACATCCTGCTGATGGCTATGGGCGCTGCTGGCTCTTCCTTTGGGCTCCGGTAATTCTGCAGAGTACTCACTGGGACCTTGTTTCACACCTTCCCACCACTGCTGGAAAAGCTGTCTTACAGCAGTGCATACATTTGTGCACTTGAGTGGAAACTGAGATGAACCAGGCAAATTGAGCTTTTAAGCTTTCTGTGCATTTAAACCAAGGCAATTCCTGCCTGCAGCTTCTCCTGAGAAACAGAGCACAGCTCGTCTAGAGGTGAGGGAAAAGTTTGCATCACTTTCTCCCAGGGTCCTGTTGCTTTCTGCTGTGACAGACAGTCCATTATGGCCCCAGAATGAAACCAGTACAGGTACCAATTGCCCTGTCTGTGTGCATCTTCTCTGCTTATTTGAAACCTTTCCCCCTTTCTCCAGTCATGGGTGCGCATTTGATGCCACTTTCAGTTCCCATTCACCTCAGCTGGAAAGTTACTGGCCACAGAACACAGCCAGACAGTCTGATTCTTCTGGCTCCTCCAAACAGTCTGTCTCCCAAAGCCTTGAAGCTACAAATCCTGCTGTGCTCTCTGTCCAGACTCCCACACTGTGATAACCAGCATCTGCCTCTTTTCTAAAGCAGTCAGTTTGATTCTACCACGAGTGAGACAGGCCTGACCTACCTTGTATTTCCTGATCACAGCTGAGGAGTCAGAAAGATTTTCTGTTTCAGCAGAATCTGATAACCTCTGAAAAAATAAAAATAAAAAAAAAAGAAAAAGAAAAAAAAAAGAAGAAGAAGAGGAATTACCATGTAGGAAAGATATGGAGCAGAACAAGACTTTAGGATTTTTTTTAACCTTGTGCCAGCTGAGAGTCAATGATCTCATCCTCCATTCTTCATTCAGGCCACATTCTTACTGCTAGCTACACATTTCTCTCCAGTGTTTATTCGTGGTTAAAAATCCAACCACTGGTTTCCACAGCCACTGACTTTGTTTTTCCAAAGGCTTCTCATGCACTTCCAAATTTCAGATGGTCACTAGCAATTTCAGAGTTTGTAAGATGATTCTTGGCTTGAAAACGAGATCTCATTTTCCACTAACCACGGATCAGCTTTGAGGTCTTTAACAGATCAGAGCCTCATGTCCTCTTAACAACTTGCCTAGGTTTTCCTAAAGAATTGTCAACACTGGCTGCTGTTTCTTGAGTCAAGCTAAGCTGGTGCAGGGTTTTGAGAGCACTTACAACTGAAGGTGATGTTAGCTTCCTTTTAGTCCCAAGGTCCTTCTCTGTGATGGTGAATTCCACAGCCCGCCGTTCCTTCCCCTCTTCCCACTTGTGCAGGTCCCTCTCATACTGAACCAGGGACTCCTGGATGTACACCTATGAAGCAAACCATAACTGAAGAGAGCAGGGCTAGAAAAGAGTTGCAAATAACAGTTTCTGCCTCAAGTCCATGCCTGTTTCTCCCCTTCAGGAGGAACCCACTTGTTTTTCATGTATTCCAGTGGCAGGAAGAGGAAAAAACAGTTGTATTTAAAGACTCAGATGGAGAAGCTATACTCTTTTGCCAAAGAAAACTTGGAAGGCGTCCAGGGGGACACTACTGTTAGTCTGTGTCCCCAGTAATATTAAAGCAGTGAGACTTGTCTTTTACAGATATCAAGTCTTTGGCATCCACTGAAAGCCACTCCCATTCAAATCATCACTTCTTGTGTAATTAGCAGCTGGGTTCCCCTCACAAAGCCATACATTGCACACTTACACTTCATCTAGTGAGCCACACAGACAGAAAGACACTTAAAGCATCAGGAAGGATGAAGCTAAGTGTCTTCAGGAATGAGAAGTGTGTATCAAAGGCGGCTTCCTTCAGCTGGAAGCAGCAGGCAGCTGACTGCTGGGGTCAGCCATTTGGGAACCACAATAACATGGCCAGGTCATGGTAATACACAGGTACCTCTCGGGTCTCACCTCACACACCAGATTTATTCTGCAGAGGGAGGGCTTCCTTGTAGGTTGTAGAGTGATGAAGCAGGGGATACTCTCTCCAGGCTGCACAATCCCTGAGTTTGGAGTAATCTCCAACATGTGGGCCTAGGGGCAGGGGGAGGAGAATAAAATTAAAAAAAAAACCAGAAAACCCCCCAGAGCAGCTATGTCACTGTCCTGGGACCTTTCTGTGTGCTTTCTCTTTGCAGGAAATCCACCTGTCCTTCTCAGAGGTATGTGGCATGAGAGAGATGCAGTGGACATATTCTAAGAACAAACATGGCCTTTGCTGGTGGACAGAGTCCTGAGGTTTGTTATTGCATTCTGTAGTTCCAGCTTCATGTAACCTCACCAAAATATTCAGATTTCCCTTCTGAATTCCTGTCGTTCTCCCTGTCCTAACCCTTGCCTTCACTCTTCCTTTCATCATCTAGTAGAAAGCCAATTCCCTAGAATCCATGTTTCTTGTTGAAAATGGAGTTGTAAGGTCCTTTCATGGTACAATATAGATGGGCAGGAAGGCTGTGGATCAACGAGGACTCACCTTTTCTTTACAGCAGCTTATGTGCCAGGCAAACACAACTGCCGTGTTCTTCAAGATATTGTTGAGAAAGACAAGTTGATCAGCTTTGGTGCAGTCTGGGATATTTCCAAGGCAAATCCTGTGATGGGACAAAGTGGCTGCCTGCAGGAAGCAAGGAGAAACCAGAAGGAACGGCAGGGAAGGATGATGGATCTAGCCATTGGGGAAGGGCAGTCACACAGGCATCTCTAAATTTTCCAGCAATTCACAGGTAATATCAACCAAGTATCTGTAATATAACAACTTGAGGGAGTGGAACAGTTTTTGCTCTGGTTATAATGACTTTACCTCAAAAGGCCAGCTCTGTTGCAGTGGGATTGAGTGAGCAATGAGTAAGACAACACTGGTGCTGGACAGGAGAGGATCTCAGGAGCACAGAGGACCAGTAACACCCCAATTCTCTCTTCAGCACTTGCGGTTCAGGCCTTTTCCTACTTCAGCTGAGAAACATGAGGTGTGTGCTTGTGCAAAATCCCTATCAACCTGACTGAGTTTTTGAAATTGATCCCTAATACACTTTGCTACTAGCATGCTACTAGTTTGTCTCATTCTCCAGATACAGTGCAATCTCTAGTTAAGTAATCATTAGAGAAAGAAACTTGATTTCAGACAACAGAGCCTTGCGGAATGCCATCTTCATTGTCAGACTGAGACAGTTTTCAATCATCTTCTCTTTGCTGTTCTCCGGAATATAATCACCCTGCTGGAAGCCAAAGAGCCCAAGGAGTTGTGGCTGGCTCCAAGGAAGGCATGCTAATGTCACACAGGATGAATCTTTACCTGGCAGGAGAATGCCTCTCTGCTATGTAACGCTCATTCACTGTGCTTGGATCTGTGGGTGAGTTTAACAACAGATTGTCCAGGCTGGCAGGCCAGCACTAGCCAGGACAGACAAGCTCCTGCTGAGCCAGCAGCAGGTCAAACAAGTGCATTCCTCTGCACGTGCCTGAAAAGGTGACCATCCTGCAGTCAGCATTCAAGTTATGAATCATCTGAGTTTGGCTGGGAAATGGTGGCAGCCAAGCCCTGACAGGGTATGTCAGGAGTATAATGGTCATTTTGAGAATGATTTAGCAAAGAAAAAGTTGGTGTAGATGCATACGAGAAAGACACCTGTGATGGGAGGTAACTTCTAAGAAAAAAATCAGTACATGAACAAACCCTAAACCCATTTTTGTTCTAATGGCTGTGGAAGTGACAAGCTGGAAGGAAGACACCTTTCAGCTTCCATGAGTTAAGCTCTAGATCACCTGCTGGAAGGGAAATATCTTGTTCTATCTCATGGCAAATGAATTCTCCTGCAACACAGGCTACTGCAAGATGGGGCCAGTTGTATATTTCAGTCTCTCTCACACATTCCTGGACTGATCATATTGCTCATATCCCACACCTGGACTTACCTGCCCAGGCACAGTTAGCTTGGCAGAACCTGAATAGTCTGCAGAAGAAACAAATTGGCTGGATGTGTCAGTCTTTTGTACAGTATTTGGATTGTAGCCTACTCCCTGGAAAGTGACAGGGGTCGACTCACCCTCCAGGATGTGGATGGGAACATCAACCTGCCTTGGACAAAATAAAAGTTTTAAGTCCAGAGTCATCTTTTGGAGAGATGTGCAATAAGCCAGCATACTTGCTGATGGACTGGTCTAAATACACCCCATGCATGGATAAAGACAAATCCAGTCTCTTTTGCTCTTTCAGGCCGTGGCCTTTCCTGCTAGCCCAGGAAAGCTGGTTAAGTAGTCAATTAGCCAGTTACAGTATGAGATGGACAGAGACTTCCTTTTGGAGCAAAGGTTGGAGTTTCTAAAATTAAATTTATTTATTATTCCATGCATTCACCCCAGACTAGACCAATAAGTAGTGCTCCAGCTCTGGCCCTGGCTGCTTGCTGCAGCCCAGGACACAGCTCTTTGGGAAGGCTGTTTCCAGAGGTTGGCAGCAGCATACACTGCAACAATGGAAGGCACTGACTTCAGTCTCTTTGGTGCGAAATTTTGGAGGCCAACAATTAACCACAAATCCGAACAGATACTATTGATATCCCCAGTTACTGTTTGATCCTTGAAAAATATATACTGGGATGACTCTGGTTGTGGAAGATATCTCTTCTTGGGAAGAAAAAACTTTTGAGACAGCAATTTATCTGCTCCATTTCCAGACCAGACCAGCCACTCATTTGCTTTCAAGACTCTGCTTCTTGGAGGAATAGAGCTCAATTCAGCCGTAGCATGACAAGGACCAACCATCAGTAAGAAACCTAAGGAATTTTAGGTCAACAACAGAATCTTTCAGTCATGAGGAGGGTCTTACCAAGTATGTTTTAGCTTCCAGTGGAGAGAAGATCCACTCAATGTGGCCTGTTTCACCAGGGGGAATTTCTCCTCTAGGAGTTAGGCAGACAAACACAGGATGCCGAAAATTCTTCTCCTGTATCTTCACAATGTTGTCCAGCTGAACCTCAAATGTCACAGGCATGGAGCCACCATTGTAGAGTTTATAAATCTGAAGTGAGTCAGAAAGAGCAGTGCTTATTATACCAGATACAAGTTAAACAAGTTAACACTTCACAGAGGATGCTGATAAGCATTAATATTTAATTAATCAGCTTATCTCCTAAGAATAAGGAGACCTCATAGTGTCCAGATTTAACACTGAGGCTCTGATAGGCAGCTGTGCTGAAGGTTTATCACCACACATGTACATTGATAACCAAAGTGCCTCTCCAAATGGTGCCCTGCCAATTCACAGTAGGGGGAAATGAATACAAATTAGCTAAAGGGATCACTGTAAAGTGGATTACTTAAAATGCAAAACCACTTGTATTAAAGTGATCTTAATTCAATTTAGACTTGTTCATTTCCCAAGTAAATTAGACAGAACAGAATCAAAACTGCCTTTTTGCTGAATAAGTGTTTAAGGAAGTTAAATTAATTTACTAAAAACTAATTAGGATTTATTTCCAGAGTACTTGGAATGGCTAGGCAAGTTTTCACTCAGACCCAATGAAAGAGAATAAGTGAACATGCCTCATAAGCATTCTGATTAGAGTGAACACCAAATCTTGTCAAACTGGAGATGGTGAGAAGTACTTTCCCTGCTGCCATCCCAGCCACTGTTTCCAGACTCTGCCTAGAACTATCCTCAGAGTTCTCCTGGGATGCTTTCCTGTGGAGGCCATTCCATTTCCTGAGAATTGCCTCAGACACTGCCTGTCCGTGGGATACAGTAGTACTAGCTCCTTCCCTATACTTGCTGCTGGGTTTGGCTCCAAGATGCTCACCTGTGTGGGGGGGTGGGAGCCTCCAACAGCAATGGGTGCGAAGTGGTGCTTATTGGATGCAAAATGAACGTACCGCTGGTTGTGTTCCACTGTCACACTGCTGAAGGTCAGCTGCAGTGGAAAGAAATGCAGTCACTTTCTCAAAGGGCCTTGGTCCCATCACTAAAAACTGCACAAGGACTCTGAAGTACTTTGCAAGCTGAAGGCCACACAGTTACAGACTTAAATTTGTAATACCAGGATAGCGTGTCCTAAGAAAAAAAATCAAGGAAATGGAGAACCTACTCAAGATTTTCTCTGAAAGGTTCTCTTCTTGTATCAGAAAGACTCTACTTTTCTCTCTGTTACGCCAGGCATCAGCATCAGTGCTTCTCCATGCAAGTGTATGGTGGAAATTCTCCATGAATGAAAGTGTACATAGCAGAGTGTGCAGCTGTCACAGCCAAATACTTTGGAAAGACAGGATTTAGGTAAGTAATGGCCTTGTCTTGGAAAGGACCATCTGGATGTCTTCTGGAGTGCTCCAAGAATGTGTCTAACAGTCCAAAAGCTAGAAGCAAGTCCAAAAGCAAGAAGATCCCAGCTGAACTTTAAGTGATCAACTCATGATCAAGAGTATCCTGTTAGCAAAGCAGCTGCCAAGCACTCCAAGCAAAGCGGAGAGATTTATGGAGCTATTTCATAGGAAGGATTTTGCATCTGCATTTTTGCACAGGCTCCTGCATTTTGAGAAAACTGCAATCAGGCTGAAGACGCACCGATGATGCACTGTTTTCTGCAGGATCACCCCAAAGTACCCCTGAGCTGTCTGCTTTGGGGTAGAGGCTGCAAAGCAGTCACCTAGTAAGTAATGTCTCTACATGGGCCAACAGGACCCAAGTTGCTGCAATTCACAATATGTTAAGCCTAAAGCATGGCTGTTTTTCAAATGCATGTGTAAAAGACAAAGATAGACACCTGCAGGAGATACTATATCAGCTGCTTTAAAAAGAGCAGAGAATGACAACTCCTTCTATAAAACCCATTCCAGTTCAGATGAGGAGGGAGCAAAGAACTAGAAATACAATGTTAGCAAGGTCCCACATGGAATCTTATCAAAGCACTACATGAGCATTCAGCCTCCTGAGAATCACAGTTTGCCAGATGGAGTGGAAGCAGGAGGAAGACAAAAGCTTTGCTTTCAAACTTCAAGGGAAAAAGGGCTAGGAACCTCCCTGAGCTTTGGGAGTGAAACATCCATTTATATAAACTCAGTCAAAAAGCCATCTTGCATTCTGACAGACCAGAACTGCTGAGGAAAAATTATCATCAGTTTCCATTTGACACAGGATATGACATTTAGAGGATTAGCAGTTAAAGAGAGGCAAATGGACAAAAGCAAAGACCTGCTACAATCAATTCTCCTTCTGGAGTGCATAGACTTCATCCCACAGTGAATACTTAAGAGCATAAGAGGGGTGCCAGGGGATGCCAGGTTCCTCAGGGAGGACAGCTGCCTGCAGAACCCGTGCTGCAGGTGATAACATCTCAGAATACCTAACTAGCAGCTATGAAGTGAAGTGGAAACACTTGCAGTTTATAGAACCTATGTGCTCAAGGATTCTCCTTGGGATCCAGCCCTTCTCTCCAGGAAGTTCTGTGAACCAGCCTACCTCATCCTGCAGCACATGCAGCTGGCTGGGCTTTTCCTACTAAAACTGCTCAAGGCTGCAAGTTCTGCCTAGCCAAATGATCTCAGAGCTCTGAGAACAAGCAGTCTTACAGGTGAAGAGGCAAAGGACAATCTGTGAAAGCATTAGGCAGTGGAAGGCCTTGTTTCCCTACTGCACAAGGAATTGGGTAACACACACGTCCCACAGAAGTCTCCTCCTACAGCCAGAAGAAATTGCAAATGAGAAATCAGTTTGGGTCCTTTAGACTACCTATAAATCATCAGAGGACTAAAAATTGGCCACCGAATGGCGAAGGAAGAACAGAGAAGGAGCTTCTCCTGAAAATGAAGTAGACAGGCTCTGTTGGGGAAAGAGAGGAGCAGGAGGTCAAAATCTATCCATGTGGGTAAAGTCATGACAGAAGTCAATTTAAACCCAAAGAAAAAGCACACAATGGCTTGCAGGTGGCTAACATCACTGCTCTGAAGCCAAGTAATTTGGAATCTGACCGAGTAACCAGGCAATACCCCAGCCCAATGGTCTCCTCTGTTTATTGTTCCTTTCTGAAATTTCCAAAGCTTAACTTTTCAGATGACATTACAGCATTTGCTTCCCTTAAGGTTAGCATATGTTCTGCACATTTCACCAGAATCACAGGTGAAGATTTGCTCAGCCCTGGAATGTGAGCACACTTAGGGCTGTTTCTGCCACAGGAGCTGGAAACTCTGTGCACTTCATGCCATGACTGCAAGGAAAGCAGGCACACTGTGTTCAGTCCCACAGCTGCCCTCTTTGCAGAAGCATCTCCCACTCCTATTTTTCAATGTCAGCAGTTCAGTACTGGCACTGCATCTCTGCAGGTTGCAACCACCTGCACTGCTCCATGCCTCTGGACTGGCTTCTACAGCTCCTATTGCCAGAGCTCAAATGCACCAAGGGATCTTTTCATCCCCATGCTTTTCCAGCCCCTTTTGCAAGGATAGCATGACAGAGGGTGGTGGCCTCCAGTAGCCACCAAAGCCAGTGGCTATATGGCAAGAGAGGATGTATGCCCTATAGGCTTCTGGTGCTCCAAAGCCTCTTCCCTCACTGGCCAGCTAGTGAAAGGCTCATAGCCACTCTCAGGATTGTGCCAGGCAGGCAGAGCACAGGGAGCCCGTCCAAGGGCTTTGAGGGAAGGCACAGTTAAGCCACTGTTTGAACAGCTTGGTGAAAGGGTTGGATTTTCAGCTGACAACAGTCCTGAAAGAAAAGAAAAATAAAAGAGATGTGTGAACACAATGGTCTCATAGGAAACTTCAGAGACAGACAGGAAGGCTCAGCCGGGCATGACTGGTGCCTGGCAGAGCACAAGGTGACTTTGACTCTAACTGACAGTTTGAGAGAGGGGGAGAGAGGGAAATTAGTTTCAAGCCTGAGGAAATGCTCAGGGAAAACACACCGCTGTCACTGTCAGCTCTGGGATGCTTTAGAAAGCAGCAAAGCAGGAAGAATGAGTAAGAATCTCTTCCACCATTGGTAGGAGAAATAAGTGGGTGGACAAAGGCTGCAGCCAACCAGGAACGCAGGGAGTACCCTCTGGGCTTGGGGAAGCAGCTGACCCCAGAGCTGGAAGATGCTCTGCCACTCTGTTCATTCCCAAACTACCATCACAACAGGTGGTATATTTGGAGAAAAGCACATTTCAGGGGGTGTTGAAGAGCATAGAGAGTTGATGAGATGGAGAGATTCAGGAAAGCTGCATATGAGAGAAGCAGGATGGGCTGCAGATCTGAACTCCAGCCACATTGCATGGAACAACTCACAGTGACGCAGATGAAATGAGGGCAAGCATGCACAGGGATCTTGACCATGAGTTACACCAGAGTGTGGAAAATATGCAGGGACTGTAAAACCTGGGAAGGCTGTTTTGGGCTTGGAGTTGTCTTGAAGGAAGAAGCAATTCTGCACTAACACCACTAACAAAATACAAAGGTTAATAATAAATAAAACCCAGTCCTCTTGCTGAAGGACCCAAGAGATGGTCCAAGGACTGTTCTGCTAGTCCACTGCCCATATCACACTGTGCTGGAACCACAAGTTTGTCAGAATATTGGTTTTGTGTCTCTGCTTGGCCCTCTGTTACTGTCTGGGCAGTGCAAATTCCAGGGGAAGGCCACAGCCCCCTGTATGTTATGCAGCTTCTGGGGAAAACACCTCATAACTCAGTTCCTACCTGCTGTTGTTCAGCAGTTGGAAAGAAGGGACACCTGCTATCTTACCAGAATCTCATGGCCATAGGAAATCTTCAGCAGGACAGGGAGGCGATCAGTGCCAATGAAATCATGTCTAGCAGTGAAAGAGGAGAGAGAGGAAAACAGTAGAAATCAATTTTGTGCCCAGGATGACAGAGTCAGTCACACAGAACATTAGAGACAATTCACTTCCCAGCTAAAGAGTCACTGTTGCGTAAGGGCCCGGGGGGAGGTGGGGGGAACCCAGTTGTGTTTGGGTGGGAATGAGTGATACAATGTTGATTTTAGTCATACACCTATTTAGGGACCCAAGTTTCTAGGCCAAAAAGATGCCAGTACTCCTCAGATATGGTCTGCTTTGAAAGGGAAAGTGTTCAGCTTTCTTCGTACCTTCTGCAGGCATACAAGGGGTAGCAGCTCTAGCTGATGACAAAAATAAAAATATCACTACATAATCAAAAGCACAGCAAGTGCAGCATCTTGTTCATCTCCTCAACTGTCAAGTCAAGGAAGACCAGTATCCCCAGCATGTCACACTAAATGCCTTTTGCACTGCAGTGTTAAAGGACATTAAAACATTCTCCTGAGGAAGTCAAGCTCTGTAGGGTCCAGAAACTGGACCTGCTCAGGAACTTTCTATTTTCCCAGCCTCTGCTGTGGAACATATGAAGGGGAAGGAAAATCTGGCATGAAAACTCAGGGGACTGACAGCATGTGTTGTTCTGGCACCTGTGTGAGAGCTGGACAGATTTCTCCTGCCCTGGGAGAAGTGTTCCTGACTTTGGGGAAACACTGAAGAGCTGGTTATCCTGAACTCTCATCTGGTGCAGCTCCTGGGGGGTAAAGTCAGTGTCTTCTGCCCAGTGCTCCATGTCCATCTTCTGATCAGAAGGAAACAAGAAGGCCCTAGGGAACAAATCAGCTGGTCAGCAACAAGGACATGCAACTTCCCCTGGGCCATGGTCAGCATATTCAATCCAAATGGGCTTGGCCCAGATGGTGGCTACATCACATTTCATCAGGTCTGATCTGCAGCTCTTTGATTGCTTCCCCACCCAGACTCACCAAGAGATCTCAGCTGCAGCTGTGCCTACAAACCCCACCCTATCAATATGCAAATGTCTCACAGCCCTTTGAGCACTTACAGAGCCCCAGAAAGAAGGCTGAGCTCCAAGGACCACTGCTTACCAGTCCACAGGTACCACACCCTTGTTCTCCAGCAGAAGCCTCGCGATGGTAGGCTCTGAGCCTACCGGGGCAGACCCAAAGTCAAAATCCAGCAGGAGAGGGGTGTACACTGGAGGGATCAAGCATGTGCTGGTCACAGGAGAAAAAGAAGATATTAAACTGAAACAGGAGGAAGGGTCATCAGGGCATGACAGGGGAAAGGCCATTCTATACTGGCTGTCTTCCTTATAATTCTTGTCTGACCTTCTATTCCTGGCCCTTTTGAGAGAAAGGATACTGGGCATAAGGCAGACCTTCTGATTTTCTTTTAAAAATCTTTTATACAGGTCTAATGAGAGTGAGTGACATAAGAGAGTCCTTCTTACCCCGAAGTCTCTCTTTAGCTCCTCAGGACAAGGAAGTCACTGACATACAGGCCCAATGGAGGGCCACCAAAATGGCTGAGAGCTGGAACACACTGGCCAGGCTGGATGGGGCTCTGAGCAACTTGGTCTAGTGGAAGGCACCCCGTTGGAACTAGACGATCTCCAAGGTCCTTTTCAACCCAAGCTATTCTATGATTACAAGGGGCAACTAAGAGACCTGGATTTGTTCAGCCTTATGAAGCAAGGGCTCAGCGATGGCAACCACACAATTTGCAATACAAGATACTCTGATGAGATGCTAGGAAAAAGGTTTTTACCATGGAAATGGTTAAGCAGGAGCTCAGACAAGCTGTGGTTTCTTTGTCCTCAGAGATTCAGCACTGAACTGAATAAGGCCCTAGCCGACCTGATCTATATGTCCTGGCTTTGGGCAAGGGGCTATACCAGAGACTTTTGGAGGTCCATTGCAATTAAATTATTCTCTGTTTCTGTGACTCCTTTCTAGGGAGCTTAAGCAGAGAAGTGGAGGTGAGAAACTGCCTACAGCAGCTAGGATGGAATAACAGGGTGCCACGCAGCAGGGAGCTGCAACACATGCCAATAAGCATCTCCATCTGGCTCATGCAAGGGACTCAAAGACCCTCTGAGCCATTCCCTCATCTTACCTGTGCCTTGTGGGAACTCTGTAGGTGAGCTCACCAGGAGTTGGGTCTCGCTCCAAGTATTCATTCAGTGTGTCCAAGGAGAAGAGCTTCCAGATGTGCAACTTGCTGGCACTCCCTGTTATAGTAGCATCTGTGATGCGCAAAGTTGGGTAGGTGCCTGTTGCTACAATGCAGCAGAGGGGCTGCTGCTTCTCTTTCGTGCTTGCAAGATCTGCAGCTTGGGAGAGAAAGAAACACCAAAAAGTAGTCATGCACCATTAGGGGGCTGCTGCCTGGGTCATTTTGACTGCAGCAAAGGGGAAAGAGGCCCTACCAAGACCAAAGAAAGAAACAATGGGCCTTTGTACGTAGTCTTTTCTTTGGCAGCTTCTCAAAACCCCTAAACCACTGACTTCTAGTTGTACCTTGACTTCTGCATTTAGACATCACCAAAAGACTATGAATATGATCCTTTTCAACAGTGTCTTTACACAATTGAGTTCTGCGCTATGTGAAAAAAAACCTTTTTTGATTTAAGCCTACAGCCTAATTATTTTATGAAGTGCCCCTTGTTTTCACACTGAAAAATCATAAACAGTTATTTATATCTTGTCTTCTCCCTATCATTCATATGACATTACATTTTTCACTTTCCAAGCTGAAAACTCCTTGTCTGGCTAGTCTCTTCTTTTACAAACACTGTCCCCCACCTCTGAACATCCCAAAACATCCATCTCACCTGTGGGTGTGCAAGTAGCATATTTGATTGACCAGGTGTAACGCAGTCGACGAGCTGGCCTTACTTTTATTCGGACAAAAGCTTTTGATCTTGCTAAGATTGTTCCTCTCGAGTGTTCCAGCTCTAGAGCTGTAGGACACGAGAGATGGCATGAGCTCTTGGCATCACTGTCTCTTACACCACAAATGTGGTGGCACACAGATCCCTAAGTCTACTTGCACTCCAGCCACTGCCACCCCTTGTCTAATTGTTAGGATTAGCTTCAGGTTTTGAACTTGGGATTCCCAGCCTACAGCTGCAGGCAGCTCATTGGGAGCACCCAGATTGCCTTTGGGCAGCAAAGAATAGGGAACTTCCCCACAGGAGGTCCTCTAGAAAGGCGGCACCACCATTTTTTCTGGTAAGGTCCTTTATTTAATTTCCTTCTCTGCTGGGAAATTGCATCTTATTTCAAGGTCCAGATTGGTCTAACTTCAGTTGTCAGACTCTGGATTATTGTTTTTCCAGCAAGATAGAAGAGTCATTTCCTATGCAAAGGAGCAGACAGCTTGAGGTTTGAGAGAATCAGTGCAAGCAAGCCAGTAATCACTCCAACCTCCGAGTTCATTCTAGATTGATTTTGGAGAAAAGAGAGGAAAGCTAAGGTCCTGTCCCATGCTAATTCCTTTACAGTACCCAGTGGATCGCTGCGGACCTCCTCAGGGTTATGGGGCCCTGTGATGAATTGTTCCACACTGAGGATGTAATTCAGAGTACAGATCCCATCATTTAGCAGTACAATGCTGCAGCTTTGTTGACCACCAACTAGAACATTTCCAAGGTCCAGATGCTCCTTTTGTGCCTGGAATACAAACCCACCGTGCTGAGGTCACTTTAACGTGTCAAGCATAGTAGTTGAGTGTAGCCACCACTTATCTCACCACGTGCTGATCCCTTGGCACGTGCAGTGCAGTGCAAAGGGCTCCCTGCTTTGTGTAGGACCTGTCATGCCCTGATAGAATCATTAAGGTTAGGAAAGATCTCTGAGATCACTGAGTCTACCCATTGACCTCACACTGCCAAGTCCACCACTAACCCATGTCCCTGAGTGCCACATCTACATGTCTTTTAAATACTTCCAGAAATGATGACTCAACCAATTCTTTGGGCAGCCCATTCCAATGCGTGACAACCCCTTTCCTAAAGAAATTTTTCCAAGTATCCAATCTAAACCTCTCCTGGTGCAATTTGAGGTCATTTTCCTCTTGCCTTTTGCTTATTACTTGGGAGAAGAGACCAACACCCACTTTGCTACAAACTCCTTTTGGGTAGTTGGAGCACAATAAAATGTGGAACAGGTCTGCAAGGGACTCAATCCCTCTTCCAAATGCTTTCTCCTACTGTTTTTTAGGGTGTTTGCTGGGTAGGATGTAGCTTATTCAGGGCTGTGAGACCACTAGCTGACCAGCTGCACTTGGGCCAAGGATGAGAGATATTTGCTTGCCCTTTCATGACTGCTTAAATAGTCCCCCTCTCTTTTGGCTAGTTGTGTGCTCACATACAATTTATAATGACTAAGTACCTTGAAGATATTATCACCCAACAATCAACATGATTTACATGGGGAAATGGTTTACAAGGTATTATTTTATTTACCTCTGGTTCCTTAAGAAACCTGACTAAAAATTAAGGTGGCTGCACAGACCTGCAGGTAACAGGAAGAAAGCCAGGTGGAGGTGTACTGGCTGTGCCACTTTAAAAGGTCCGCTACACTTAGAAATCAGACTAACAGCAAAACAAATGGAGAAGGAGAGCAGACAGAATGAGAGGAGAGAACCATGATTCCCAAGAAGCTAAATGGCTTGCTTGGTTTAGTCTGGAAGAGAGCAATCCCAGAGGATTTGTGAAGGTCATATTTGAACTGGCAGGACATTTGCAACAAGCTGCCATTAGGCCACTAGAATCAGTACTGTCATTTAAACTGAAAGCAGTGTCTGGGAATTTTGCTGTGAATCCTTATTGGCTGCCTCCAGTACAGATTTTGCAAAAAGGGAAAGTCCAAGACCCCATCCCACCCTAGTATCCCCTACTGCTACTCAGTGGGCCCCTGCTCCTTACCCTGATGGTGCCTAGTGCGCCCTCTCCAATGACCCGTAAGACATAATGGAGACCTTTGGGAGACACGAGGTCTGGGCTTTTCCAGCTCACAAACACCATAGCATGCAGCACATACTTGGTCTCCTTGTTAGGAGTAAAAGTCCATGCCTGAGCCTGCAATCACAAGAGGCAAGAGTGCTGACAGGAGCTCCAGTCCAAAGATAAACCCAAACACCTCAACAATTGCATTTAATGCACAGTCCCTTCTTCCATTATAGCTAATCTAGGTCTCTACAGACACACCATCTCCATCTGTGTCAAAGATTCATACAGGGAAAGAACATCCAGATATTCAAAGCCAGGCTGTGGTTGTATTGTAGAGAGCAAACTACAACTTTGGTAGAACTTGAACTTACCATGGCTTCAAAGGGCTGGAGGATCCCTGCAGTGGGACTGACAGACAGAATCTTACTGTGAGACTGAAAAATCTTCCATGTGAAAACCATGGGTAGACTTGTGCAGTTTTTAATGGTGTACATTCGTGTAGAGGAGGTCCCTATATGGAGAGGTTTGAAGTAGAGATTTCCATCACCTTCTAAGTGCAAAAGAAAGGACTGCCCACAACTCTGGAGAACAATCTTCTGTGGAATTAAGATAAAAAGTAACAGACATTAACTAGAAGACTCAGCTACATCAGGGGGGACCTTGCAAAGATGTTTCTCCTTCCAAGAGAGAAGCAAGAACAAACTGGATGTTAATGAGGAGGGGAAGAGCTTTAGGCTGTGCCATCAAGTAGGGCCCTTAGCATAATACAGGGTATTCCAAGAGATGGAAATGCAAGGAACGAGGGGTACAGGACGTTTGGCACCACAAAGGCCTTCTTTCTGCAATGCTGACCCCATAGTAAGTGTTGAAAATATTCTTTCATTCCTATTTCCAAAGGGAAAAATCCAAACTAAACATTAGGAGACATAATAGGCATCACAGTGCAAGTCATTGTGAAAAGGGAAGACTACAGGGGACCAAAACTTTGCTCACCATCTTCCACTTCCCCCTCCTTACCTTGGTGTATGCAGGATAAGAGTTCAGCTGCAAGGGCAGGACATGCTGCTGCGTGACTCTGTTAACTGGGTGAGTGGAGAGAAAGAAAATCTGGTGGCCTCCTGGCATGATGTGTCCTGAGCTGGGCTTGACCATAACAGAGGGACAGGCAGTTTGGTTCACACTGAAGGTTATCAAAGAGGTGCCTGTGTTGGACAACAGCATGCTGCAGTAGGTATCAGTGTCACAAACTACAGGAGGAAAAGTCTGGTGAAGACAAGCAAAAAGGTTTATTTTCACTGGGTTTAAAAACCAGCTTAACAAAAAAGTTTTCACTATATTCAGTTCCAGGTTCCAATAAGCACTATCCCAAGTCTATGGGGAACTTTCTAACTGCTTATTTTCAAGGAAAGAAATGAAAATATGCAGGGGTACACAAATAATGGTCTTTTCCCTTCCCTCAGTGGCCCTCATGGGTTCATGGGATTGGTGAAGCTATTTTCTATCGTGCAGTGCTTTGTTCCCATCCAGTAAATGAGCTGCTTGCTGGTGCCTGCAGCTTCTGCATGGATAGTGACATCCTGGATGAAGAACTTCAGCAGCCTAGAATTTGCTCCACTTCATGCATATCAAATAGAGGCTGCACGGCCTAGATTAGCTGAAGAGATTTTATAAGAGGTTCTCAGGACTATTCTTACTTCCTAGGATCAGATCTCACTTTACTTTATAGGAAAAATACTTTATTGTGCCACAGAAACTGCAGGAAGAGAGAGAGAACCTTCCCCTCTATCTTACAACCACTCCTCTTTCGTAAGTGAGGATTCTGTGTGCCTAAGTGCATGCAAAGCTTTTGAGGCTCCTGGGAGGGGACTGAATACCCTTGTTAGAGCCTATGTCCACCTAAACAGAAAGGAAGGTGATCCCAACAGCTTTTCTGTCAGAGCTAATGAGATGGTCAGTACAGCTGACATGGTGGAAGCTGGGAAGCTAATGCAGGAGGAACAGCATACTACTTTTGTACCATAGCAGGAGCCTCCACACCATCAGAAACCACCAAAGACACACCTCAGTGCAATGGGAGACAAAGTAAAGAATTCAGAGGCAAACACTAAGTGTCTTTGCAAAGATTCAAAGGTCAATCAGTTACACACTTTGGGGACATCCAGGATGTACTGTGGAATGAAGTGCTCCCGTTCTGCTTCATATGTGTGTGCTCTCAGCCTCACAGTCAGGCACCACGATGGACAGATGGTGGCATCGTTTTCAATGTTGGTGTAGTGTCTCATCACCTGCAGACACACAAGGGGCAGCACATTGTGTAGAGGAAGGGAGTGTGGCAAGGTGCCTTCACAGAATCACGGATTAAACTGAGTTGGAAGGGACCAATTGCACATACTATCTCAAGCAACTGCTTATTCAATGACATCTCTGGGGCTAAGGAACTGACATTCTCAGGAAAGAAGGACTGACCAGTGCCAGATAAGAAACAGAGAGAGAGACTTGCAAATGCTGGGTTTCACTTACCAGGACATTTCTGGGTGCTAAATCTCCTGTAACTGCAGACTTGTGTAACGTGAATCCCACGTCACTTGGGCGAAGAGTGACAGTGCCCTCAGCAGCTTTACTTGTGGAGGGCCAGACACAAAGACCAAGTTATTGCCCATTACCCAGGCCACAATAACCATTCTTGTGCAAGCTCACATCTACACTAATAGTGCAATAATTCATAGTAATTCCTTCTTCAGTGAGGTGTACCATGGTTCATGCTCCCTGGGGGCAAGAGCAAGTGTACCTGTCCACATGCATGAGCTGTGACTTGTTTATTGCATTTATTTGCCAGGACACAGGTGATAGAGAAACTTTAACCCAACAGTGTATCAAACCAATGGCCAAAAGAGTTAATAGAGGTGCTGGTTTGTCAAAATCAAAATTAAGGGTTTAAATTGAATTTTAACTCCTCCAAAATACTTTATTCTGCAAACAGTTGCTTGCTAGGTCATCTCTGGTCTTAGTAATTCCTACTAACCTTGTAAACAGCAAAACCTTCCAGCTCTGCTGCATAGAGACTGTTGACCTGAGTAGGCTTGCAAAAGACATAGAAGGTTGAAGACTTCAGTGGTGGCATGTCACAAATTTCAGGGTGCACTTGGAAGGCACTGCCATGGCTTGGAGTCCAGGCAACAGTGATATTTCCTTTGGTGTGGTTGGTCACACAGAGAGGAAGAGGTTCTGCCTTGTGAGATGGCATGCAGCATCCAAAATCATACTCCGTGGGGCTGACACTAACATGAGCAGGAAACAAGGCCAGGTCACTGCTTACACCATCGTAGAAATATTCAGTCATGGCATTGGGTTCAAAGTATTCCTTGGGTGGCTTGTCCTCAAAAATCTACAGGATGGAAATATCTCAGTGTGAGCAGGGAAAGTGTGGGAGACACGAGGCACTGATTGCCTCCATGTGCAAGAGGGCATGCAGGATGCACTTCAGTAAGAGTTCCTAGGACAGCTCAAAGTCTAGGCTTGAAGGAGGCTTCTGTTTGTAAGCCTCAGTCTGAAACCACACGAAGCAGAAGATGACCCCATGACTGAATTAAAGCCAGAAAGTGGCTTAGTGACTGAGCCAGGGTAAAATCCAGCTGACAAAGGTAGTGTTGGTGTGTGCTGGGACCATCAACAGCAGAAATACTAAAGAAATCAGTCCAGCATCTGCAAGCCCTTCTAGATCTGTCTTCTCTACAACAGATGCCCAGCATATATAGAGAACAGCTGGAAGTGTCTTAGATTCCAGGGAGGGCAGCTCATACCTCAGGAGAAAGCATGAGGGCTCCCTTTTCATCCATCTGCAACTTCCCATCCTTCAGCATCATGCTCAGGATATCAGGGGGGTAGAAGGTCAGTCCCCTCACCATGTTGGTTCGGTACCAGGAGAGGTGTCTTTCCTGAAGGGTGGTTGGCTTAGCTGTGTCTGAATGGCAGGTACCCAAAAAGTCCACATACATGGGTTCCTGGGAAAACACAATGTAAGATAATAAGAAATAAACTGTCCTCTGATTGCTTTGAGAGTTACACCATACCAGTATCTCACTTCCAAAACCATGCCTGGAAAAGGCTTAACATCTGCAGTGTTAGGCTGCCATTTACTTTATGTCTTGATGTGAGACAAGAATTTTCTTGAAACTGGAGTGAAAATTGAAGGCATTCAGTGCACAGCTGTACAGCTAAAGTTAAGAGAGAGACCTACATGGACAAGAGCCATGTAGGATGCACCTCACCCTATCCATTACTGACTGTCCATATCCTATTGCTGATAGGAATCCGCACCACGGGGATTCTGCTCGACAAGAGCCCAGGTCCTGCACTTGGGTCACAATAACCCCAGGCAGCGTTACAAGCTTGGGGCAGAGTGGTTGGAAAGCTGCTCATCAGAAAAGCACCTGGGAGTGATGGCTGGCAGCAGCTGAACATGAGCCAGTGTGTGCCTGGGTGGCCAAGAAGGCCAAGGGCATCCTGGCTTGTGTCAAAAATAGTGTGGCCAGTAGGACTGGGGCAGGGATTTCCCCTCTGTACTCAGCACTTGTGACACTGTGCCTTGAATACTATGCTCAGTTTTGGGCCCCTCAGTACAAGAAAAACATTGAGGGGCTGGAGCGTGTCCAGAGAAGGGCAATGAAGCTGGTGAGGGGTCTGGAGCACAAATCTCATGAGGAATGGCAGAGGGAGTTGGGGCATTTAGCCTGGAAAAAAGAAGGCTCAGGGGGAATTTTATTGCTCTCTACAACTACCTGAAAGGAGGACGTAGCCAGGTGGGGGTTGGTCTCTTCTCCCAGGTAAGAAGTAATAGGATAAGAGGAAAAGATCTCAAGTTGTGCTTGGGCAGTGGTTAGATTGGATAATGGGAAAAATTTCTTCACCAAAATGGTTGTCACCCCAGGCTGCCCAGGGATGTAGTTGAATCATGATCCCTGGAGGTATTTAAAAGACATGTAGATGTGGCACTTGGGGACATGGTTAGTGGTGGACTCAGAAGTGCTGGGTTAATGGTTGGACTCAATGATGGTGGACTCAGAAGTGCTGGGTTAATGGTTGGACTCAATGATCTTAGAGGTCTTTTCCAATCTTAATGATTCTGTGATAAGTATCAATGAAAATGCAGTGGGAAGAGATTTGCAGGAACTACTAAGTGAGACAGGCCAGTCCTGTTGGGTTACACTGTTAGATGTCTTCAAAGTATCACAGCAAAGAAACTACCCTTTGCCTCCCATACCTGGTGGTGGACAAGGCACACGACTCTGCGGTGATAATTCATTGGGTGAGTAGGTCGAAAGGTCACCTTCAGTGTCAGTGTTGTTTTGCCCTCCAAGACTCCACAGGGGCGATCCAAGGAGAAGACGCTCCCTTTGTTGTCAATATCAAACTGATAAAAGGCCGGGACATCTGACATGTTGCTGATTTTCAGTGTCTGCATCAAACTCTCTCCAAGATTGATCCAGTCAAATTCCACAGAATACTGGTCCAGGGACACAGAAGGACCTAGCACAACATGCAAGATAAGATCCTGGACCTGTCATAGCTGTTTCTTCCAACATGTCACAAGCCACTGCTTCACTTAACTGATCTTCCCAAACCAGAATCAGCTCATCAGCAAACCTACTAGTCCTAAGAAGCAGCTAAACATTCACTTAAAACAGTCAGGCAAGTATAAATCCCAAACAGTACACCAGGGACAGCCAGGATCCCAGCAGAGTTTAGTCTGTGACTGCAGGCTATGATAGTTCCTAGTCCTTCCCCAAGCACTAACCTTTTCCCACCAGTGGTAAGAAGCTGACAGGGAGAAACAGGAAAGGCTTTGGTACCTTTACATGAGCCAACCACTTTCAGAACAGTCTCCAAGTGGCATCCAGTAGATCCGATAGTGAAATAGGAAGTACTGTGCTCTCCTACTATTTGAGGCTGAAACCGTATGTACAAGACCAGCTTCCCTTTGGCAGGGACAACACCATGGGACACATCACAGGAGAAAACATAACCATGAAGCAGAGGGTCTTTTTCTTGTTCTATTCTACATGGTGCATCAACCTACAAGTAGAAAAGAAATAGGTTAACAAAGGATCCAACATGAGGCAGGATGGCTCTGAATGCAGGACACTAATCAGGTAAGAACTGTAGTTCTCAGCAGTGCTGAACACCACCAAGAACACCAAGGCCACCACAGAAATGCTGTGCAGCAAACCTCTGCCACCTTGTTCTGATGGAGAACTGGTAGCAACAAGCTCCCATAATATGCTCAGAAATCAGCATGCTGCAGCAAAACTCCTGGTGATCTCTGGGGATGGAGTGCCCCTCCTGGTAAAGATGGCTCAGGGTGTCCCTAGGGGTCAAAGTAGCCTAAGTGACTGCTATGACCAGGGGAACATGCAGGCAGAGAACTTATTTCCCTCAGCCCACAGTTCCATCTTGTTTATGGATCTTCTTTTCACAAAAAAACCAAAGCTGGTGCTCTGACACCTTCCTCAACACCCTTAAAAAAACCATCCTGATCCTTGCCTGGCAATGTGCTGAGCACCACTGCAGTGTGAATAAAAACAGTATGACAAATGAATGTGTCTTTTCCACTCCCAAGCTGCAGGGCCTGTGGAAGAGTCAGCACTGCTGTCATCCATGTCAGCAGTCTCTGAGTACATCCATCCATTATGAGGCTGGGATGGGCTGAGCTGGCACAGGTAACAAGGTGCTCAAATCCATTTGACTTTCTGAGCAATTCACTGGGCTGCCTGGGACACACACACACACCAATTTGACACAGCTGACACACAGGACTGATGGGCTTGTCCAGGGTGAGCAGGAGAGCTGCAGGATGCAAAGGACATGGCAGCTGCCTGATCTGGACCAAGCAGAGAAGGGAAGCAGGGGGAAGTTGCAATACCATGCTGCAAATGGCTAAGTTGCCAGCACTGTAGCTGGAAGGCAAGGGTGAATGGCATGCTTGGTAGGGGAAGGCTCATCATCTCTGCTTCATTCACATTCACACTTAGGTTATTTTCACAGCATTAAGGAAGATACACAAGACCACATATCCCAGAGAAATGTGTCAGCATGCCAGCTTCTCACAAGAAGTCAATCTCCCCTCCACATACCACAGACATGTTGAAGATTTCCACACACTTCTCCACAGTTGTCCCCACTGGTACTGATCCAAAACACAGGACATCCTGAAACTTTCCAGGCTGTACACCTTCATATTCCTTTCCTGTCACACTCACACGCAAGCAGGGGTATTTGGCTGTTAAAGAGAATAGTATACTGGATTAGGAAAGATAGGTGGAACCTCCATTCTTGGATATTCAACACTCAACTGGACAACCCTCTGAAGAACCTCAGATAACTCCGAAGTTGGATCTGCCTTCAAAGTTGGCCCTGCTTTGAACCAAATAAGCTCCCTTCCAGCCCTAATTTACTTAACTCAGAATCACATTTTTTGTTTGTCAGTGGCCATACAAGTCACTTCAGGCAAGGACTTGTAATGAAATCATTGCTTATTTTAGCTTGCATCCAGAAAGCTTTAGAAATTTCCCTCTGCTTCTCTGTCTAGCAGGGACAGACAGGAGACACTGAGTGCAGACATAGCCAGGAGTTTGTAGAGGCTTTTTCCAGTGAACTCCTCTCATCTCTCCCCCTCTGTCAACTTAAACAGGCCTTGAAAATGCTGGTTTGGCCAAAGCATGCCACAGACCATATTGGACCCTCTGTCTCTTCAGGTAACACTTCCAAATTGGCAAAAGTACATTAGAGAATTTCACAGGCCACTTTCAAACCATGGCTTCACTTACTCATCACTGGGTTGAGCCAAATTTGGCAGAGCATCCATGGAGTGCAGGCCCTCCATGTATCCCTGTGGGATGCAATTCCAGAATTAGGGGTAATACACATTTCTTTCAGTATTAAATGCAAGAAAGACTCACCCAGGGCTTTTAGCTGGATTGTCCTCTTTTGTTTCACTTCACCTCCAAACCAGCATGTTGCTACTGCATTATGCACCCCAGCCACCTCTGGCTGGAAGGTCACCTTGACCATGCACTCAGCACCTGGGTCCAGTGTGCTACGGTCAGAAGTCATGAAGAAAGGGCTTGGTGTCTCCCAGGAAAAGACGCTAATGAGATCACTAGGAAATGGAGATACATTTTAAGGAGATGAATGGATCATTTGCTGCCTGTGCAATTATGCATAGGATGGGCCTTTCCCAACAGGTTATTTGGTCAGGACGGGAAGCAACCAGTGCTGAATGGAAGAATTCCTAATGCATCTGGACAAATATGTGATGCTGTGAAGAAATTTTTCTCTTGTCTCTGCAAATGCTCTGTTCACACTTTAATGAATCCTGGTTACTACAGCTAAGAACTTTATTAATGGCCATAAGGTGATACCAAGCAAATCAGCTCCAAAATTAAGTATTTGCTTTTCCTGTGTCTAAATTTGCAGCTACATAATTCCAAATGAACATTTGTTCCTCTGTTATATGCTCAAGTGAGAAGAGAGGATTGAGCTATTTCCTTAATACCTCATTCAATTTTCCAGAACCCCCTTTGCTTGTTTGATTTCTGCAAAGAACATGATACGCCATCAGCTTTTTCTATTTTATTGATCCAAGGTGTGTGTTTCTTACCATCCTTATCCTCCAACAGCCTGGGCCTATCAGTTGGTACAAATTATTTAAGTGGAGACTGAAACACTTGAAATGGCTGGAATCACTTGGTTGGAAGTACACCTCCTCCTTGCCTGGGAACTTCACTGCATTCCTTTCTACAATACTGTCCTTCCTCACTAAAACAGGACAAACCTTGGTAACCAGGACCATCTTTGCTCCTAAATGACTAAAACGTTTCCAGCTGGTAGCTCATCTCTCCCTGTTCATGCTGGGCAGGTTGCCTTTGGTTAAATAGAAGCCCAGGCCTGTCCTGTGAATGTGGGATGTTCTCAGTGGGACACTGTGCTTGTCCCCACCTAGTTCCGGTGCATGAATGGTTCTCAGCATATGCTGGCAACAAGCAGATGTGAGATGTCAAGATGTGCCCACAGTGACCTGTACTACCATTCTGCTGCCTTTTCTGCCCAGACCTCAGGGGAGGCAGAGATTTGCCTCCTGTTAAGGCAGCCAGCAGAACCAATAACCACTGGAATGAGCTGCATTCATTGGAGAGTTCAAAAAAGTGGCAAAATTCCTGACAAAACAGAAAGAGTGTCTCCTTAGCCACCTCTCACTCACCCAACATTGCACACAGGAAAGGTCATCTCCGTGACATTGTGGACAGCACAGACAGGCAACTGGACAGCAGCCGGCATGGACAGACCGAAGCGTGGACGCATAGCACGCAGGGCAACAGAGAACTCACCCTCAGCTTTCATAAAGAAGATGCTGTCTTCATAATCCCTCTGCACAGAAAAGCAAGGGGAGACAGCAGTTAGATGGACTCCACCCTGGGGGTACTGCAGCTCTACCCATGAATACCTGTCACCATCACCTCTGCAAGTGTTGGGGAAAAAATGTTGGCAACAGAGGCACCAGTGGAGGCCTCTGCAGGACAGAGAGCATATGAATCACTCAGAAAAGGCAGGCAGTGTGGAAGGTGCCCAGGCATACTCCTCTGTCAGAGAGCACACCAACACCCTCAGGGAGAGCAGTTGAAGGCCACATTAGTTTCACCTGATTTGTTTCAATGCAGATGGATTTCTTTCAGTATTTTCAAGATTCCAGTTCAGCTGAACTGAAGCATGTACAGCCTTTCTTTGAGTTCCACAAGCACAGAAGTATTAATCTTTGATTAAATGCTTTGTCAGCTAGAGATCCAAGCAGATAACACACAACTTAAAGATGCAGTGTTGACAGCACTGTGTACAAATAGCCTCAGGACATCTGCTAGCCAGCCAAGATGGAAGGAATTGAAAGATGTGTGTTTTCTATGCTTCCCATTTGTCACCCCTCCTGAGTAACACTTATACAGGTAAGGAGAGACCTTGGGCACTGCAACACACACAGTCCTTGCTCTCTCTAAGAAAGGCAACCTCCTGCTTTAGCAGTTGATGTGCTGCAGACAAACTATTCACTGAAAATGGAACAAGGCCAGCAGCTTATTTCATAAAGGGAACGCTGAACAGTCATCAAAAAATCATGATCCTAAGAGAGCAGGGTATTGGGAATCTGTTCAATGACCATGCTCTATGGCTAGGACAGAGATATACATCAAAGACATACAGCTGTCCACAACAGCCAGAGATCAACACTCAGAGCCAAGACAGACACTGCAAACAACGTGAAAATCAAGAAAATGGTCTAGATGAAAAGAATCATTGCTGTTTAAAATAAAGCTTAAAGAAACCCAATCCATCCAAAAGAAGGGAGGCCCCTGACATATCCCTTTAGAAAACCGGTAGCCCTTGAATGTAGAGGCTTTGAGATCTCCTGTATGAAAGCAGAAAGTGAGTTCCTCAACCCAAGGTTCTGCACTAAAACCACCCAGATATGTTTCCTTGGGATCAAACCAGGCGTGGACAGTTTAAGCACTTTATCTTACTGAGTTGAGAGCCAGAAGTGGTACGTGAAAAACTGGGAATACTTCTTGTGAGGATTCCTCTCATAACTACAGGCAAACTCTGCAGAGAAGTCAGGGATTAGGGCTCCCTCAGGTAATGAAGATGTGGAGAGAGCAGGAAGGTCATTCTGCCCACTCTTTCTATGCTAGAATTTCCCCAAGGTCTCATGCATTCAAGTGAAAACAAATCAGAAAGGACAAGAGAGGCAGAGGCCCACTGCCCTCCCCCGGAACACTGAGAGCAGATGTGATGTTGCTGCTTTACCTTTTCCCTGGGCCGGAAAACAATGGGCAGAGTTAAGGACATACCAGGGTTCAGAGTAATCGGCTGCTGGAAAACAGTGAAGAAGTATGGCGTGGAAGGAGCTCTAGATAACAAAGTCAAAACAAGAGATTTTGTCTTAGGGCGTGCAGTTTAAGTTAGACAGCAGAAAAGAGAATAAATAACCAACACCTCCAGACCCCACAATTTAGAAGCACTTCACACACTGGACCCCAAGGGTACTTTGGCAGCAAAATAGTAGAGAGGGACAGAACCCACTCCTGGCTCTAAGTACCTACCCCCTCCTTGAACAATATTTTATGTTTTCAGGCCCTGTAGTATGAGCAAAATACATAGGGCAGACACATTTGAGTTTCAGAGCAGGGAGGGTCACAGGGACTGCTGGAATGGCTCAACATCCAGAGGGACTCCGGGAGCAATGGTTTTAGGTCACACTAGTGACTGGCTGGCATACATCCACAATTAAAATCTCACTAGACTGGAAATGCCTCACAGACAGAAGTATCAGCAAAACAGAATTTAAACAAGGCACTTCATTTAACAGACTTCTGCCAGGAACAAGGGCTGTGTTTCTGAATTAGCAGGTTTCTGTTCTGCAACATAAGGGTGCACACATTGTCTCCGGCACAGCACTCAAGGGGACAGAGGGAAGGTGAATCTGAGAAAAGGTGCTGAGGTGACTGATACAGCAGGAGGAGCGAAGATGCAGTGAGAGCGTGAGGAGTACAAAGGACAAACAGACTTCCCACGCACCTGTAGGTCAGCTTCTGGGCTTTCCCATGAACATTTTTCAAGGTCAGGTGTCTGATTATCTCTTTTCCAAGTTCCCAGCCATGCCAACTGAGTGTTTCAGGCACCTCAATGCCCCAGAATATGACTTTCTTCTTCTTTGCCTCTCTTGAAGACACCTTAGGGAGTAGCAGTTTGGGAAGAAGGGAGGAGAAATAACTCAAAACAGCCGTTTCTCGACGCTAAGGGTTTCTTGACTCTGGCAGATCAGAGGAGCCACCCCGCGGCAGAACTCCAGGAGTCTCCAAAAGCCCTGCTCCAGGGGTCCAGAGAGGACACCTCCTGGCCACAGCCCAAACAGCAGATACTAAGGGGTGTGATGAACGACGGACGCAAAGGCTAAACGCTTTTTTTGTTTCTCTCCTCTCCCTGCCTGCCAGACAATCCACCCCACGTCAGCAGCACTTTTTGCTCCTCCGCTCACCTTCCTGTCATAGCCACTCTTCCGAAAAGAGCCAGAGCTTTGGGGCTCGCCATGCGCCTGAGCAAGCATCTGAGAAACAAGAGGGAAAAGTCCTCACACGTGCTGCTCCTGCACCCCCTGCGCCTTTGCTGCCAAGAGCTGGGCACTCCCCGAGACCAAACGCCCCCTCCTCAGGCTCATGGTGGCGCTGAGCCCCCTCCCTGCAGGGGAGCAGCCCCCGTTGTGTCCCCATTTTGCAGCTGAGTCCAGCCCTCTCCACAGACCACGGCTGTCCCGATGACCTGTGGGTCGTGACTCGCAGCCCAGCCCCTGTGGAAGGGCTCTCCTTGGCGCTGGATAGCACAGCCCTGCCCTGCCCACTATCGGCCCACAGAGCCCAGTACAGCAAAGCTGTGCTCTGTAGCCTGGCCTGGCCCCGTCGAGCCCCGTATGGATGACTATGGCAGGACCCTGCTCCCTACAGAGAGCGCCTGCCCAGCTCCCTGGGGCACGGCCCACTCCGTTATAACCATGCCTGCCCCCGGAGCGGAGCAGAAGCCCGGGCCCCGGGTCACCATCGCCCCCGGGCCAGTCCGGCTCCCTTGAGCCCAGCCCGGCTCCCCAGAACACCGGGAGCCCGGGGCACCTCGGTGCCGTCCCGAGCCGGTCCCGGCCGCTCAGCGCCGTGCGGGCCGGCCCGCGTTGCCATGGAGACCGGACGCAGCGGCTCCCGGAGCGACGACGGTGGCCGCCTCGGGTCAATTCGCGCGGGCAGCGGCGGCCGCCAGAGGGCGGCGGAGGGACACGCAGGGCGGGGCAGGTGGCGCGGGACCGGGGCAGGGAGGGGGCGGGGGCCGGTGGGGGTCAGGGGAACGTGGAGGCGTCAGGGAAGCTGGTGAAGACTTCTCAGGGGTGCACGGGTGAGGCAGAGATCAAGGGGAGATGGGAAGTTCAGGGGCAAGGAGATGGAGGAGGGCGAGTGTAAGAGGGCGGGATGCAGAGGTGCAGGAGAGGCTCGGGGTGAGGGGTGAGGATGAGTGCAGGGGCAGGCGACAGTGTAAAGCTGAGCCAGCAGAGGAGGGGCCGTGAAGTCCGTGGATGCATGGAAAGGATGAACGAGGACAGTGTGGGGGTTGCAGGGTGGCACGGGGGCACAGGCTGCAGCAGGCTGGAGAGTGCTCTCAGGGATGGAGTGACACCTTAATGGGGCCAGGTCACCCTAAGCTCCTTGGAGCATTGGTGACACAAGTAACAAGTTGTTAGCATTGCCAAAAGTAGCTGTGGGGCCAAGACCAGCAAAGGCACAGAGGGTGGGGAGCCCTGGCTGCATGAGCCCATCAGGTATCGTTCGCATGGGGCATCACAACCACCATGGGACAGTCCTACACCTTCCCAGTGCCCTGGATGACCCTCAAGGAGGCAGAACCTTCATTTTTCCGGTGGGGAGGGACAGATAGTGCCTCCAGGGTGCACAGGCAGCACTGTGGTGGAAAGCAGCCACATCACACAGCACAGGGAGGGTGCCAGGGCAGAGGCATGAAGGAGATGCAGCTTTAATGGCATTTGTCGATGTTTACAAATGAGTCATCCAGCTAAGCAGCCCAGCTGTAAATCAGCACCCTAACTCTTCCAGCATCAGTTGCACCCCCTCCTCTGTCTCCCCAGCTCTGGACAAGTGCCTGGCTCCTCCAGAAACAACCTCATAAATAACAGCAACAAAACAAACCCTCCTGCAGCCACGGTGGGCCTGAGTGCACCAGGCGAGAGATGAACGTCCCCCATCCATCACTTTAATGATTGTACTCTGGAAATTAAACCTGTCACGGCCCATCAAGGTGAATGTTTTAAGCCTGTGACATGCCTTCAGCTCCCCTCCTCCTTCCTGGCAATTTTGTTGCTTTCCTTCTTGCCTTTTCCTCTCTGCCTCTACCATTCCTGTCCCCCCATTTCAGCCCTCCTCCAGTGTGCCCAGCTCCAGTGTGTGGTACTCCCTGTGGTCTCCTGCTGAACCAGGCTGCACATCAGGTGATATCTTAGGCCCTGATGCTCCTGCAGCCATGGACTGGCATGTGCCAGCATCTCTGTGCCCAGCCCTGTGTTCCTGCTGGGAGCTGGCACCACTGTCTGGAGCAATGGATCTCTCCCGCTCAGTCGTCCCCACAGGGCAATGGCAGGGAATTAGGTACCATCCTTCCATGCTTCCCCGTCCCTTCCTCCTTTCCTTGTATTTTTTCCCCCCTACCCCACTTTTATTTCTCTCTTGTCCCATGTTACACCAACCACGGCAGGCTCCTGGCACCTGCTCCTACCCTGGCTCATATCTATCCCCTTGGAGCAAGGGCTGCAGCCTCCCCAGAAACAGAGGTCCCCACTAGGCAATTCCAGGGGTCTGGACACCTGCGTGTCTTGAGATGGACTGTCTGGGGAGAGGGAACCTGGCAGTGAGGATGCCATGCACCCAGGGGAAAATTGCTGAGCTGCCAGCAGCCACTGCGGGTCACTGTCCCCCCACACAGGACCGTCATCCATCCATCGCATCCGTCCCTCCCCATGCTCCTCTCTCCCCTCACCTGCTTCCTCTGCCCACCCCTCTGTCTCAAAAGCATCGCATGTGTTCCCCTGCCCAGGGTGCTGCCCCCCAGACATTGACAGGCTTTTCCCAGCCTTGCGAAGTGTGACAGCCCCACACCAAAGCTTACCTGTCCCTTCCATCACTGATTGTCTGCCAGAGGTGACCCAGGATTCCAGAGGGACTGTTGCCCTTCAGCAATTCCCACCCCGACCACAAGTCCCGGGGCAGATAGCCCTCCCTGCCACTCTCAGGTAGAAACAAGGAGAGGAGAGGACAGCAGGATGCGGCACAGGAGGGACATCATGGTATGTTTGGGAATGGGTCACCCTGGCCCCGCCTGCTCCACTCCTGCAGCCCTACGTGCACTGGAGTGGTGAAGCAGGGCTGCCCCCTCGGGCTGGCCCTCTGCCTTCATAGCCATCTCAGCACCCCAAGGGGAGACCCAGTAAGTGCACAGAAGCATGGGAGGTCAATAGAGCCTTCCAGGACCCTCCAGCATCCTGTGAGGACAAGGGCAGCATGCTTACTTGTGGGGAATCAGTGCTTAACCCTAGTGCTTCTAGGGAAGTGGTAGAGGGTGTCAGTCATCATCCTGCTACCAAGGATTGATTTGAGCCCAGTCAGTGAGCAACATCCCAAGAGCATCATGAAACAAGCCCAGAAAGGAACTGAGAGAAGTTAAGCATGGGAAAAGGGGAGTTCACCACAGCTTTGAGCATTTACAGCCTGAGCACTTTTGTGCCTCCCTTCCCCCCACCCCCCCTTATTTGAGGCAATGCCACACCAATGCAACCAGGCTAACTGCAGCATGGAAAACAGCATCAGCTTTGCTTCACAGGACAGTTTTGCCCTGCAAAGCACAGACCCTACCAGGGATGCTACAGCTGCAGGAGGAGGCAAGGCAGGCTGGCATGCAACCTGGACATCCTTCCCAGCTCTTCATGCTAGCAAAGGGAAGGACAAGCTGGCACCACACCAGGATATGCTGCTCCAGGCACTGTCAGATCTGTAGGGAAGTGGCAGTGCAAGGAAGGGTCCTGGGTCTCTCTCTTCCAGCTGTGCCAGCAGGCTGCCAGCTGTCCAAGTTTGCTCTCCCCACCTTTTCCCCCAGGGATCTGGTAGGACAGCACAGTAGCAGGACAGGGGCAGGGCCTCCCATCCCCTAAGGAAAAGCACAGGCATCCAGATAACAGCTTTATAGGGGAGGGATCTAGGGACTCCTCCAGATACACACAGAGGAATAATTACAAGTTAAATAGGATCCAAACACACATAAGTTAAAGGGTGGCAGGTGCCCTGCAGCCCCCTGCTCCTTCCAGGCACAGTCTGTGTCTGCCAGCAAAGAGACCCCCCACAACACAGCCTGGCCCCTCTACCCAGCTGGCTCCATTCGCCTTTCACAACACAGAGCCAATCTTCCTCTCTGTGGCACCCATCTCGTCCTCCTCTTCTTCCTCGCCCCCCGAGCAAGACGAGTCCGGGCCATAGCTCAGCTCGGAGGTGCTGCAGTGCAGGAAGCCTGAGCCAGGGCTGTGTCCCATTAACTCGGGGCTTTCGGCAGCTTGTCCCTGGGGCTCGCCGGGCAGCAGCTTCTCACAGGTTTTGCTGAGCCCTCGTTGCTTCTCAGCCTCCGCCTGAGCCCCCTGCTCCTTGGCCTTGCGACTCCGCTTCCACTTCATGCGGCGGTTCTGGAACCAGATCTTCACCTGCCAAGGGAAAGCCCCCAGGGGAGAGGATGTACCCTGCCCCATCCTGTCCCCACTCACCCCCTCACCTTCCCTGCAGGGAGGGTCCCCCCAAAACCTCTTCACTGTGGGGCATCCCATGGTGCTACAGATATGTGCTAAGAGGCTGAGGTTGTCACAGGGAGAGGAATAATGGGGGCTGCTGCCTTCCCCCCATCCAGCCTCCAGCCAAGGACATGCACAGGGACATTTTAACACCCCCCCCCAGCATGTTGAGGGATGGGAAGGCTCTGAAACCCAAGCTGGGGATGCCAGGTAAAAAGAGAAGCAGTAATTCTGGGGTGCCCTTCACAAGAGAAGAGCCTGCAGCCCACCAGGCAGGTTTCTGCCAGATAGGAGCAGTGGGGTTGATGGCATCAGCACTGCCCATGACCTTGACTTCCCCCATGGCAGCTCCATGGTGCTATGCTCCATCCCCCCAGGGCCAAGGTACCTGTGTCTCAGTGAGCATCAGCGACGTGGCCACCTCAAAACGCTTGGGTCTGGACAGATACTTGTTGAGCTTGAACTGGTTCTCTAGCTCCAGGAGCTGTTGGCTGGTGAATGCTGTGCGAGGCCGACGGCACTTCCCCATCAAGCCAGATTGCGGGGCAGCTGTAGAGCAGACAGTGGGTGGGGGTCAGGGGACAGCAGACCTGTAGTGGGACAACCCCTCAGCAAACCCAGGATGAGGAGGAAGGTGAATGTCTCCATCATCTCCCACCCCAATAATGGCTTTATTGCCTGATAGGAACCAGTGAGATATGTTATCAGGCCTCGGTGTACAACTGGGATCAGTGCTGTGACTGAAATTAATTCTCTTTTTTTATTGCTGGGCCGCACAGGTGGCAGCTCAACGGCCAGGGGCTGCGGCAGGGCTGTCCATGAGCTCCACTATCTCGCCTGCAGCCCTTGAAGGCAGAGCGGCACTGAATCAGCAGGCAGCAGGAACAAAGGGACCTTTGAGAGTCCAGCATGGGGTGGCTGCCGCACTCTGTTTGATCCTTGCTTATCTCCCCTCCACTGGCTTTATTGTCCCCCGGGGTTCAGCTTTTACTGCTTCTCCCAGCACCACAGCGGCAATCAAACCCAGGGGTTTGCAGCTGGGAATAAAGTGCTGGAGCAGCGGGAAGGGGTGTGGGGGAGAATGGGGGGTGGTGGCGGTGGGCATTAATGCGAAAGGTTCTTGGCATGTCCCTGCTGACACATCTTGGGCAGCAAGATGGAGCATTCTGGCCCCAAAGATGTGCCCTGCTTGGCAAGGGCCGCTCCAACTCACCCACTTTGCTGGGCATGGGACACCATTCATGCTATCCCCCCAGATTCCAGCTTTGATCCCAACCTGCCCATCTCCCGAGGTGTCCACTGAGCCCTTCACAAACACAGTGATGACGCATGAGGCAGGAATTTATGAAAGAGGCATTAACTGATCACAACACAGGTTTGATCCCAAGTACCTGGATGCTGGGTGGATCAGAGAGATAGAACACAGGCTGGGCTAGGACTGTGCAAACTCCTCATGGGAGCAGGATAGACACAACCCCTTCTTGTGCCTGTAGCCCCTCAGTGCCAAGAGAGACAGCATGTGGGACCCATCTTACAGCCACCAGCCAGTTAAACGAGGGACTGACTGAACACACTGTGCCAGTGGTTCTGACACACACGATGCATTATTTTGCATATGAAATATATTCAAGGCTAAAACCGTATGAGAGGTTCAAAAGATTTCCAGGACAAAGACAGATGAACGATGTCTCAGCTCTGCAGAGTTCCACAGCTATGTGGGCTCTGACTGGCTGTGGATGCTCTGGCTGTACAAATCCTCAGTTTCCCACAACACAAGACCAAACAGACCTGCAAAGGCTTCCTCTGGCTAAGGAACGGAGGTGTTACGGGAGCTAGCATCTGCAGGCATGTGGCAGACCAAGCTAACACCCTTTGCAGCTCCTCGGGGAGGGAAAGGCCAGAGATGCATCATAAAGAACTGGAGGGGAAATTCATTCACTCTGCTGGTGGGGGGCACAACACACAGCAGCCCCAGGCAGTGTCCAGCAGCCCAAGGATTGTGGCTCCCAGTGAGCCTCCTCTGCTGAGACAGGGGGGTGGCTGGAGCATCTGGAGCCCCAGAGTCCCTCCCTGCAACGAGGCTGCACTGTGCAAGTTGGCTGTACCAGGTCAGGGAAGAGTCCCTCTGAGCAGTTCCTCTTTCTGAGCATGGTCTGTAGAGAATGTTTTGGGTAAAGAGAAGGGAAGAGGTTGTGCCCTCTCAGCATCCAGTAATCCATGAGTTCTGTGTTTTCTGGATCTGGAGGGTCCAGGGGTGAAGAAATATCATATTCCCAGTCTGAACTCCCCACTCCAAAGCAGAGAGCCCAGGGTTCAGCTCCTAGGGCATTGCATCCTGGCTCTAGGGAGCACAAAAATCCTTCAGATCACCCTGAAAGGCTCCTCTGTACCTCCTCTAGCAAGGTCATGTGTGACCAGACTAAAACCAGATGTGGGAAGAGTAGAGGCACAGAAGTGCCTCACAGAAGAATCTCGATCCTAAAAGCAGTGCAAGTTTGGTCTATCCAGCTTCAGAGGAGCCTGGAAGGCAGCTTGCTTTAACACCCTCTCAAGGGACTCACTCTTCCCGAGGTAAGCTGATGAGGACTCCTTGGTCTAGCAGGGAAAAGAACAGAAAGTTTGTCCAAAAGTCAAATAAATCCAAACAGGATGTATCCCAAATAACTACCAATGCAGGGGACTGATTTCTGGAGCATGGTCCCACTGCCAGCCCCAACTTCTCCTTCTCAGTGTCCAATTCAGGTTCAGTGCAGTGTGTCCATTACAAACATTGTACAGAGCCTGACTTCCTTGGAAACCCACCCTGCCTCCTGCCCTAGTGCTGACAAAAAAACCCCAATCCTCAAATCCCTCTGTGGTGCTGTCATACAGTTTGAGCCACCACCAGTCCAATGCCCAGGGTACAGAGGTGTGGCTGGCCACCTGAACTGTGACCTCCTCTGACCATACACCCTTCAGCAGCTATTATGATCCATCACCACTGCTCCCCACTGCGACTTGTTCACGATTTGGCCTCCACACCAGGTGGGGTAAGCCCAAGCCAATACAGCTGACCTTCAGCCACCCACGGCAGCAGCTTTTCATGGACCTGAATGACCAACATCTTTGGCATCAGCGCTGCTGTTACCTTTCCTAAAGGGCTCTAGCTCCTTTGTGTGGAGAGAGTATGAGGGAAAAGGGTCTGCAGTTTCTCACTGGGGAAAGAGAAAAGGGAGGAGGTAGATGTTGAGACTGAGGGAATGAAGTAGGTTCCAGTTTCCCATGGAAAGAGGAAATTATGCCTTGTGGCTGCTGGTAGCTCCAGCCTGTCCTGCCAGTGTGCCTTGCGGAGTCCTGTCCCTCCCTGTCCTGTGGCAGGCTGCCACATGGATAAAGAATCCTCCCAAGGGGTGCACAGCAAGCATCCCCCCAGGGCTTACCTCCTCCAGTAAGCATCAACTGAGCTATGAACCTATCCCTATCACAATCAGCATCTCATAGAAAGAATTACCCTTTGGGAAGGCTCTCCATCTTATCCAGCTCCTACCAGAAGACCACTGAGTGCCTCAGCATCACACCTTTGCTTGCCAAAGGATTTATTATCTGCTCAGCCACCTCCTCTAGCACTCCATCCAGGATCAGAGCTTGTCTCAACATCACTTCAGCCTGGCAGGGCTTGGACCCCCTGATGGGTGCCTGGCATCTGGCTGCAGTATCAGTAAATAAATTGGTTGGCCTGGGGCCAGGAATGCCCTCAGAGTCTGTGGCCAGGAGCTCTGCAAGGCAGCTGCCTTCTGGATAATTAGATAAAGCTTATAAAGAATTGTTGGTTTATTTGATACAGTTCCATTTACTTGATAACAAGGGTAATCCTAGGTTGATATTAACTCACTTGTTTTTAATTTGGTTTGTTTAACTATAGGTCACTTAACTTTGTGGTCTGGCAGATAAAGGAGAGGAAATTAACACCCTGACTGCTTTAGGAGGTGTTTCTCCAGATGTCAGATCTGGAAGGGAGAGAGGTGGTCTCAGCATCAGGGTCATCACCAGAGGCTTTTTCTGACCTGCCAGCAGCCCTGGCCATTATCTGTGGGGCAGCATGTGTAAGGGCACCTTCTACCTCTGCTAGCCCCTTGCTTGCTCCACCATTAAACCTCGATTGCTGCTTGCCAGCTGTTTCCCAGGCCATATTTCTGGCTGACATCAGATCACTGTACACCTGGTGAGCTTTGGAAGGCACTGCTTTTTGAACAAGTTTTATAAGACTTATCCTGTCTGCTCTCCTAGCCCAGCACAGCCCATCAGCAAGCTCTCTGTCATCATGGGTAGGATCTGATCTGGGCTCCAGGCCATGAAGTTAGCGAGTGGGTGATGCAAAGAAGTGGTATGGAAGGAAAGCCATCTAAGCACCGGGTCCCTCAGAGAGGATGGTTTGCTCTTCCTGAGAGTCTACAGCTGTATGTCACTGCTCCCCACTCCTACAGCTTTCAGCTGCAGTGGGTCTCTGCACTTGGCTCCCACCACCTCACTGCATTTCCACACTGACAAACAGGGCAAATAAATCACAGCTCCCAGAAAAACTAATAGTCATGGCACTCTAGTGCCAAATGCTCTCCCTGGGTGATTCAGGAGGTGCTCAAAGCCCCAGGATAGGGACCCTGGCTGGGGATAGCGGAACCTGGGCAGGCAGCATCCCTGCTGTCTGCAGCAAGGGCACGCCTGCTCCTGCACCCAGGCCTTCCACAACCCTCTGACTCCGCATTGCAGCAGAGGCAGCCAGGCACTGCATGCGGCTCTGCACAGGCAGCTAGCGAGGGAGGCACGGCACCCGCCTGCCCCACAGCAGGGGCACTGCTCTGAGCAAGCCCAGCACCCAAGCCCGGGCCAGGTTCCTAAAGGTACATCTCCCTGGCATCCTACCTCCCCACACACAGGTGGTAACAGGGAGAATGTGTGCAATGCATACCCACAGAGCCTGCAGTTCATGGGCTGTCCTGCTGCTTCCCCACCCTGACTGTCCCCAGGAGATGAAACCGGACAACACCTGCAAAACATCTCTACACATGCACCCAAAGAAGGAATTTATTCCAGAATTTAGTCCTGGAACTCCCTATAAATAAATCTCAAGGGTGGTCTCCCCATGGAATGATCTCCCCATGGAATGATCCATAATATGTCCTAGGAGGCTTTCAGGTTCATCAGGTTACAGCCATCTGTCCACTGCTCCTGGAAGAGCTAAACATGACTGGCACCAGCAGCATTGACACTTGTACTCAGTCACTCTGGACACTTCAGCCAGGCAGGTCCATCCATCTGTCTGTCTAGGCTGGGTGGTGGGACAGGGACTTCCACAAACTACAGGCAGCCCAGGAGCCCTGTGCCAACAATGGGAGGCTCCTGCCCAGCCCCCCACCCTCCTCAGAGAGATGAGGAAGGGTTGTGGAGGCAGCACATCCTAGGCAGGTGCGCTTTCCTGCCCCTGCCTACACACACCACTGTCCCTGTCCCTACACCATGGCTAGCACCGTGGGGCAATATGAGCCCAGACACAGCCATGACATGCAGCTGGGGCCAGTCCTGGTTAACTACAAGGAGAAGGCACGCTACAAAGGAACCTGATTTCAGAGCCTCACTGAGCCCGCAAGAGCAAGGGCTGAAGACACACTTGTGAACCCTAAGGTTACCAATGGACAGAAATAAGGATCTGGAGATGGATGAGGCTCTGTCCTGGACAGCAGAAGAATTGCTAAAGTATATGACAGGACACCGGACAGAAAGAATCCCCACTGCAAAGGGCTCCCTAGAGCTGGGAACAAACACGTTGTAGTAAGGACATGGATTGAGGCAGCGGTCACCCTGATTAAAAAATTTACAGCTTTGGCAGCTTTTGCTGCATCCTTGTTACACCTCCACATGTCTACCATGCTTTGGGCTCTCCAGAACCCAGGTAAGTAATACTTGGGTCAGAAACTGCTTTTCCTCCCTCTGAGCTTCCATAGGAGCCCTGCTCAGTGTTTTCCACAAGACCCATTGACATTCTGGTCCAGTGCATTCTGCAGAGCTCCCTCACAAGTTGTTCTCAGGCCCATAATTTGGGATTTGTTTCCTTTTTATGAGGTTTTGGATAAAACCAGCTATGGAGAAGATCCTGCTTTTGAGAGGAATGGGGCTGATGTACAAATACCTCTACATTATCCCAGCCAGAAGCTCTGCTCAGGGCCACAGGATCAGATGCAGTGGAGCATTCCCACTCCAGTGAAACACAACCCTGTATGAAGCTATCAGGATGCTGAGATACACCAACACACTGAGACCCTTCAAGGATAACATGGCCTCTGCAGAGGAGCAGGAAGATGTTTCATCCCCTAACTAATAAAGAATTCTTTTTTCTTGCCTTAGTGACACGTTTGAGGAGTGCACATAGCACTGGAGGCTTATTCTGAACCTCGAGATTCACAGACGGACCTTTCCTAAAGTCTACAGAAAGCCAGGTAAAGGGAGACAGCATGGGGAAAAAAACAGCCTGTTTCCCTTTAACCTGACCAGGAATAGTTTGAGGTAGGAGTAATAAATTGAATTTTTCAAGTTAATTATCTATATTTTTTGCACTATTATTTATCCAGCCTTTTTTTACTATTATTATTTTGGAAATGGGCTCCCAGCTTTTTAAGGCACTATGCTCAGCTAACAAATCTGGATTTTCTGACGGGGCTTTATTAATCAGTCACTCTTAGTTTAATGCCCATCTTTGCACTGACCAGGACAGGGCAGGGTCCAGGTCACACTGCCGGGGGTGCCAGTCCCCAGCGGGACAAGTGCCTGAAGTCAATTCTTGTTCTATCTGTGCCCTGCAGGACCCTTCACAGCCGTGGCCCAGCACAGCAGTGCGGGATCCGGTGCCTGCCCGTAGCCCTGGTGGTGCCCACTAGGAGGGAGTGGGGCAGGGCTGGAGCCGAGCATGCTGTCAGGCCGCCCGATTCCCGCAGCTGCCGCCAGCAATGAACCCACCGGGCCCTCACCCCCACGAGCCGAGCGCGACGCTGGGCAGGACCCGGAGCCCCGGCCCGTCCCTGCACGGGGCTCGATCCGGCCGCGCATCCAGCAGGACTCGGGCGGGTTCGTTCCCAGCCGCACCGGGAGGGGTTCATTCGTTTCCCGGTGCAGGTTTTTGCCACCGTCTCTTTATTTTCGTTTCATTCCCGCCCCGCAGGAGCCCAACGAGTCCGCGGCGCCGTGCGGGGCCAGCAGCCTGGGTCGGCGCGGTTCGGGTCTGCCGGCAGCGGCACAGGCAGTGCTTCTCGGGGCTGTTCCGGAACACCGGGCCGGCGTACGGCGAGACTTTGCCCTTCGGATCGGTTCCCCAGGGCCTCGCAGCCTTCGGAGGTCTCCGGAGGGCGAGTCAGGCCCCCCCAGCAGTGGGACACCCCCAGCCCCCAACCCTGCCGGGCTGGGAAACAGGTCTGGGTACAGGACGAGCCACGCATCGGGGTCAGCCCGGAGGGCTCAGTGTCCCTGCGGGCCCCCGACCCGAACCATCGGAGGGCCCCGAAGGGGCGGGCTCGGGAAACCTCAGTCCCGGTTTGTCGAAGGGACCTGCACCCTGCTGTGCCGGCGGACGCTCCCGGGGGTTGCGAGGGCCCAGAGCCGTGTTCCGCCTGGCGGGAGAGTCTGTCCCCGGGTCACTCACCGTTGAAGTCGGAGAGCCTCGGCACCAGCATCCCGGCTCGGATCCAGTGCTCCAGCGGGAAGGAGCCGGCCACGGCCGCCTTCAGGTGCTCTGCGCCGGGCGGCGGCAGGTGCGGGATGCCGCTGTAGGCGAACGCGGGGTGCTGGCCCCCCAGGCTTGGGAGCGGGTACACGGCGGGCGGGTAGAGGGCCGGCAGGGCGCCGAGCCCGGGACCAGAGAGATGCAGCAAGCCGGGCTTGGGGACGAAGCCGGCCGGGGCGAGGGGCGCGGCGGCCGGGGGCGCCCGCGGCGAGGGGGTGTCGGAGCGCCCGGCGGGGCCGGGGCTCGCCGCGGGGCTTCCGGGGCTCAGCCCCGGCGGGGAGGCGCTCCGCGCCGGCTCTTCAGCCAGGAGCGCTTCAATGCGGAAGTTTTGGGACTTCTCCATGCGCTTGTGCATGGCCCTGCCCCGTGCAGAGCCGTCGAGCCCCCCGGCGCCCCACCGCTCCCCTGCCAGGGCACAGTCCGGCCGGCCAGCCCCGGGCCAGCCCCGGCACCGGCGGGCATTCACCCGCGGGGCCGCGCCGCGCTCAGCGGGGCTGCCCTCGAGGGCAGCCCTCCTCTCCGCTCCGCCTCCCGGGCACTCGCTCGCCCGACGGCACGGGGTGGGTTTTAACCCCCCCTCCACCTGCCCCAGCTCCCCATTGGCTCCGCTCCGGCCCCCCGCCCCGCCGCCCTCCCCACCGGCCGCCCTCCTCCGGCTTCCTCAGCCCCCGGACACAGCAGTGGCACACGCCAAGGGCTGACCCGGGCTACTCTGCCCCTTCCCCAGCCCATCACACCCAGAGGGCCCCCAGCCTGCAGGACCCACTGCTCAGGGCGCTGAGCCCATCATCCTGATCCAGAGCCCCATGGCAGGGAAGGTCTATGGTTGCAGTGACTGGAGGAGATCTGGAGAGACTAGACAGACTTCAGCAGATGTAGTCAAAGCCCTGCTGGGCTCCAGTGCTGCCCTGGCACCGTGGAGCCCCTAGGCACTTGGAGGGCAGAGTGCTTAGCTGGGAAGGCAGGAGAGGCACTCACTCACCAGCAGGCTCCTCTGCATCCTGTGCACCAGGGATCACCACCATTGCCCACCTGTGCATTGCATCACTGTGATCCAGGGAGATCAGTGGACCTGAGCTGGACACACACAAGACCACCACACTCCATCACCCATGTCTGTCCAAGATGCCAACACAGCAGGTGCATACAGGCAGATTGTTACTTATTTGCCTGATCTTACCTTTCCTAAACAAGACACAGCTTGGAGAATGACACCTGGGAAGGATAGAGAGGAAAGCCTTGGCTATTCTGGGAACGGTGGGTAAGCAGGAGCAGAGCTGGTCCAGATCCCCTGGCACTGGCCTTCAGGGAGAGGTGAAGTGCATGTGAGTGCTTTAGGGATCTCTGCCATTAAGGGTCTGCACCTATGTGTCTCTGGGTCCCACTTTTTTGTGTCCTTCTGACACAGTCAGACAAGCCTCTGCTTTTTAGTGCCCTGTGGTGGGTCCTGCTCTTTGGATGGGAAGTAAGGCAGCTGTTCTTGCCCTGCCTAAATGTAATAATGGCTGAAGGAAGTTCCTGTCCCTGTCTTTCTTCTCCCTTCTGCATTTCCAGCACTGCTCTATTCACTGAGCAAGAGATGGTCCACCCCACTGTATCCTGTGCGCCACAGAGGCTGCAAGCAGATGCCCAGAGAGGAGAAACACTGAGGAAGGCCCCATATGCCCCTGCCTTCTATGCTTTCTCTGCTCAGTAACTCTAGGGACTTCTCTTACCATCACCAGTAGAGTCTGGTATGGAGCCTGCTGATCTCCCTGCACACACATCCCTGCTGAACAGAGCTGCAAAGGTCTCGTGTGTGCAAAAATTTCCTCCTTCCGCTGCCTGAGCCCAGCACCAAACAGCTTCACCGGGTGGCCTGAAATCCTTCTGTGGGAAGAGACACACAATAGCCCTTTTCCAGATGCCTCCCTGGGAGACAGAGGGGCAGGAATTAGCCCCATGGAAAGCTCAGAGCTGGATTTGCTCAGAAGGGGATTTGGGGTGGATGTCACCCCACAGTAATACACCTGACTTGGCCAGAAGGTACTGAGGGTGGAGCAGTGCTCCTTTCCACCTCAGCTCAGCTGTGCCTGCTGCTCCAACCTCTCTACCATCAGGGAAGCTGTAGGGCTCCTCTCCTCTCCCCCCAGTCCATCCCCCTCTGCTTTCCCAGGACACAAGCCAATGTCCCCACAAGCAAAAGGACACCAAGCACTCTCTCCCCCCATGTAAATTGCCAGCACAGCCAAGCAGCAGGCACAGATGGGACAAGACCTGGGGAAGAATGGAGCAGACAGACTCCCAAACACAGGGAGAAACTACAAGAAATATCCAGGGAGCAGAGAGCACAGTGAAGGTAGGACAACTCTTCTGCTGCAGACCAATAGCCTACAGGGCAAGGGGGGAGCACCACATCCTTATCTGAGCACTCAGGACTGACTTCAAGGATTGCAGTGGTTTGTTAGCTCTGTACAGGGAATGTGCCTTGAGACCTGGAGCAGAGACTGGAGAACAACAGAGAAATCACTGCCTCAGTCACCACCATGGAGTAACAGACAGCCCAGGAAAGCCCAGGTAACTCCTGGCGAGCCCTGACACTGTTTGTGACTGTACCCAGTGTAGCCCAGGCAGTGGGAGCAGGGCTTGAATGAGAGATTTGGGTCAGCAGTGAGTCACAGCCTTACCGTCCTCATGGAAGTCCCCTGCACTACCCAAGGAGGTTTTCCAAAGACAAGCAACTCCCCCAAGGATCAGCAGCCCATGCTAGTGCCTAATTCACTGATGCCGGTGTGATGCAAGTACAACCAGCCAAGCTGGAGCCTTTGAATTGCACAAGCAAGAAAACATCGCTGACAGAGCCATAAAATCTGTGTGGAAATATCCAAATACAGAAATCTAGGAAAATCATGGAGGGATGATGAGTGGAGACACTTGGACCAGACCCTGAGACACTGCAAGAGGTGCAGCTGGCACACAGCCCATGCCATGCAAGGCAGAGAGATGGAGTCCAGGGTTGTGTGCAGAAGAGCTGGGCTGGGTGGTGGACAGCAGAAGGGGCAGGACGCAAGGCAGTGATAGATGCCAGGGTGCTGATGAGTTCACAGTCTTCAGGGTCGTTAATCAGATCAGAGCTGGATTAAGGTGCCCAAGGTCTGATTAGCTTCATTTCCCTCCTCAGGAAGGAGGGAACTCTCTTTCCCATCCATCAGGTCCTCCAGTGACAGCTCACCTGGTTGCTAACTAAATCAGAGGACTGTAATAAGTGAATGCGACTGTGGCCTGGCCCCTCACCTCTGCCCAGCATCCTTCCTGCACAGGAGGGTCTAAGGCAACCCTGAGCATCAGCCACAAGTGGCAGACACCAAGATACCAGCCAGAAGAAGAGCTCATTCCCCCAGTTTGAGGGTTCAGGGCACTATGGACAGAAACTCTCCCAGGAAACCACCCTAGTTCAGGATGAGGTGGAGTTTAGGGGAGATGTTCCTAGTCAGCATTATATTGCTCCCAGTCCCCCCACAGCTCCCCTGTGCTGAAACCCACCCCATCAACATCTCCATTTGTCCCCTGCCTGATGCACCTTGTATTCAGTGTGCCCTAAAGGTACCTCCACTTTTAACCACTTAGACTATTTCTGTCCAGGAAGTGCAGACCAGCAAGAGGTCCATGCTGCCCAGGAAGCAGTAAAATTCCTCAGCTCCCTCACCTCTCTGGGGCAGACCCTGATCACAGCATCCCATGCTGGGCAGTGGGCATCACTAGGAGTGTTCACACAGCCCAGAGCTTCCTGGGATTCTTTCATTTGCCTAGGTATTTTGGGGGGATTTTCTGGATGTGCCTCAGCTGGACATTCAGAGCTCAGTCCTCCTTCAGTCACCTGAGAGCAGCAGTAACAGCAGCACCCCTGCAGGTACACATAAGCCCTGCAAAGCCTTCTACTGCTGACGGGAAGGTGTGCAGCTGGACAACTGGAGCTCTTTACCATGTCCATAGCCCCAAATGGATTGACTCCATTGTGACTCCCATGCATGTAATGTCAAGAACCAGGAGTAAAACTAGAAGGGCAAACTCCCACATGGCCACCAAAGATACCCGGGTCTGGTGTACACAAGTTTTCAGCAGCTGTAGAGTCCCGCAACACTACCAACAGCACTTCACATACTTCCCTAATTTGTTGCCAGCTGTACCTGAGCCCTCAGAAACAAGCCATGGGAGTCACAGGTAGTATTTGAGAGCACAGTTCAGTTTTACAGCCCCACTGCTTCCGCAGTATCACCTTGGGAAGCAACGTAATGTCCCTCAGCAAATCCAACTGCCCCAAGATCAAAGCCGAAGGTGCCGAGGAAAATCCGTACCCTGATAAAAAAATTCCCGACTGGGACCAGACTTCCATTTTCCCAGGATCGAGTCTTCATCCCAGACATAATGTATGACTTGACCCACGCTGGGGTGTCTTGATTTTCACCTAACCTTCGATTTTGGCCTTTCCTAGATGAACAATTTAGCACCAGGTCCTTCTGTCAGCTTTGGGTCACCTCCTGCCTTGAGTCAATAGAAGTTACCTTTGACACAGAGACTGTGCAGGAACCAGTGCTTAGCCCATCCCAGAGAGGGGAGAGAAACCCTGATTTCTAACCAGGCCATTTAGGCTTTTAAGTGTTGAAAGAGCTCCCAGTCTCCAGGATGGCTGTACCTGTTTGCTAAGCATTAACTACTCACCAGGTCACAGCCCCCAGAGCTTTCCACATCTAGAAATTACTTGTCTGTAAGAAACCCACAGTGTGTCAACCTTGTTTAAAGCATCTCTGAAGAAGCAGAGATCTTGCTGCTCTGGACCTGGTGCCTCAGGTCATCTTGCACCATTCCAAAGTCCGTAGCCAGCTACTGGAGAAATACAGCCTGGAGTCACCACCAGTGCTGTGAGACAGGATGTAAGCCTGTCTAGAAAGGTTTTCCTAGCTCTTCCCCCATGAGAGAGGCTGTAGAAGCATCCCACTTTCATCCCTGAGCAGGCTGAGCCCCTGGTAAGAAGTGCTAGGTGTAAAAGCCCCTTTTGGGGTCTCACAGGTTTTGTGGGAGCCCTGACTATTGCCCACAGCAGGATGTTGCCCTTCCCCTGCCCCTTACAGCCAGGCCACCCACTATCTCCAGAGTCTGGGAAGCCACAGGCGGCTGGTGGGGAAGGTAAATAAACTGCCAGCCCAGGGATGATTTGTGGCTAAATGAACAGCTGAAGTCACCTGTGAGTGCCTTGGGGCTGTTAACCAACCAGACAATAGGTCTTAATCAACCCTGCCGTGGTGGGAGCTGAGTCTACCATGTGTCAGATCTGGCACAGCCAGTTCCAAGGTCCCAGGTTGCTTGGGGGCTGTCCCCTCTGCAGAAACATTGGTAGAGGTATCCACACTGCCGCCATGGGAGCAGAGCAGCTGTCTGCAGAAATGGGCTTCTCATCTGTCTTTAGGGGACTGCCCCTGCTCTGACGGTGACAGCGGACAAGTCAATGAAGCCACCTCCCTGCCTGCTTCCAAGCTCCTGTGCTCAGTCACTGCCACACTCTGTCCCTGCCTGGACCCCCTCTCATGTGGGTTGGCCTGATCCTACCCACCCCTGAGACTTCCAAGGCAGCCACAGGCTCCTGAGGGTTTCTTCATCCTGGCACATCAGCTGCTCAGTCCAACAGGTGGGGATCTGTCCTGGAACGCAGAAGTCCCCGTGCCTCCATCCCCCTGCCCACCGTACCCAACCTCCACCCTCCCTCTGCACGGAGCGCCAGGTAGCAGCCCCCAGCGAAGGGGTTAACAGGCAAAGCAAACACGGCTCAGTCCCTCCCAGACAGACCTCCTGCAGGGATTTCTGGGCAGCTGTTTATTTAGCCAAGCAATTCCTCAAATAAGCAGCCTCATCTCTGATGGTATATGGCAAGGCTGAGCAGAAAAACGTGTTAACAGCTCCCACTCCGGAGCAGGGGAATAGCAAGCCAGCATAGAAAGGCTGGCAGGGCAGAGAGGGTGCCTGCCCCAGCAGAAATAGCCAGGGCAGCTCTGGCGTGTCACAGCTGATCCCACTGCGCTGCCCAGGGCTGGGGCGCCAGCATCCTTTAGCATCAGCCATAGGGCTGCAGGGGACGGGCAGGGGATGCCCTAGGGCTGTTAGCTTCCTGGGATTCAGCAATGCGCTGCAAAGGTGCTCAAGTGTGGAGACAGAGGGCTTGTCCCCTTGTAAACACATGGGGATGGAGTGACACATCCACACATGGATCTGGAGTGACAGGGACACGGTCAGCTCAGATCTATTTCTTACAAGGACTCAGATTATAACCACTACATTTCCAGTCCTGTTACCCCCTCACTGCTCTGAAACACCTGATCCTGAAACACTATGAGCCCACAGCATCCACACAGAGATCTCCTTCATCCTCTTGCCCCCAAATGAAGTAGCAGCACCTTGGCTCATCCTTAGTGTCTGTCCTCACCCCAGGTCAAGTGTTTTGGGGGGAGATATAAACAAGCCAGCATCTTCCATAGCTCAGCATCATCCAGGAAAGCAGGGAAGTGACTGAACGCACAGTGTCCCTCCTGCTACTTCCCCATGTCCCCACTCCCACAGCCCTTGCCCAGCACAGCTCTCCAGCACATTGTGTCCGGTGTCACACATCTCTGGCACAGCCAGGTTCACCTTCCCCCTGGCACCACTATTGCTGGGCACACAGGAGGATCCCCCAGCTCTGATTTTTTCCTGTCACCTCCACAATCTTCTGTTTTGGCTTCACTGTGTCTTGTTCCAAAGCCAGAGCTGCTGCCTGTGGGGGGGACAGAGCCAGGTTTGGACTCTGGGGGTGAAGGAGTGAGGGGGAGTGACACCCTCACACACACCAGTTCCCCCACAAACACAGCCTCACCTCTTCCCTGTTAATGGCCTTTCCATGGAGTCAGCACCTAACCTGCTCCCGGGGTGACAGGATAAATCAGCTGCTCCTCCCAGGACCTTGGGCTCTAATTAATGTCAGCTCATTAACAAGATAACGACCATTTATTACCCTGTCTCCCTGGCTGCTGATTAACGCTTTCCCAAAGTGGGGGCAGGGGGTGGTGATGCCATGGGACAGGAATGGTGGGAGACGGTGACGTCTCTGCAGTGAGACCCAGGGACACCAGGGAACGGGAGATGAAGGCATAGGCAAGCAGGGCTGCAGAAGAGCCTGAGTGAGGAGTGGATGTGAAAAGGGGGAGTGTCTTTCCCTACGAGTATGGCAAGGGCTCACTGCAAAAAAACCTTGAAGGAACTACCAAGAGTTGTAGGCTCCCTCTGGATTGTCACTGTCACATCCCTGTGCCTCAAGTGTCCCTACCCCAGCCCATGGGGGACAGTGTGGATGAGACCTAGAGCTCAGCACAAAGCCCCTGCACAACTCTGGTCCTCAGTCCCTGTTTTGAGAAGGTGCCACACAGACTCACAGGCAGTGGAAAGACAGACACCAGTGTGTCCGTCCCTGCCTCCAGAGTCGGAAGCAGCCCCAGCTTCATGTTCGGGTACTGTCTATGCCACAGAGCCATGGGGCAGGATACTCTCTCCTGGGGCAAGAGGAAGCCTTTGACATGCCCTTGACCAGGGCCTGGGTACGGAGTGCGGGAGCAAAGGGGCTGGGGCGGGCATGGTGTCCCCGCCCAGCAGTCCAGCACCAGGCTGGGGGGGCTAATGCTCTCCATACATCAATCACGCTGCTCGGTGGCTCCCTATTAGCGGGAGCAGGGGCTGGTTAATCAGGCTGAGGGCTTCGGCTCGTTAAGCTGACACCTCCGTTGTGAGAGTGAGACATGGGGGCAAGCAAGGTGCCACTTATTTATTTTCTTCTTTCCCAGGGAATATATTAAACAAATTAAATTCCTGGAGTGTTGGGTCAGCACAGCCGGCTCTGCGCCTGTCCCAGCTCCACCTCACTCAGCGATGGGGAGGGGACTATGCTGCCCAGCCAGCAGCAAGCTCGGGCACTGCTGCAGGGCCCTGCCTCTGCTGTGCCTCCCCAGCTCCCTGCAGTCAGACACAGCCCCCCTAATCCCCCTGTTTCACTCCGTGGGCTGTGCTGCAATCATGACTGCTTGGCAGTGCTGAGGATGGCTGGGAGGGCAGATCTTGGAGGAAATGTAGTCCACGATTTCATATGGCAAGTCCCCTGGGAACCCGCCTGCTGTCCCTGAGTGGGCTTCCTTGGCCCCACAGGGAGTAGAGCTGTGACATGGCCCTAGCTGCTTTTGGGGCAGCTTGCAATGCTCCCTGCTCCACGTAGAGCCAGGGGCTGATTTCAGTCACAGCACCAAGTCGTCTTTGCACTCTGGTAATAGGGACATCTCCGTTAGTGGCAGGCTGACACTGGAAGGTCTCTCTGCAAGAGGGAGAGCTAGGAGGGAGTGCACTTGTTCTCTCCATCACAGGTCTGCAGGAGCTGGGCATTTAGAAAAAAATACTGTGTATCCCAAGAACAGCTTTATGCCATAAGCATTAACCTCATTGGTGTTGGCCTTAAATTATACAAAGATGTGAAAACAAGAGCCTTTGTTGAAGCAATCCCCTACACTGGGCCCTTTGCCTGCTTTGGCATCAGTCACCCCTTCACAGTCAAGTGCTGTTCCTGCTCAAATTCCCTGAGGGCTGGGATGCTGTTTCCTTGCTGCTGGGCTGCTCTGCTCCATCCCAGCACCGGCTGTGTTTCAGCTCTACTCCAGTTAGGTGACAGGGATGGATAGAAAACTCACAGCAAATTAGTCATTAGTCCCTGGAGTTGTTTATTTATTGACCATTTGCAACTCTTCCCTCCATCACCATCTTTTCCCTCCCTATTTTTCCAGCAAAGTCAGTGGCAGCCTCTCCTGCTCCTCTGTCCCACCCCATCCCATCTTGTCATCCCCATCTTTTACATCGGTCCCTTCTACCTAACCTCAGTCCTTCAAGTGCCTCTCATTTCAGGAATGGACCCACCTTTTGCTGGTGGAAGGGTGACTCCCTGGAGGTTAGTGAAGAATTAGAAATAATTTAATTTACCTCCCTGTGCGGGTGCTTTGATGAGCTGAAAGGCCCCTTGTCAGGAAGCGAATCCATCTTCCTCCAGCCTTACATCAAATTTCATTCACTAATTAGAAACTCCTGCCCTAGACCATGCTGCCCCCACCCCGGCCACCCCTTCTCCCCACCAGCACCATTATGAAAATAAATTGTTCCATTAGCTGCATTGTTGTGGCTGTGGGGCCCAGCGCTGGGAGTTATTAGAGCAGGAGGGAGGGCGTTGGATTAAGACAAATGATTTATTACGGAAAAGGACCCTGATTAGATTCTTACTCGTCCCCAGCATGTGGGCACATACTCACACACCCCCCACCCCTGTCCCCCCCAGGGCACCACACAGCCACTCGTGGAAGCCTGTGCTGGATGGCAGTGGCGTTTCTCCTGGGGCTGTATCCTGCTCGCTGCTCTCACAGCGCTGGGAGCCCCCATCTCATACTGGGACACGAGGTAGCAATTGATGCCAGCTGCCCCCTGCATTGTCCCCAGGTACCCCTGCCTGCCTCTCACTTGTTTGGAGGGTGGGGACCACTGGCATCACCCCCAGCTCTGCCAGTTCTGCAGCAGGGACCCACTGTGGGTACTGAGTGTGTCCTGGTGACTGGGGAGGGGGTAAGGGAAGGGAAAGGGTGGCGTTGATGCGTTAGCTCTGTACCCCACAATGTGGGAGCAGGAGCTAAGGGTGCCTCACCAGCAGGAGGGTTGGCAAGGCTCACCCTGTGTGGTGGGACAGGTTGTCAGCCTCCTCCATGGCTCCAGAGTACTCTCTGCACCTGGCAGATGTGGGGTGGGTATGGCTGCAGGGATGGGTATGGCTGCAGAGGTGGGCACTGCCATAGAGTGCCCATGTCCTGTTGTCCTCACACTGCCTTGCTGTCGCTATAGGCCAAGTGCATGTACCCCCCAGCTTGTTCCTGGAGGGGACAGAGATCAGGGACACAGGGACATCTGGGTGCTCCTGGAATATAAAGCTGGAAAGAGAGTAATTTGTGGCACTGGATGGCGGTTCTGAGATCTGGTGGGTGTCTGGTGGGTGTCTGGTGGGTGTCTAGTGCGGTGGTGGGCAGGTGTCTGTCCAGGGGATAAAAGTATGTGTAGTGGGGGGATGCATACTGTCATAAATCATCTGTCTGGCTGTCCGCGGTGTTCATCCAGGCACAGCAGGCTCTGGTTGACTCCCGGAGGCTGTTGCCTGCTAAAACACCTCCAATCCCCGCCCGGGAGAAGCTGCCACGCGCAGGCAGAGGGGCTCTGCAGCACCGGCAGTGCGGGGATGTTCCCAACGTTGCTCTCACACGGGTGCCACGGTTGAGAGAGGGGCAAGAGGTGGGGGGGCTCGGGACAGAGGGGGAGATGGAGGAGGAGTTCGGGGTGCGGGATGGGCTCAGCAGCACACACCACGACCCCCCTCCCCGGGGCTCCGTGGGCTCGGGGACAGTGTGTTGGGACACCCCCCCACCCCCCCCCCCAACCATAACAGCGCTGCAGAGAGCGGGGTCCTGCCCCTGCTCCCGGAGCAGCAGCATTCCGAAAAGCCATCAAGTTTAATTAGGCTAATGCAAGTGAGAGCGGGAGGCTGGTACCGAGTGCCTCTGCGGGCACCTGCGGGCGGGCAGCGTGCAGGGCTCAGCCGGGCTGGGCAGCTTCTCCCGGGATTTTTGGCGGGCGGCTATGGGTCGGTCAGCCCTCGCTGGGAGGAGGGTTCCTGCAACCTGCTGTACCGATGTCCTCAGGCACAGATATTTTGGGGTGACCCCCCCACCACTCCCCAGTCATGTCACAGCCCGGGCCATGGGGACCTCATTGGACCCGGAGCTCAGGGACGATGGGGACACACCACGGCCGTGCCCAGAGACATTGCCGCTCCGCAGGGCAGGTTTGGCCTTGGACACTGGTTGGATCCCACCCTGCTGTCGTTCTCGTGCCACTCAAAACTGCCACAAACGGGATTCTTCCAAGAGGCTCCGCTCCCATTGCCTAAGCCCCAGTGCTCCCCTGGCGCTCCGTTGCCGGGACCCCAGCACCCAGCGGGCCAGCCGGGAGCGAGCTTGGCTGGCGCTGCCACGGCAGAAGGCCGTGGGGCAAGGGGACAGACGGGAGAGGCGGGGACGGGGACCATGTCCCCCGTTGTTAACAGCGCCGGACCCTGTAGCCTTTTCAAGGCTCTGAATAGGGGGTGGCACCTCTCTTCTGCTGAATTAGAGGCCGGGGGTTGTTGGAGCTGGTTTAATACGCTCAGACATGGTTGGAGGGATGGGGAGGGGCCGTGCTACCCCAGATGGGAACATGTGGGGGTGTCTCCTGTCGCCACATGCCCTTCCTCTCCCTCCCACCCACCATTCATATGGTAACGAGAACAAATTGATGGAGAGACATCCATTGTGGGACCCTCCAGCCCGGCCCTTCTGCCGGCCACCCACCAGCATCCCCATCCATCACCGCCCATCTGGGACCCTGCTGGGACCACCCCTCGCCTGGGACTGGCATGCTGGGAGATGGGACTGCTTCAGGTGCCCACGGGCAGTGGGGCAGCTCCCAGGCTGTCCTGGTTCTCCTGGGGCTGAGTGACAAGATAGGGGATGACATCCAGGCAAAGAAGAGACCCCGGTAAGTCCTGTCTGTCAGCTGGACATCATTTCGTCCTCAAGATTCTTTACATGAGGGGTTATAGAGCTATGGGGGAGTTAATAGAGCTTCAGAAAGACCCCAGCATCTTACTCACGGGTGTTTCCCCTTCCTCTCACTGCCCTGAAGCCAGCTCAGAGCCAGGCCCTCCCTGCTTTCCCTGCCTCCACCCCAAAGCAGCCGCCACATACCCTGCAGCATCCCCCGAATGGGGCAAAGAATTCTTCCCCCACACTCACTGATTCCCTAAAAACCTGGACCTGGAGATGGTCTCCCCCAGCGGTCACCCCAAAGAGCGTATCCTCTCCTCATGCATCCCCTGCCTCTGGCTCCCCCTGCCTGCGACAACAGCCTGATTGAAATTTCACTCCATAAAGCACCTCTCGAAAGCCTGACCCCGCGGCCCCCCCGGGGACCAATTTGTCCTTCTCTGTAATAAGAACCTAATTAAATTAGCTCTGCCGCCTTGCAGAGCCCTTAAATTAGCCCGGTGATGAGGGCCCTCGCTGACAGCCTGCTGCCGAATTGCTTCACACTTGCCATGCTGTGGGGCCCAGGGAAAGCCCTAGGAAGATCCTGATCCCAGCACGGCCCAGGAGACCACGGCGGGGCAGCTTGGAGATGGGGCAGGGTGTGTACAGAGACGTGTGTGGGTGGGACAGGTATGGGGAGGCTGTGTGGGGTGCTGGCTGGTGGACTCTCCTTCTGCTGCCATGGGGATGGAGTAGAGGGGGGAGAGGGCTGACAAAGGGTGAGGGACAGCACTGACTGGCACTAGTGACATTGGAAACCTGTCTACAGGATACAGGGTCCATCCTCTGGGTCAGTGGTTGTTGTGGTGATTGGGGGTGGTACAGAAGGATGGACAGGCACTGAGGTGGTGAGTCCAGACTGGGACATAGAGATATCCCTGGCAGCCCCACACTGGCTGTCCCTACTATATCCTGCCCCACTTGCCCTAGTTTCCAGGTAGCCCTAATGACAGTTTGGTCCCGTGTAGACTGGGTCAATCCCACAGCCTCCAGCTGCCCACTTCCCCTGGGTATGGATGAAGTAGTGAGGAGAGAGATGTCATCCTTCCGGGTAGAGGGCACCGGGGTTACCAAATCTTGTTCCTAGAGAAGCACAAGACGCCCTCTAGCCCTGCCTGGCCCTTAACAATGGGCACAGTAAGCATCCCCGATCCCTGCCTGCCCTCCCTGCACCAGAGTTCAGAGCTCCCTCCAGGGAGACGATGGATTTATTGGGCTGCGTCCCCAACCTGAAAAGGTACATCCAGTGAAGAGACAAAAATACACCTGCCATTGGCCATGCTTGCGCTCTCTCACTTCATCCTGGACAACAATCACCATAAAAGCTGTGCTTTAAAATAATCTTTAAATAATTTCTGCTTTTTGTTTAAAAAAAAAAAAAATCACCCCCCCCCCCCCCACCCAAACAATTTCCCACCCCTGCCCCGCACTTCCGTCTCACCCTGCACGCGCCCACACTGCCTCCCATCTATGGTACATACAAAGAGCAGATAAATAAATAAAGATGCGCAATGCTACGGGGGGGACACGGGTCACAGCCTCCCTCAGCCCCCTCCCCTCCACTTACGTGGAGCTAGGGAAGGCTGAGGCCCTAGCTAGGATTTGGAGTGGGGAAACTGTGGCTGCATCTCTGATGGGACTCTCCCCATATCCCAGGAGTGGGTGAGCAGCAATGAACTGGGGGTTTGGGGAGGGGCCCAGACATTAAAAAAAAAAAAAAAAAAGGAAAATAGACCAAATTTGGTCTTTTATGTATCAGTCTCAGTAGAGAAAATACAGAAATTGTGCTGGAAGCAAGTACCAAACCTGAGGGTTTGGGGTACTGAGGGCTTGGGGAGGTCAGGCCAGCCAGGGTCTGAAGCTTGAGGAGTTTTTTTAGCTTTGGGGTGGGGAAAGGCTTTTGGGCTGAGCCAGTTCAAGGCTGGATTCAAGGTTTTCTCCTCTGCCTCTTTCTTCAGACTCCAGCAGGCTGGGGTTGCAGCCCTGACTGTCCCCACGCTTGCTCCTACCAGTGCGTGGCTATGCCTGGCTGGCATTTGCACCCTTCTGCCCATGTGCCTGCCTCTGCAGCCCGCTCTTGCCAGTCAGAGCACCCCATGCTGCCACAGCGGCCCCACGGGATGCCCAGCTGGGTGGCTCTGGTTGCTGGCTTGGGGCATCTCACTCCCCAGTCTATCACTCCAGCGGCACTTGTGTCACCAAGCCAGAGGTCTCATGCCAGAGCAGTGCCAGACCCCCACCCCTGCTTGTTTTGGGTGCCCCTGCACATGGGCTAAGGACAAGGCACAGTCCCAGTACTTGGGTCACTCTCCTCCCAGCTGCCATGTCCCAGGGGTGGAAACAGCATTGCCTGCATTCCCACGCAGGCTGCCCAGCAAAGGGCCCTGGGCCCCTCTCCCAGAACTTACCCACTGGGTGCAGGCAGGCTGGGAGCCACAGCGGAGCAGCCAGGGCTCTCTCCTCTTCCCCCTCCCACTCGTCTATCAGACCTCCATCATTAGCTAATTTGGCACATGCACACACACATCGCACACACACACACACATAGCAGCATGTGGATCCAGCCGGGGGCACCTCCTGTCCCGGGGAAAACCCTTCATGCCTCTCTCCTGTCCCCAGGAGCAGGGGTGAGGTGGTGAACAGGGAGGAGGCACACCATGGAGCTTCGGTGCTCCCCAACCAGGAGGTGGCTGTACCCCAAGCAGGCAGGGCTGGAGGCAGCTCCCCATGGGCACCCAGCTTTGGGAGGGGGTGCTGGCCCCCAGTGAGTCACCCTGCAGCCACCACCTCCACCAGCTGTGCTGGCTGGGGCTGTGGTGCACCCTCAGCTCTCCGCCTGGGATATCCCCAGTGGGTGGAAGCTGTCAGGGGGCAGGAGCAGCCTGCCCAGGCGGTAGAGCAGTCCTGAGTACCAGTGCACACCATCCCCCTGCACCCCTGGCCACCCCACCAGGCTGTGGTAGAGCCGGAGTGGCCAGAAGGCCAGCTGTGCCAGCTGTTGCTCCTGCACCAGAGCAAAGCAGGAGGCCACCACGCCGTCCACCACCAGTGTCCCATGGCGTGTCAGCGGGGCATAGGCTCCCACGTCTCTCCGGTCCCACACCCGCACCACTTCAGCAGGCTGCAAGCTGCCCCCCGCAGCCACCACCAGCACGAAGTGTCCTGGGTGCACAAGGCTGGCAAAGATGGGGCGGAAGTGGGCGGTGGGCGCCGAAGCGTTCTCTGCCACAAAGAGCAGGTGGGTGGGCGTCAGGACCAGGCGCCGGGGCGGCTCCTGTGTCTCGATGACGTGGAAGGTGGTGAGGGCACGGGGCTCCTTGTCCAGGAAAGCCAAGAAGTCACTGTAGGTGGGCCTGCCCGCCCCGTCCATTGCCAGCACTCGCTGGCCCGGGCGCAGTGCCCACAGTGGCGTCTGGGCACCGTCCTCCAGCGTTGCCAGTGCCCGCCCGGGAAAGCAGCCCCCCGTCTTCGCAGCGGCCGAGTGCTCTGCGCAGGGAGAGAGAGGACAGGAGGGTTACCCATCAGCCACACCCTCAGCACCACCTTTCCACTGTGCATAGACACCTTCCCAGTCTGCCTGGCTTTGCCCACCCAGGGATAACCCCGCCCTGGCATCAGCAATGTGAGCTTGTTTCCTACACACCCCCAGCCATAAATTTCCCCTAGGCGCCTCATCCCCCAGCCACCATGTCACTTGAGGGGGCACCTGGGGACTCCAGCACGGTCCCATGGCATTGAGCCTGCTGTACAGAGCCAGGTCCCAAAGCCCAAAACAGGCAGGCAGAGTGGGACACAACCACAGCCTGAAACGTGCAGAACACTACCAGGGGGCACCTGAAGTTTGAAAAAGCAGAGGCAGAGCACTGAGACAGTGGCAGGCTGAGGAGCAGAGTGCTTGGTCTCACTTTGCATATGCCCACAGCATCTCCGTTCCCTGCAGTGCTGGTCCTCGGTACTGCTTGGGAGGATGCTGCAAGGAACAGCGCAGGATGCAGCGCCCTTTCCCAGCACTGCAGCACCCCTTCGCCCCATGTGGCAGTCCTGCTTCCTTCTCCCACCTGCTCACCCCTGCACCACTGAAGTCAGCCAGCTCCTGCTTCTCTGGGTTGTCGGGAGTTGGCCACAACCTGTGGCCATCATTGTGCAAAAGCCATCAGCCTCCTGGGCAGAGCTTCCCTAATGATTGTCACAGGGTAAAAAAACCCAAATTCTCTGTGGCTTGTCTCCTGGGATGGTGGCACAAGGGTCCTACCCGTTCCCAGATGAAAAAATGCAGCAAGTCACCAAGTGTCACCAGGGGCCCATTCTGGCACTCAGCAGGGGAACCCTGGCTTCCCAAGGAATGGTGGTTAGCTACCTCAGCAGCAGTGTTCTCCCGAGTCCCAGCAACTCCCATCTCAGTGTCTATATGATGCCCTCCCATCATCTGCCAGTGGCATCTCATCTAAGGGTCCTGCTCCTAGCCCTGCACAGTTACATCCTTGAGCTCTTAGCCCCTTCTCAGGGCTCTCTCCCAGCTCCCTCATCTAATCCCTGAGTGTCCCCACCCAGATGGCACTGCCCCCATCACTCCCCAGGTTTGGGCAGAGCCAAATCCCAGCCCCCAGGCCCATGAAGAGAGGCATCCATCTCTGGGACAGAATCCTTTTATTGCTCAGATGAGGTGCAGTGTCCACCCTGTCCTTGCCCCAGAGTCCAGGTCCCAAATCCTGCACCCTGCATCCCCTGGCTGGCAGCAGAGCCATGAGGAGGGGTTGCAGGAGGGTGAGAGGGGTGCCTGGCAGAAGTGGAGGGCATAGGTGTTGGGCATGGAGGGGTAGGTGGTTGCAGGGAAGGACCCAAGGAGACACAATACATACAACAGGCCATGTGGCCATTCATACAAAAATAAAAGCCATTTACTAAGAGGCAGGGGCAGCCCGGCTGCCCTCTGTACACAGTTCTGAGGGGATCAGGATGTGTACCCCACGGCTTCCACCACGCACTCTTGGGTTCCCCATGGCCTTGGGGATAAATATGGGGGACTCAGAGCCCTGAGGAGCTGCTGCAGAGTGAGGGGAATATGACTAGCCTCTAGAAGCCCTTCAAGGCCTCAGGGCCCCAGTCTGCTGCTTGCATTATGGCATCCCTCTTCGGTTGGTCCAAGGGGAACATCCCAGGATTCAAGAGCCTGTGTCTTTCTCCAGGGGCACAGCCCCACTCCTCTGGCCAGCCTCATGGCTGTGGGGTCATGGTCCTTGCTTCAGAGCCTGGCCCCACTCCTCCTGCCAGCCCCACAGGGTGCCCCGGGGCACGGGAGCCCTGGTCCTCCGGCCACGTTTTGCCCCTCTTCTTCGGGGGTGCATCGCTCCCTCTCTGCGGCGTGGTCGCCCCACTTCCGTCGCCGGCCGGCGTTGTGCCCGTCCTGGCATCAGCACGGGGAGCGGGTCAGTGCGGGGGGCCAGGCTGGCGTCTGGGGGTGTCGAGCCGCTGGCTGCGGGCTAGGGCAGTAGGACAGGCACAGTGCGGTGGGAAGTGAGCCCGGGGCCGAGAGACGCAGGGCAGCACAGACACACCGGCCCCGGCACCGCGCGGGGCGTGCGGCCCTCGGGTGTGCGGGCAGGGGTGTGGGCGTGTGTGCGAGGGCTCCGTGGGCGGGCACGGCCCTGCCGCGCGGGCTGCGAGTGCCAGCAGCCGCCGAGGCTGCCCCCGTGCCCAGGCCAGCCCAGGAGCAGCAGAGCCCTCCCCGGCCTGTCGCGACACGGGCACAGCACGGCCCCTCCCGGCGCGGGCCGGCGCCGTGCGCGGGGCGCTGCTGCCCTCTGCAGCCCGCAGCCAGCGCGGCCGCTCCTGCGGGAGCCGCATCCCGGGCAGCGCCGCTCCTCCCGGGCTGCGGGGGGCTCGCACCCCACGCGATCCCCTCCCGGCCACGGGCAGGGCCTGAGAGCGGCTCCCCCTGCCTCCACCCCGCCGCCCCCACTGCACCGCACAGGAGAAAGCAAACACCATCAGCGATGACAGCACCCCTCAAAGCACCACCCAGCTCTGCTCCCTCTCTGCACATGGTGCTGCACAGCCAAGAGCTGATCCCAGGGTGCCCTGGCCTGTCCCTGCCTGGTGTCCCTGACCCCAAGCCTGGCTAGGCAGGGATGGGCAGATGCTGCTGCCGCAGCATAAGCTCAAAAGCAGCCAGCAGCGGAGCAGAGCAGGGCTGGATGAGGCTGAGCATGGGCACTAAGGGACTGCAAGGGCAGAGGCAGGGCAGATAGGTGCGATGGGAAAACTGGGGGGTCAGGCTGGGAGAGAAAGGGATGTGGGCTGAGAAAAGGAGGAGGATAGAGTGGGTGGGTCAAGATGTAGGTCTATGGGAGCCAGATAGGGAATTTGCCCCATCGAAATGGCTGGCCACAGGTGTGTGACTCACTCCTCACCTGACTGTCGGCCCAGATACGGAAATCAGGATGCAAGAGCCAGCACCCCCTGCAAGAGCACCCCAGCCAGCCAGCCAGGCTCCCTGGGTACACTGCAAGAGGGGGTCTGGCTCCTAGCTCCGCTCACTGCCCCCCACCCAGTCTTACCTGACTTGACGGAGCAGTGGATGTGTGCCTTGGACTCGTAGTAGACCCAGTCGAAGCCAGCCTCCACGGCCAGGCGAGCCAGCATGCCGTACTTGTTGCGGTCCCTGTCCGAGGTTGTGATGTCCACAGCTCGGCCCTCGTAATGCAGTGACTCTTCCGAGTGGTGCCCATCCTCATCCCAGCCCTCTGTCACTCTCAGCTTCACCCCTGGCCACTGATTCATGACAGAGATGGCCAGGGAGTTCAAGCGGTCCTTGCAGCGCTGTAGAGCAGAGGGACAGAGTCAGTAAAAGCTTTTTGGAAGGAGGAATTAGCTGCCTAGTTGGCAGGCTGCATCCCACCATGCTTCCATTAAGCCTTCCTGGGCCCTCAGGCCCTTGGGGGCTGGTCCAGCAGAGGAAGATCTGAGAATATGAGGTGCCTTGTCTATCCCATGGTCTCCAAACTCCCTGCAGAGCCTGATACCCCACTGTTGGGCGGAGGAGTGTGCATCCAACAGGGTACCCTTCTCCTCCTCCCTCTCTCCCCCAATTCCAGGCTCATTTGAGAGCCTGTTGGGCAATGCAGCCTGCACTGGGCTGAAACACCCTCTCTGCTCACTGGACACCTGCCCTGTGCTAACTGTACCCCTGCGGTTCCCATCTGACAGGAGGAGGATACAGGAGCTTCAGTCCTGCTGCTTCCTGGCTGGGAGGAGCTCCCAGGGTCTCTAGGGCTGCCTCCAGGCACAAATGAAACATCCTGCCCGGTCCTCAGCACAGCTCTGCTTGGTCTGGCTCCTCAGCTCCTGAGTAGCCAGGACACAGCACTGAGCAGCCTCATAGCTTCATCCAGCCTCTGCTCCTGTGGGAAGTGCCAAACCTGCCCAAGAACTCTGTTGTGCTGGAACAGAAAGGATGTGGCAAGAAGCCCCCTTCACCTCTCTGCACCACAAGGGCTGAAAATCCTGGGCTGAGGAACAGGAGTGGATCTTAAAAGCCTCAGATGTGGTGGCCACAGAGGTCACGCATGCAAGTACGGTGCCCATGGCAGTCCTCCCAGCAAGCAGAGGGATGCCAGTCCCAACTGCCTGTTTCACAGTCCTCCCAGCCCTGTCCTCCCCTGCCCCACACTCCCCAGCCACAGATGAAAGTCAGGGAAAGACCAAAACTCTGCAGGCTTGACTTGCAAAAGCACAGCCCCAGCTTTTTGTCCCTTGCCCTGATGCTAAAGGGATAGAGAAGAGATAGAAAAGGTGTAGGAAAAGCAACATGGGAGCTTCTACAGAAAACCAGGTGAATGGACTAAGACTGTGCAGCCCAAAAAGGAAATTCTGTGAGGTCCTGAAGAATCACAGAACAGAGTGAGTTGGAAGTGACCCATAGGATCAAACACCTGGCCCTGCACAGCACACCCTAAGAATCACACCAAGTGAAACTGTGTATAAAACCAATGACAATTTAAAAGAGACAAGCTGGGACTGGGGTGTTTTTATGCCATCTCCAGGGGCTGAGGGTCACGGCCACAGGTACAGCTGGTTCTGAGGCCTCCAGCTGGATCAGGAGTCCCACTGTCACTGGCCAGTGCTCGCTGGGTGGGAGAGCTCTGCCTCCACAGAGGTAAAAGACTCCGATGCTCCTCTCACTGCCATTCCCCAGGAAACAATGAGTCCCATAAAATCAAGGCAAAGGACAGAGCATTCATAGTCATGCACAAAACCAGTCCTGGGAAGCATTAAATGAAATTAATGGACAGCAGCTTAAAAAAGAGCCACTGCTGGGGATGTTTTTGCCTGATGCCAGCTCAGTACTGGAACTCCCCACCACCGTGTTGTGGGTCTTGAGACAGTTACAGCAAGCATGAGCCAGGGCTCTAAAACCTGATGCTGGCTACATCCCTGGGCTCAGAAATGCCCCAGCACTGCTTCCGCAGGGACCAAAATGTAGGTCATCACCCTATCCCCAAGCACCTGCTCCCATCCTAGGAAGGTGGGCGCTGCTGCTCTTGGGGAAGCCTGCTTGCACTTGGCAGGGTCCAGGCCCTGGGAAGGGCAGTGCCAGGCAGGCCTTTGCCCCACATGAGGTCTGCCGTCATCCCACAGCTCCCTGGGCGTGGGGAGATAAGCTAGGAAGGTGCTGGACAAACAGTTTGCTAGGTGAGGGGAGGAGGAATAGGGAGGAGAGTGACTTTTGTCCCCGTCCAGCACCACCATGGTGCCACTTGGCACATGGGACAAGCTGTTCCCAAGGTCCCCAGCCCCAGCGGGACCCCGCAGTAAGGCAGTTCAGCACTGGAAGCAAGGAGGGAATCCCTGAAGCTCCCCTGCATCCCCCGGGCAACACTCCAGGCACTCTCTTGCCACTACCATGCCAGCACCCCGCTCTGGGCACCCCTCCGGCCCTCACTGCCCCAGCCCTTCTGTCCTCCAGGGGCACTCTGCCCGCACAAAAAAACAACGAGACTGTGCAAGCCTTTTCCCCCAGGCAGGGACAGAGTCAGGCAGAGCCCTGGAGCACCCCGTCCCCGGCTCTGTCGGTGCCATCGGTGGCCAGCAGGTGTCAGAGCGCGGGAGGGGACCAGCAGGGACGGGCTAGGAGCAGGTACTGATGGACAAGGACCAGGCAGGCTCAGGAAGGTCGGGGAGGAAGCACGTACTAACGGGTGGGGAACTGGTGGGCAGGGCAGCAGCGGACAAGGAACAGTCATGGATGGGCAGGGAAGAAGCAACTATGAAGGAGAAACAGGCAGGGATGAGCAAAAGTAAGTAGAGAGCAAGCAGTGATAGGCAAGGCTGAGCAGTGATGTGCAGGGTGGGGACGAGCAGGGAGCAGGCACAGGAGGCACAAAGAAGACAACAAACGACAGGGATGGACAGAGATGGACAGGGATGGACAGAGATGGACAGGGATGGACAGGGATGGGTAAAGAGCCAGCAGCAATAGTCAGGGAGCGGGCATGAGCTGCACGAAGTAGGTAGGGATGGGCATTGCCTGCCCAGGGACTCTGCTGCCTGCACAATCAGGTAGGCAGAGAGCAGAAAACTCATCAGCATGGGCTGACCACAGGGTGTGTGTTTGATGGTGATTGCAGCGAGGGCACAGCTTGTCCCTGTAGTGGTGCAGATGACCAGCACCCCCAGCTGACATGCAGGATGGGGTCTCATATGACCACACTAAACTGGTGCCTCTGCTGTCCCATGTACCTCATGGTGAAGACCCTGGGGATGTTGGGCTGGGCTGAGCAAAGGAGCTCTACCCACCTTCTGCCCAATCCTTGCATCTCTCTTTTTGTGTCCATAATGGGGACAGAACCATGTCCTGTGGGGCAAGCCAAACCACTTTAGGGAAGGCAGCAGGGCAGAGCTCCAAGATGGGGTGCAGTCAGCAGGGACTCCAGGGTCATCTCAGGAAAAGTATGAAGGACATTCAGGTGTGACCACAGTCTCAGAAGAGGCGTTGTGAATGGAGCTTGGCCACAGCTACTCCCATGTCCAGAGTCTGGCCAGGAGAAGAGGGGTCTTACTAGCATCTCCTCCTGAAGTGAGGCTTCCCCCAAAGGAAGCCAAAAGTCCTACCCCAAGGTCTGCATGAGAGATTCCTCACCACTGCAAGGATGGTCTCTGTGTCAGTTGGGCAAAGAGTGGCTGCAAGTGATGATGGCTGGGGTAGGGAGAGGCTGAGTTGGGGACTCCATGGGGGCAGGGGACCCATGGCATTCCTGGGCCAGGCTCCTGGGGAGAGGTGAGGCAGGTTCTGCCTCCAGCCTTATCTCAGCACCTCCGAGTGGGACCAGTGAGAGCAAACACACTGGAATTCTTGAGGAAGATGAAACGATAAAGGAAAGGCGGGCAGAGAGCAGCACTACCCACTCCTCTAAGCAGGCGACATCTTCCGGCTGCCTGGGACACCCAGACCCTTGGACTTGGGGAAAGAAAACAGGTTTGAAGTGAGTCAACAGCAGTAAAAGCCAGTGCTCTGGGGGAAGGGACAAGGAGTTGGGTCAATGGCCTTTCCCAACCCATACCAACACAGGACATGGTGTCAAAGCCAGAATTCCCATATCTGAGGGCATCTCCTCCAGCCAGGAGCCACAGAAATATTCCAGAGGGCTGTGGGATGGCAGAAATCATGCTACCTCCATAGCAAGAGGAACAACTGCTTGCAGAGCTGCCCAAGGCATGGTGGTACCCATCTGTGCATGGACGTGTGGTGGCCAGGGACCCTGCTGGAGTAAACCCTCGTTTGTGCAGCCCAAGAAGACCAGGATGCTTCTAGGTACTCTGCCAACAAGGCAGTGGTACAGCATGATACGTTAGGCTGGCAGGTGGGACACAGAGCCCTCCCTCTCCCAGGTGTGCTGAGGGGCACTGCCTGGATTAGAGAAGGTGGTGGGAGCGCTCTCAGGAGAAAACACGGCGAGAAGCACTCTCCTGCCTCCAATGATGTCCACTGCTTCCCCGATGCATGGACCAGCGGAGCTCACTGCTTCCTCAAATATCCCTGAAGCTGTTCCCCAGGGAAGGCAGGTTACAGCCCAGCCCCAGGGCTCCAGTCACCAGCAACCACAACTTGTGCAACTCCCTAAGCTTGCTGCCTTGCAGGGGGATCCCGGTCCCTCTGCTACAGTCCCCAGCCTGAAAACCAAGCTGGACCATGGTCCCTGCCCTAAGGGACCTGCTCTCAGGGCACACGGGGTTGAAGAGCTGTCAAGCCAGCACCCAAGCAGCCTTACCTCCTAATGTTATCAACACCTTGGTCAGAAACTATGGCCAGGGCTTTGTTCAGTGCCGACCATGACAGTCACCCATGTTCACCCATCCGCCAGCCCCTGACCGGGGGATGCAGTGGTCAGAAGGACAGCCCCAGCTGCCCTCTGCTTCCCCCAGGATCTTGTTAAGGCTGTAACCCTGCTGAGGCTGGTGGCCAGGTTTCTTAGCAAGGCCGTGCGGCTCCTTATCTGCATTCCTGAAACCCTCAGGCATTCTCCTGGCAATATTAAAACACAGAGTAACCTTCGTCCAGCATCACCCCCCCTCCTCTGCTGTCGTCTGTGTCGTCCACCCCCCCGTCCCTCCTGCCGGCCCAGGGCACTTGTAAGCTGACAGCAACAGGGCATTTGCAGTAACAGGTTGTCCCCAGCCCTGAGCACAGCAAGCAGTTCCCACTGAGCACCCTTCACCATCCCACACGAGATGTGCAACAAGAGGGGGGCACTGAGGGTTTCAGTGTCAGAGTGGGGACGAGGTCAGCAAGAGCACTCCTGGAACCTACTCTGCTCCCTGCCAGCACACCAGGCTCCGGTCTGTCCCTCGGATCCAACAGGCAGGCTGCCTGTTCTGCCACTGGGCAGGCAGAGTAGAGGGGCAAGGGCGACATGGCTGCATGGGGCAGGGTGCTGCCTGACCAGGGAACAGCGCGGCACAGCCCTGCCGGATCGAGGGGATGTGGAAGGATGCTGCCGGATCGGGGGCAGTGTGGCATAGCTCCGGGGCACCAGGGACGGCTGCTGCCAGCTTGGAGTGCAGGGTTATACCAGCCTGGGGGCCAGTGGGACGAGAGTTGAGGGGCAGCAACGCAAACTGTTGCCAGCTCGGGAGTCACAAGGGCGTACCTCAGGGTGCAGCCAGACACGGCTGCCACAGGCTCCGAAGAGCAGTGGGGCAAGGTGCTGCCATCTCGGGGGACAAGGTGCTGCCGGTTCCGGGAGCAGGGTGCTGCCGTCCCAAGGCGCAGCGTGCTGTCCGACGCGCACAGCGCAGCCGAAGGGACAGAGCTTTGCAGAGCCCGACGAAGGGAGATGCACTCGCTGCACGCCGGCAGCCCGGACCCGGCACCGGGATGCCCGGGGCAGGACGGGGAAGCCGCAGCGCCGGGCCCGCACGGTTCCCGGAGAGTGGGTAGCAAGGCGCTCTGGGGCAGTCCCGGTGCCTGCAGATGCCCGGCGCGGGGGTAGAACCGGGCGGCAGCGGGGCCGTACCTGGGTCATGAGCCGGTCGGCGCCAGTGTTCTCCTCGTCCTTGAAGATGATGTCGGGGTTGTAGTTGGGCGTCAGCTCCTTGAAGCGCTCCGAGTTACGCGCGATCTTGCCCTCGTAGCGGCCGCTAGCCCCCAGCGTCTTCTCGGGGACGTTGGGGCTGAACTGCTTGTAGGCGAGCGGGATGAGCTTGCGGGGCGGGCGGCGGCGGCTGCCCACCACCCTGCCCGGCCCGCAGCAGAGCACGGCCGGCGCCAGCAGCAGCGCGCACCCGCTCAG
>NW_024581135.1:15674045-15718821 GCF_017639235.1 Corvus kubaryi
GCGGCTGCCCGGCGCGGGTGCGCTCCGGCTGCCCGGTGCGGCGGGCTGGCGTCGGCCCGCTCTGAGCTGCTGTGGCCCGCCGGCGGCAATAAATAGCGAAGGGCCGTTTGTTTTGGCAGGCGAGCGGCCGCTTGCGGGGCGCGGGGCGCGGGGCTCGGCGCTGCCGGAGCCCTCCGCGGTTTGCGCCTCAGCGGTCAGCGCGGCGGGGCTGGAGCCGGAGCCGGAGCCGCTGCTGCCTCCGCTCCCCGGGCAGGAGTGAGAGGGGAAATTGAAGAGATCCGGGACCGGGAACCGCCAGGACCGCACCCTGCCCGTGTCCCAGCCTCCCAGCGCCCTCCCTCTCTCGCCTCCTCCCCGTGGAACCTGCCCCGGGCCGCCCGCAGCCTCCTCCCCCCTGCCGAGCCCTGCAGCCCACCCCGCTGGGGGTGCCCGCCGCCACCTGCCCCCCGGGGCAGCCCCGCCGCCGCCCCAAGGCGCTCCCGGCCCGCCGCACACCCTTTGCCCCCCTTCGCGGGGCGTCCTGCGGGGGCTCCCTCGCGGCGGAGTGGGCGCGGGGTGGCACCCCCGGGGCTCCGGCCCCCGCCGCGCCGCCTGCTCGCCAGGGGCCCGGGCCTGCGGGCGGGGATCAAACAGAGCAGGGAGGCAGCTGGTTGAAATTTAACCACAATATTCTCGCTCCCCATTGTTTCCAGGGAGGCCCGATATTTCCACAACAGGATTATGGCATCTGATTAACTCGCTGAGACAACAATGAGGGGCTGGGATGGGCTTCCCCTTCTAGCTGCCAAAAGGGGAAAGTAAATATAACACCCTGATTTCAGGAGCGAGGGTTTGCAGGGCCGCCCCCCCCCCCCCCCCCGGTTCTCCCCCAGCTGTGTGCCGGGGAGGGGTCCGGCACAGGTCCACTTGCACACCCTCTGGTTCCCTAGGATCTTCCCAGGTGAGGCAGTGCCTTGGGATGCCCACACACACACAACTCTCTCAGGGATGTTCCCTTGTCAGCTCTTCAGTGGGCACAGGGCACAGGTCACTCATAGGGATACACAGTGGCCAGGTTGGAATAGCCAGCCAGACATCCAGCTCTGGCTGCAGGGCTTTGCTGGTCTCAGCAGCACCGAGCAACCTGGGCAAGAGGGATGCAGGCGGGGGAGCCAGCATCACCCACAGACTTGGGATGCTGCTATCCACTGCCCCCAGTAGACCATTTCCTTTGCAGGAGCTGCGAGCAAAGTGCAGCTGGCCAGAGGTGTCTCCGTCAGGTTTTCATACTCAGTAGCCATGGTCCATCAGGTTTTTGTACTGGTTTTCATACTGCTTACCCAAAACCAGCTCCCAGAGCCTCTATGACGTCCTGCCACTGAGCAGGATGGTGAGAGGCAGATATCCCACTGCTCCTGCACATGATGAAGCTAGGGTGTTTGGCCAGCAGCCCCAGGCCACCCCACTTCTACACCTCTTCAGCTGATCCTTCCAGTGGAGCATTATAAGGGCATCAGCAGAGAGAGCAGAGGGGATGTACCACAGCACCATTCGCCAACCTTGCCCTTGGCTTCTCAGGGATGCAGAAGGGACACAAGTCTCTGTGCATCACTAGCACAGGAAAATTAGACTCTATGGACCCCTGGACTAGATTCACAGAATCTTCTAGGGTGTTTTGTACTCCCAACAAAAGGAACGAACCTAGCTTCCCACTTTGCACATCACAAGAGACTGTGAAGCAGGATCATCTGGGATAACACTGCATCTGGAGGCTGCAGCACTTCCCCAGGGAGAAGTTCCCTATGAATGCCAGTGTCACAAACCCAGACCTCCAAATAACCTCTGCAGCCTGCCAGCATGCAGTGTGCATGTCACAAGCCTCTGTCCCCCTCCCAGCAGCTCCAGGCTCACAGTAAGCAGCCTAGCCCTGCCCTTGCTGGTAACAGTATTCCTGTCCCATGGAGGCCTAGGGTGGAAGGCAGGGAGTTGGGTTTGATGGTGACAGCAACTCCTGCCCATGCAGGGGCTGTGGCACTGTGCATCGGCTCTGGCCACAGCGAGCAGTGACAGTGCCCTGTTGCTGTGTGCAGAGTCCATCACCTGTCCATGCAGCATTCCCAATGTCAGCCAGTGCTCCTGCCAGGCAAAGCCCACGGGCACATGGGGCTGAGTGGGACAGGGACATCAGGCACAATAGGGTAGCCAGGCTGGGTGTATGAGGAGGCAGCTGGAGGCTGAGACAGGGTGGGCATAACCAGTGTTTGAGAGAGAAAATTTGCTTGGGGAGGGGCACTCCTGCTTGGGCAACTGATGGGAAGGGACCCTTGCTGCTACAGTGGAGGTGGGAGAGATGCAGCGTCTGTCCCTTATCACATGGCATTTCCCTCCACACTCGGCCACTCTCAGGCACCGCCGGGACTCCTGGCCTGGACGGCAGGACGCACTGCTCCTGCCTGCATTCCGACAGTGCACCAGTGCCTCTTTCCTCTGTCCTTCGGCTCTCCCCACCACCGCATCCCACTGTCCCTGCGCGAGCGGCAGTGCAGCATCCTGCGCACCCCTTGCTGGGCTCCCAGGGCTGCCCGGAGCTGGGCTCTGCGCAGGGCGAGCGGGCGGCGGAGCCGAGCCAGGCAGTCTAGGTGGTGCTATTTCTCTATTTTTGCACTGGACGGGTTTGGGATTTTCCTCTCCCTATTCGCTGCCTTGGTCGTCTTCTTCCCTCTCTCTCTCTCTCTCTCTCCCCCTCTCTCTTTTTTTTTCTTTTCCTTTTCTAAAAATACTTGACAGCGATTGAAAGGTCCCTTTAATCGAGGCCACAGAGCCCTTATTAAGGGCACGGGTCGGGGTGCTGGGCCGTGCCCAGCATAACGGCTTCATTAAACCCTGAGAAAACTAATATTTATGGAATCAAATTTATGGAGGCCAAGGCCGAACTTGTGGCCTTTAATGTGTGTCGGGAGCTCAAATCCAGCCGGCTCCAGGGAGGAGGGGGTGGGGACAGGGAAGGAGACCCCAGCGGGACAGGATGGGACAATGTGTAGTGACATTCCCCGGAGCTGGCGACAACCTGGGCCAGGGAGGAACCAGTGGCCCCATGCTGGAGTCTTGAGGGCCAGGGTCCCTGCGGTTCCCTGGGGGACATTGGCAAAGCTCTTTTTCCTACTGTCTTCACTCTCCTGCTTTTATTTACCCCCCATCCATGCTCCTGCATCCACACCTTCCCTTGCCTTGGGAGAGGGGTGAACGGAACAGGATCTATCCGTGCAGCAGGTCTTTAGGGCTGCTGGACACTCCACAGAGACTTTGCAGCAGGACAGGGCTCATGAGCAACACCTCTGCAGCATTCCTGGGACTGGCTCCCCCCAGGGTTGAGTACCCCAGGGAGAAGCAGAGACACAGTAACTCACCAGAAAGACCCAGGGGTGCAGGTGCTGGTTTGCACCACCCGCTCCTCCCCCACAGAGTCCACCAGCCACTGGCACAGCCAGGTTGGGATTGTTTCAGCCCTGCCTCTCCCTGTGATGTCTCCTCACACCCGAAGGGGATAGACAAGCCAGATGCCCTCACAGGGGCCATAAGCATTCCTGAATGTGCTGGCATGCACGGGGGAACAGCACAAACCCCAGAGCCAGAAGGGAGCTGAGGGACCAGGCTTGCAACAGAACAGCTCCTGCGCCAGGAGATGGACTCCATATGGACGGAGTAGGGGTTGCACCAGGGACAGCCTGGCGACAGAAGATACAGGAAACTCTTGAACTGCCAAACTCCTGCTGCCCCAGTCCTACCCCTCAGCCAGTAGCAGGACCCTCCCTGGGGGCAAGTGCCTAGCAGGCAGACTCAAAGCTGCCAAGATAAGATGCTTGCAGATGGGAAAATGCAGGATGCGTAAGCTACGACAGTCGGCACAAGCTCCGCATCCCATGGCTTTCCCTTCTCACCACCCACCCTGCCCTGCATGCTGCTCCCTAAGAAAGGAAATATAAAAAGCAACCAGTTGCACTGGCCCTGGGACTGGTCGGCTGTGGCCCAGCAAAGGCCCTTTCATTCCCCTTCTACAGACACAGGGACTGCTCTGGATGTTTTTATTTCCCCCTTTCTGCCCAAGAGAACAGGCAGCATGGCTGCAGCTGGCCCAGCCCCAGGGAGCAGGACAGCTGGGGGCATGGGTCCCTGTCCCAGGAGAGCAGCACCATTGGCTGCAGCCTGCCTGCTGCCTGGCTCTCTGCATGCTGTTGTAGGACCTGGCTTGGACACAGGAATAGGGTTCCAGTCCTGAAGGAAGCATGATGACCCAGGGGCTGGAAGAGGAGAACAGGAGTGGATGGATGGATGGATGGATGGATGGATGGATGGGGTGGGAAGGGATGGAAGTGGTGTTTTGTGTCCAGGGAGCATCTGTAAGCTGCTCCAGGGCTGCTCCCAGGCCTGGGAGCATTCAGTGTGTTAGTGTTTTGGTTGTCTCCTGCTCCTTGGAGGCCAAAGCATGAATCAACCCTGTATCACCTGCCCAGTAACTATGGTGGAGGTGCCTGCAAATGTAGGGTGCCCCACAGCCCATCCAGGGCCTTTGCCAGCCTGCTGCTGCAGGCACCAGCACACAGTGTGTATCCTGGTGTGGGACAGGAACAGGGGCTCTAGCCCCCTCAGCATGCTGTGCCCCCATGATCTGGGCATCCTCTTGTGCACACCCCAAAACACATACTGCTGCTCAGGGTGAGGCACAGCATGGCTGGGAGCGGCTGTGCTGTGCCACAGCAATGAGCTGCTGTCACCTGCTCACTGTCCAGAGTCACTGCAAGCCCCTGGGACATCAGGACTGGCCTGAGGGGGACCCAGCAGCACTGGTGATTACATCCCTTCCTAGACACTACAGCCCTGGTGGGACAGAGAAGGAGAAGGAATCCCACCCAGACACAGCCTTTTATTGAAAACCCACTCAAGAGCAGCCAAACCCCACAGCTCTACCAGAGCCCCAGCTGTCCCACATCCACTGGCAGCATCCCTCCCACTTCTCCCAGGTCCAGCACTGGCTCTGCCATGAGAGGAAGCCTGGGCAAACTCTGCACCAGGGAAGAGTTAGAGAAGCTGTTTCCTGAAACACTGTTGAAGAAAGGAGCTCCATCTCCCCAAATGGAGACATCTTGGGAGGGGACCATGACCTGGGCAGGGTCCACCAGGAGATGCAGAGAAGAGGTAGATGATGCATGAGTGCTCTGCACTTCCTCTCTTGGATGCTGGGGGAAGCAGAGACCCTTGGCAGGGTTGGCAGCAATCTTTCAGCTGAAGAGCCCTTTTGCCTTCTTTGGCTTGGCCTTGGCTGCAGGCAGCCGGGGCTTCTGAGCTGGGGAGGAGGCTGGCTGGAAACAAAGAGGAGGCAGTGTCAGTTCCACCTTGGGGGGTCATGCAGCGTGTGTGCAAGTGTGCAAGCAGTGATATTCCTGTCATCTCTGTTGTGGGAGTGCAAAATACATACACATCCGCAATCACACACTCCCCAGTCAGGATGCATAGGGTAGAATGGGCTAGGAACCAAGCTGAGACTCCGAGCCCATCCTGGATGGGCACAGTGCTTGGATGAGAGGACAGGAAGGAGATGTGGTCCCCATCCTGCCGTTGGTACAGACTGTTCTAGAGCAGCACTCACCGAGGTTCTGTTGCTGGAAGATGTTTCATCCTCCTGGGATGGAGGAGGTGGATGGGGGTGCTCTGTGGTTTCTGCAGTGGGTGCTGTGTCCATGTCATCCTCTGGTACCAGAAAAAGACGCAATTTGGGATTGAGATAAGGGAGCATGAGGCATTGCCCAAAGCCACTCCAGGAATTGTGCTTGGATGGGGAGCCCAGCCCATGGGGGGAAAGCAAAGGGGGACACTGTTGCATGGGGTGAGCTGCATCCGGGGCCACACTTCCCCCAGGATATGGGGCTCAGCAGTCGAGGGGATGGCTGCATCACATGCTCCCCATGCCACAGCCCAAGGAGCTCCTCACCAGAGCAACGCCGTTTCCGAGCCTGCTTGGCCTCCTGCTGTGTCACTGCAGTGTAGAGCTGCTGCAGAGCAGAGGCAAACTCCCGCCCTTCATCCGCAGCGCAGATCCGGGGCAGGGTCTGTGGAAGAGAGTAGAGGCACCATCGCCCTGCCAGGACATCATCTGCCAGGTCACCCTGCCACGGTGCCGCTGTGGGGCAGAGAAGGGGCTGTGCCCCCCTCTGCCTGTCAGGCTGCATCTGTTTCACCCCAGGACTGCAGCACAGTTTGTGGGAACAGGCAGCTCAGGCACTGGCTGGGATGTGGCTGCTCCCAGCTGTGCACACACCCACACACCTGCTCTGGACACTGCGTTGCCTTCCCATTGAGAGGCAGACTGCAGAGGCTTTTGGGTCATTCATGAAATGCTGGAGATAAGATCGCTCTGGAAGGGCTCTGGCTTCCCTGCCTGGAGCAGCACGGGCTGCAGCTTGCAGATCTGGACAGCGAGCCTTGGGCAGGGACATGACCTCATTAAGAGGTGGGAACAGGCAGCCACTGCCTGCCACCACAGCCTCCAGCACAAGGCATCTCTGGTGGCCCCACGGAAACTGAAAATGAGGCGACAGTGAACTGAGGGATGCCCAGGTTTGCTCCCCGTCTGCCAGAACAGCTCCTGCCTCCCTGCACACATTTTTATTCCCTCCAGACTTGACATGGGAAGCCGCCTTCCTCCTGCCTGCACCTCTTGCCAGTGGCATGCCACCTTTCCTGCTGGGCCATGCTGATGCACATGAGAGATCTTGGCGGGCTGGGGAAGCGCCACACTCCACTGGGACCATAACACAGCTCACAGTGAGCAAACAAACGTGCAGGGATGGGGAAACGCGTGTGTGCCCTGGAGGGGTTGCTGCGGGGGGTGTGTGGGGCACAGTGTGGGCCTACAAGTGCAGGTGAGTGTGAGCATGATGACGTACATAGGGACTGTGTGTGCAGCAGTGTGCAGATGAGCATGGCTGCGGGTGCACGCATGGCTGATTGTGTGGCTCTCTGTGTGTTTGTGTGTGTGTGTGTCAAAGGTCTGCACACACTAATCTCTGCCCTGCTCCACACCCAGACAGCAGGAGAACAAAGTGTAACAGATAAGGTAGGATCCTCTCCGGGCCAGGAAAGTGGGGAGGGGATGGGGACACTCAGACCCACTCAAGGCCAGAGTCCAAAGCCTGACCCCAGCTTCCCAGGGGCAGAATGGGTAGGCTGAGCCCTCTTCACTGCTCCCTGCCAGACAGGGTGGGAGGATAGGGCTGATGCCAGGATGGGTTGGCTGGTGCCCAGAGAGACACTTTCCATGCAGGTCTCATCTCTTCTGCTGGAGTCACAGGCATGAAAGGCCCCTTGGCTGTAGGAAATGCATGGCACTGGCATCTGCTTTTTGACCAACTGCTATACAGGTCACCTCCTCTGTCCTTGCCCACTGCCACTGGAGGGAGCGATGCTCTGCTCCCAGCATCCTGCCAGCATCCCACCAGCATCCCTGGGATTGTTTGGTACTGGGCAAGCACACCTCTCAATGCCTCATCACCCAGCCGCCAAGCTGTTAGCTGCACTGGCTCATGACAGGGTCCCAGAGAGGAGGAGGAGGGATGCTGAGCACCTCAGGCACCCCAAAGATGCTCTTGCCCTGCTGTCTCACTGTCTCACCCCACAGAGCCAACAGTTGCACCCAAGGTTTCAAAAGCAGCATCCAAGGCTGGGAAGGTGACTGCACTTCAAAGGCAGAAGAGGGCCTGGTCACAGGTGGCTGACACAGCCCAGATCAAAGGCACAAGCTGGAGTCATAATTCAGAGAAAAGCAAACAGCAGCTCCCAGGAAAGTCAGGAATGGCAGTGAAGTGAGCAAAGTGTACTAGATAGCGCTGCGTGGGTCAGTGCCCCAGGAGGGCAGGAGAGTCCCCTGCAGAGCCAGGTGCCAGCTCTGGGTGCCACTACTATGGTGCCCATCCCCTCTCCCTGCCACCAACCAGTCTCTGGGGAATGCCAGGGCAATGGGGCAGGCTATGCATCCAGGTGTAGGGTGCTGCCCAATCTCCTCTGCTCCAACCCATCAGGATGGCACCTGGGATGTGCCCCGAGGCCCAGGGCTGCTCACGCTGCTCCACTTCACAGCATTCAAGCAAGGATCTGGGCAGGGCAGCTGCTCACTCAGTGCTCAGCCCCAGCTGCCCAGAGCCAGCAATGTCCCCATGGTGTCCCTGGGGATGGGGCAAACCATCTTTGCAGCAGCACAGTGTCCCCAAGAGCAGCACACACACCCACTGAGGTGGCACCCTGGAGAGGCACTGGGAGGAGTGCCCAGCACTCCTCGGGGGATTGGGCATCCGGGGTGGCACAGGGGTCTGCAGGTGCAGGGCACCTGCTGCCCACGCCTGCAGGAAGGGCTTAGCTCCAGAAAGCCCAGGGTGGAATTTGGGAGTCAGCGGCCACTTCCTGCCGCTGCCCTTCCCGGCGGCTGGAGCCTGCGGGCTCGGGGCCATGGGGTGGCCGGAGCTGGCCCGCGACGGGACTGGGAGGCTGCGCTTCACAGCCCCGGAGGGAAATGGGTTCTAACCAGAGCTGGAAGCGTTTCCCTGCAGAGCTATGACTCAGCAGGGAGCAGAGCGTGCTGTGCCAGCCACCGGCCACCTGATGGCCCCGAAGGCTGAGAGGGACAACGAAGTGTCCCCAAAAGGGCTGGATGGGGGACAAGCCCTGGCTACAGGTGATTTTCCCCTTCGTCCTTGCCCCACTGCTCCGTTCCGAAGCTGAACCCTGCTGCAGACAAGTTGTCCCCACTGCGACATCAGCCCTCATCTCTGGTGACTTGTTTTTCCCTGATTACCCATCTCCAGGATAAACATGATGTCTGAGGTCCGGGGAGCCGCACAAGCAGAGGGCTGGCCGCTGGGGGAGTGCTGGCCGAGTTGCTCCACACGACTCACCAGGCACCAGAGAGTGATGCCTGGGGAGCTGGCATGGCTTGTCTGGCCTGTTATGACTACCTGGCCACAAGGCCAAGTGGGATGCCCCCGTATCAGGAGGGACTCAAGGCTGTGGAGGCGGCACGGGAGGCTCCGCAGCACACCCTGAACTGCAACTGGGGGGGTGCCCAGCAAAGGGGGGCAGGTGCCTGACCTCGTGCTGAGAGCAAGCCATGCTACCAACAGCTCCACGGTGTGGAGGGGCAGCTCAGGGGGAGCTGGGCTGCAGCCTCGCTCAGTGACCCCAACCCAGAGGGCTGGGCTATGGGGCTGCACCCCAGCGTGGAGATGTAGCAGGGTCAGTGGTGGGCAGGGTACAGAATCTATCTCCAAGGCATTCTGCCTTTACCCACCCCCTGCCCAGACTCCCTTCTCAAGGGGCCATAAGGGACAGCAATTTGCAGTATGAGCAGAAGGGGCACATCACCCACCCCGGCACCATGCCACCAGCACAAAACCATCACCTTTCCCTGGCCCAGGACGGGTTTGCAGGCAGGCTGGCTCATGCTGGGCCCCCCTTCCAGTGCCAAGCACCAGAGTCTAAATCGGTCATGCTCAAAGCTGGGGACTGACCCTTTCATTATCACACCAGACGTTCAAAGCGGTTACCAACATTCTTCACTACAAATCCCACATTCCTATTTTTTAATATATTTTTAACTGGAAAACAGAGCGAATGGGGCCTGTTTGGAAATTACAGCCTGGCTGCTGTGGCTTGTATGTCAGATCTGCCCACATTCCCGTGGCCAGCCTCAGCACATGCTCCACAGGGGCACACTTAATAATTCCTGCAGGGGCGGGAGCCAAGGGGTGTGGGCCAAGGGGGAGGATGGCTTCCCCAGGCTGTCCCCGCCAGCGGGCTCCGCGGAAGCGGCGTGGTGGAGTGGCAGACCAGGAATGGCAGACTGGCTCTCTGGCACTGGGCACGGCCACTGCCACACTGGTGTGGATGAAGTCTGGCGATGCTGTGACAGTCCACAGCGGACAAGGGAAGGGCTCCATGGCTGGTGCATTCCTGTGCCTCAGGGCCAGGCTGCCCTTGGCACTCTACCCTGCCACAAACTTTGTGCAGGCTCCTGGGAATGGGGCTGGCATGGCTTGCTGGATCTATGCTGGGCATCTCTGCCCATGGTTATGCCAATGTCAGGCTAGGGAGAGACCCACCCTGGGATCCAGGTAGATGCTCACCCACCCTCTTCCAGCAGCAGAGGATCTGTCTGCAAGAGAATAGATGGAGAGAGTTGAACTGCCCCCCTCCAGCCGGTATCAAGGGCAGGAAAGGGGGTACTTATTCCCTGGGATGAAGCAGGGTACATCGGCCGGATATCCTGCCCCAGCTCCCTTGTGGGGAAATAGCCCTCTCCCTGGGGGCAGAGCTGCCTCCAGGCACTCCGAGGTGCCCCACACTTACCACTGATGCCCTTTCCCAGCTCCTCCAGCCCTTAGATCTACTTGCACCCACCCCAGCCTGCATTACTCCGTGGGGCACTGCATACTCCAGAAGCAGGTGGCTAAAGGACCAGCCCTGAGCTCGAACTGTCACTGTCCCCATCTGCCCTACCATGCAGTCCCAAGGGACACGCAGCAGCAGCAGCAGCGGCAGCAGCAGCGGCAGCTAGGAGAGCTGGCGGTGCTGCCAGCCCGCCCTTGGAGCAGGCACGGGCAGGATGGCCAGGGCTTCACAGGCAGGCAGCCAGGCTGAGCACACCTGGCAGGAAGTGGCGGTGCCGGCAGGGGAAGGCAGCCGGAGAGCTGCTGAGAGGTGAAGGGGTCACCCCGGGGAAGAGCGAGTGGTGAGGCCGGGACAGAGGAGCATCGGAGCCCGGCCCAGCCCAGCCCAGCCCGGCATGGCACAGCACTCCTCCCAGCACCGCTCTGGCCCTGCTGCCGGCAATGTTTTCCTTTCCCCCTGACTTCAGGGGCCTTTCCAGCGAGCAAATGTCAGGCACATAAAGAGCGGCACTGTGAGCGGAAGATGGAGCGAGAATGCCTGCCCGCGTCCCTCCGTAAGTGCTGTCTCACACTTCATCAAGGCAGCCTTTGCAAGCGAGGCACTCACTTAACAACCAGCAGTCTATGCTGGCCGGCGACCGCAGCAGCCCCGCCGCTCAATACCCTTTTCTTTTCTCCTTGTGCTGCTTCTGTGGCTTGGGTTACAGCCTTTCTCGCAGACACTGAGCGGAGGGGCGTGGTGGCAGCGGGGGCTCTGCATTGTGCCGCCGCCACGCCGGGGTGGATGCTGGTTCCCCCCATGCAGAGATGCTGGGGGGGTTCTATCCCTGCTCTGCCCACTCACTCCTGCATCCAACGGGCAGGGATAAATCCCAGGGAAAGGAGGGTCGGCGGCAGAGCAGAGGTGGGGCAGGAGGTTGCAGCATCTCCTTCCCAGTCATGTGAGGACCAACCCACCAGGAGCAGCTTGGGGCTTGGCAGGGACGCTGGCAGGGGGTGAGCGGTTCCACCCTCAGTGGGCACCGTCCCTACCCCGTCCCATTTGGAAAGAGGCCCTCCTGCCATGCTGCCAAGCAAACCCATGGGCATCCAAGCCCTCCCCCTGCCCAAGTGCCAACAAACTCCCTGAAAAAGAGTTGTGTCCAGCACTAGCATTGCCTCCCCACCTGGGCAATGCTGGAAGATGCTGGGCCTTGCTGCGCAGCTTGACCATGGGCACTTGTCCTCCTGTCCAGCAGCCCATGGGGTAACAGCAGGAAAACCTCTGGGGAAGCTGGCACTGGGTGCCAGTTTGGCAAGGGAGATGGACAAGGAGGCAGGTCCCAAAAAGTGTGGCAGGTCCCAGCATGCCAGGACTAGTGAGGACTTGCTTCCAAGAAGGGAGAGTCACAGGCTGATAGAACCTATAGCTTTCACCTCCACCAACCTGACCCATCACTGACACAGGGTGCCTTCTCCAGGGTCAAGAGCAGAAGGCATGGAGACCTGGTGGCCAGTATGCCTCCTCTCCCAGGGGGACAGCTCAGAGACCCTGCTTATCTGTGAGGAAGCTGGGTGGCTCACACCGCCTTGTTATTTTAGGCTGACTCGGTGAATATAGATACATCATCCAGGCTTATTATTGTAGGATTCCTCCGCAAAGTGTGCCAGCTCATGCGGGTTTATTATTGTCTGCTCAGGAAAGCTGGACACATTGCACTGGTCTGTTATTGTAGGGTTGCTCAGGAAGGCCAGCCAGCTCATCCCAGCTTGTTGTTATTGCACAGAGCTCATGGGGGGGCTGGCCAGGAAACTTCCTGCAAAGTGGGGTGATGGAAAGGGAGCCACACCTGGTGAATCACAAGGATGCTGTGTGGCGATAAGGAACAGCAAAGGGTGGGATCCAGCACCTCAGCTCCACCCAGCAAGGACAGGCCACTCATTCATGGGCACAAGCACTCATGATTCCCCTGGATCTCTGTGTAACAGAGGCAGCAGGAGTGTGGGTCAGGGCAGGGAACTGGCAAAGCAGCCCTCATACTCAAGAAACAAAATCTGGGGATGACAGGGGGACAACCATGGAACTACTGCACCCAGTACATCCCTGAACCTGGCACACAAGGGATTAGCTGAGCTAACAGGGCCCAGAGAGGAAGCTGGTGCTGAGCCAGGTGGGATTAGGGGCTTTTGGGGGGAATCTGGGCGTGTTTAGGACCAAGGTTGAGCAGGAGGCAGCTGCTCCACCCTTGTGGCTTTGCAGTTCCTCCCAAGCACGGGTGCAGCCATAGGGGCAGCCCCTGGGGATGCTGCCCCATTGTCACCCGAAACTGCAGCAGGAAGCATTTCTGTGTGGGGCAGGGGGGCAGCAGGGCTCCCCACTGGGCTGCCTCAGGCAACTCCCCAGGCACATGGCCCCAGTAGGGTTGGGTCCAACTTGCCCCAGCAGCCCTGGCACTGCTGCTGGCACAGCCACTGAGTCACCATCACTTCCTTGCCCTGTGACAATCCGTGTTTCCCAGGCATGGCAGCCTGCTGGCGTCACCCCAGGCTGTGCCCAGCTGGTACCAGGCACCCAGATGTCCCATGGGCAGTGCCCAGCTATGCCAGGTGCCCAGGTGTCCCCCCAGGCAGTGCCCAGCTGTTCCAGGTACCCAGGTGTCCCACGGGCAGTGCCCAGCTGTGCTCAGTGCAGATGTTGGTCCCCAGCCAGGCACCAGGATTGAGTGTCAAGAGAGCTCTCCATGCACAGCAGCAGCGGCAGGAGGCCAGCCTGCCTTGTGAGCACACAGCCCTTTCATTCATGGCAAAAAATAGCCCCCCGGGGTGTGGTCCAGGCTGGAAAAGCCCCCTCCAGCCCTGGCCAGCCCATGTTTATTCAATACGGGGGGGACACACTGCCCTCTCCCTGCCCCCCAGCCCTGCGCACCATCTCCCTGCCAGAGTGGCTGCTCTTGGACGTGATTCGTCGGGTCCCCCCTGGCCAAAACACACAGGCTGGGGTGGGGGGGAAGGCAAAACCCTAAAAAGCACTGGGTTTGTCTCCAGGAGGAGCAGCCCGTGGTGATGTCATGAGAGTTTGCATGCGGCCACATGAAAGGGACTAGCTGCCCAGGAAATCCACAGGTCAATGATCCTTCAGACAAGCCAGCGATTCTTCAATGGGCCAGGAAGGAAACCTCGGGGAGCCCAAGCCAAGCCTGCCCTTGCCCCAGGGACAAAGCCTGCCCCCAGCCTCATGGCCCCCCAGGATCCCCAACCCTGCTCCACAATGCCTCCCTTTCTCAGCAGCTGAAATTCACAGCAGCCCAATCCCTCTGCAAAATGGTACCAACTTCTGCCCTGCAGTTCCTGGGCACCAAGCCTCTCCCCACAGACTACTAACATCCTAAGCCCTGCTCTGCAGCCTCCAGAGTCTGGACCCCTGCCCACAGACCCCAGACCCTCTGCTGGTCTGGGGGGAAGCACCCCTATTTCCATGGTGATCCATCAGGCTGGGAGTGGCAGGTGATTTAGGGTCAGGCAGCACTGCCACCTGACAAGGGGGATGCAGCAGGGCAGAGGGTTCTCTTTCATGAAGGATTACACTGGGGACAGCTGGGAACACACAGATGCAGCCCCCTCAGCCCCCTTCCCAAGAGTCAGCCAGGTTCTCAGTCTGCTCTGGCAGGCATTGCAGATATGGGCTCTGAAACCAAATCCGCTGCCCAGGGCTCCCCCTCCCCGTTTTCCATAGGTGCAGGATGCAGTGGCTGGACTGATGAGGAAGATTTGCCTGATTTGCCTTCCTCCTCCCCATGGAGGAGACATCTCTGGGCTCACATCCAAGCCCAGGATTCCAGCTCTGCACCTCAGTCTGCTCTGCTCATCCCAGCCCCTCCATGGATCCTGTATCACATGGAAATTGACGATGGAGCTGCCTTTCCGGCCCCACCACAGGCTGCAGCCCAGAAGGAGCCGAGTGGAAAGTGAACCTCAGGGTTCTGACTTCGTGCCCCCAGCACCTCCCATGCATCATTTTAGGAGGCTGCAAGCAACCAGCCTGTCCACCTGCAACTTGCCCATGGAGACACTCTTCTGCTCCACTTGCCCCATGTCCCCACTCACAGGCACAAGGTGAGAAGACCCTCTGCAACCCCAAAGGTGCCTGGAGACCAGTACATACCCCAAGCTGGTGCCACAGCACGTGGGGACATTGGCTGGGAAATCCTTGGTGAAGCAATGGGCACAGGCATCTCCACAATGTGGCGCCGGGGCTCTCTGAGGCCAGCTGAGTGGTGACTGGAACCCACTGCCCTCAGCAGAGAGAGGGTCTTTGCAAAAGGGCTCTGAGAAGACCACAGCCTGGGACATCTGGGATGTGGGGCACCTCCATCCTGCTGGTACCCAAATCGGTCCATGACAGCACTGGACTCATGGAGGGGACAGGGACAGTGGAGAGGAGATGGGAGCCCCCACATTCAATGCGAGGCTCTCAGGACTATTCCTTCTCCCATCTGGGCCCAGGTTGGGATGTTTACTCCTGCTGTCCCTGTTTCAGCAAAGAGAGGGGACTCAGTCTCTATGACTGTCAATCAGGCACTTTTCACCAGAGCTAAAAATGCACTCACAGAAGGAAAACAAAATAAAAACACAAAACAAAACAGAGAGGTGAAAAATTCCTTGATATTTCTCTCCTGCAAATCCCCAGAGCCAGCAGAGAGGCGAGAGCCCCCGGAGTTTGTCAAGCAAACACTTTCACACCCTTGGCCACGCTCGGCACACTGCCGCTGGAATGCCAAATATATATTTAAGCCCTGCTCATCAAAGGAGTCTGTTCGGAGTCGGTTTCGGGCAACGTGCATGTGGGTTTGGCCTGGAGAGAAAACCAGGGATGCGGAGAACATTTCTTGGGGATGGGAGACAGCTCGCGTGCGCACACACACACACACACGCGTGAGATAAATGGCAACCTTCAAGGTCGTGTGGCTGTGAGGTCACGGGCTGGGCACGAGATACCTGCCCGCTGTGGCACTCACCCTTATCAGCGCCTGTCGCACTGTGGGGTGGGGATGTTTAGGCTGGAGGGAGGCCAGCAGCCATTCTGCATTCCAGCACTATAAACTGTGTCAGAGCTAAACAAGCGCAGCCAACAAAGCCAGGGTCCAGTGAGACGAGCAGGAAGCAGCACTTTGGGAGAGGGCAAGATTGCAGGGAAGTGGAGGGCTGCTCAGGGCTGTGCACCTCGCCATGAGGTGATAAGAAGCCTCAGCTTGGGCTCGGCACTATGCAGTAGTGAGACACAGATACAGTGCTCCTGCAAGTCCAAGGTTGGCGTTTGCCAGGGTGCCACAGATCCTGCTCTGCCTCCCCTGGCACTACCTGCACTAGGCTGCCAGCCATCCCACAGGGCATCACTGCTCGTCTGCTGCCAAACCACCCCCAGTCCTGTTCTTGGAGGCATGGAGGGCAGGGGACTGCTGTTCCACAGCTCCTCCTCTCAGACATGGCTTTGCTGGAACAAGCTGGACACAGCAAGGAGCACTTTGGAAGCTGACAGCAAATGGGAGACCCTTTCTGCATGGACCACTGCTGTTCCTCTCTCCTTTACAAGTATTCCCTTGGTCTGTTCCAGACAGCCCAGGGACCCATGCCCATCTCATGGACAACCTCAGCATCAGAGAGATGGGGAAATCTCTGCTTTCCTCCTCCTATTCTGTGTGGGGTTTGCAAAGCCCCAGTGCTGGCTGCTGGGGCTAAAGGCAGGTATGGGGGATGCCACATATGGGGTAGTGGCAGGGCAGGAGCTCCATCTCCAGAGATGACAGGCTGACTTTTCCCCTCTCTATCATTGTTCCAGCCAAGAGCAAAGATGTTTTAGCCAAAATCTTGTACCTAATCCCAGCTGACGGAGCTGCAGGCTGGGGTCTGGCCAAGGGCTGGAGTCGGACAGGGCAAAAGAGATCATTGCCACAAGCAAACAGAGCATGCCAGTGCTGTGAAATCAGGCATTACGCGCCTGTCTCCTGCAGCAGGAGCAGCCCATCAGGCTGCCAGGGAGATGCTCTGCTTATGGCAGGGGCAATCCCAGCACCGGCAGGGCCTGACCCTGCACAGCCACATCTCTGAAGCTGGGTTCATCTCCAGGTGAGGGGAGGGATTACTGCACCACCACAGTTGGATTTCAGGCACCTGCTGCTAATAAAACACTCTGTCAGGCCACCTTCGCCCTCTCAGCCCTTGGAGAGAGGGACAGGATCTCTGTGGTGCTACCTGGGGGAGCACAGAGGGCTGGGGGAGCTGGGAGCCGTGGCCCCAACCCTGTCCCATGCTGTGCCATTCCACCTGGGCAAGCAGATCTCCCCTTGTTGCTGCAGCCTCTTCCATCTCTGTCCTGCCAGGTTCAGCCACTGCAGCCCAAGTTGCTCCTCACTTTCAGGGGCAGGGATCCCAGCCTGTGCTGGGAGAGATGATCTGAGCTTCACCACTCCCCTGTGGGCAATGAGGAGCAAAGACCTCCTCAGCTCTGGTGACTGCTGCTTTTTCCAGCCCCCTGCCCACTCATCACACCACTCTCTCCATTCATGCTTGCCTTGCTCTGAAGGGTTCACCTACCCCTTGCCATCTCCAGACAGCAGAACCGTGCCCTTTGGCTAAATACAGTGGTTTTTAAAAGCCTCACCATTTTCACCCCTAATTTTCTAGGCGTTTTCTTCCATGCAGCACTATCTGTCAGCAGCAGCACTGGAAAACAAGGTACCAAAGGCACCTGCTTCCAGCTGCCCTGTGCTCATGTCAAACCTCATCTGTTCACAGTCCCTCTTTCCTGGACCACCATCACCCTGCAGTCTAAAAATTGGTCTATCTCAAACCTTATTCAAAATAACATGCTCAAATATATTGTCTCCTACACAGTGCCAGGCTACAAAATCCTCCTCAACTTAAACCTGTGCCATCGCCATGGCCAGGTCTTCCTGCAGGCTTGGGGGAATAATAAGGGACCTCTATAGACCCACCCTGCACTGCCATCAGCTGCCATCATCTCAAAACATGAGCCTGTCATCAGGAGACACACAGTGATAGTCGAGGAGCTCTTTCTTTGCTCCCAAACAACCCCAGCTCCTCCAGCAGCCCCAACGTGGGGGAACAGGGTTCCCTCAAATGCCCTGCCTCCAGGAAACTGAGGATGGGGAGAGAACCTCTTCAAACACCTGGAAACTCAAAAGGCAGCTCTTCAAGTCGACATCAGAGCCAAGGTGAGGACTGGGCTGCTCCTCACTCTGCCCTTGCTGGCTCCTGGAGCCGGTGCCCACAGCCCACTGCCTCCTACCAGGCTGCACATCTGCAGCCTCCACCCGTGCAGGAGAGCAGGAATCAATTACAGGGCTGGCAAAGGCAGGGCTGCTCCAGGGCTGGCACGTGGCACCAGCTCCAGTGGCCGCAGAGCACGTGGCACAGCACTGGAGGCTGGGTGCAGATGTGCCACTGGCTCATGGGGAAGAGGCAAAGGAACCACTTGAAAGCCATGGTATGAAAGTGCTGGTAAACCAGGGCCACTCCTCTGCTCCTCTGGCTTCATGTGCTATTTACAGTGTTCTGGGTGCCCACCCTGGGGAAGTTCAACCCTTGGGGTGCAGACTTTAGCCAAGCCAGACATCTTGTCTGCCATTGAGCTCCCCAGATCCCAGCACATTCCTGGACCCTCCAGATAAGATAACTAAGATGCTCCAGGGTGGGCTCTGATCCAGCCCATCACAGCGACTCATCGCATGGACACATCAGCACGCACTGGAAGGACCAGCCCTCATGCAGCTCTCTCAGACAACCAGCATGTAGAGCAGGAACGTATGGACAAGCCCTGCCACACCAGTCTGGTGACAAGGAGAGACCCAGCCAAGCCGTGGTCACTCCTTGGAGCCCCACCGTTAGCCCCACCAGGTGGCTGCAGCTGGGGTGGGGGAAGATGTCCCTGCTCTCCCCAGGGTGGGGGGGAGAAGCAGTGGGGAGACTCCCATCAAGCCCATGGGCTGGTTTCCTCGTTTAATGGGAAGGGTTAGGTCTCGCCCTGTGTCCCAGCACCCAGCAACTCCTGGGCATTGCAAGGGCTTCTCGAGTCTCTGCAGGCAGAGGAGAACTGAGTTTGCACCAGGGAAATGTGATTCTGCTAACCCACACCTCGCAGGGGCTGCATAAGGGCTTCAGGGAAGGTGGGATGTGAGGAAGAGGAGGAAGTGCAGCAGTGCCATACCCTCAGTGTCTCCCGTAGTGCTGGCCCTGCATCCTCTGCTCCTGCCAAGCAGTCCATCTAGGCATTACTCTGTGCACAATCCTGTCTCTGTACCTAACCCCAGCTCTGTGTAACCCCGGCTCTGTGTCTAACCCCAGCTCTGCTGGCACCTGCAGGAGCAAACGTGGCTGTAGCCAAACGCTCGCCCCTGCGAGCCGAGGTTTGTTGGGCCCCCGGTGTCTCCCGAGGGCTGCAGGATGAGGATGCTGCCCACACAGCCCAGAGCTGTGGTGACCCCTGGGGTAGGACTGTGCTGATCGGGAGCAGGTGGCAGCTGATGGTGCTCCCCCAGCCAGTGGCGGAGGAGGAGCTAAAATTATCCCACCAATATGTGGGCAGCGGGGAGGGGGACCAGGGGGCTCCTCCAGCCTGTCTGCCCCACGCGTGGCCAACCCTGTCCCGACACCAGTGACGACAGCACAGTCCTTTAGGACTGTCTCTTTGGCACCCGCGTGTCCTGATGACTGGCCCTGAGCGGACCCAAGTCCTTCCTCCTCTGACCACAGAGGGGAAAGTTTCCAAATTAAAAACCTAAATCTGGCAACAAGGTGCCCATGGCAGGAACCTTTTAAACTGGCCATTAAAGTTTATAAGTTAGACGGGCACCAGGAGCAAGCGGCGGAGCTGCAGAAAAACAGCCGCCCCTCCTTGAGCAGCCTAACCACGGCTGTCCCCAAAGCCGCAGGGCTGACGTCACGGCATGACTTCACCTCCATCACCCACTGCCGGGCCGGCCCCAGCCCCGTGTTTACCCCTGCCCATCCCTGTGCTGTCCCTCGGAGCCTGCTCTTCCCTTTGAGGTCAGTCAGCAGCCCCGGGGCCTGGCGAGGAAGAGGAAAAGACTAGAGAGAAGGAAACCAAACCTCAGCGCCCACAAGGCGGGCTGCAAAACACGGAGCCCCAGCAGCCGCACTGCGGGGATGGTGGGCTCTGTCCTCTCTGTCTCTCCCCCAGTTGCACTCCCCCGTTTTGCCTCTAGGCTGCTGGAAAAACTGCAGCCAGGGCTGTTCCCACTGTTGTTCTCCCATTTTCCCACAGACAACACATTCTGTTCTGCCAGCAAGATGGGCTGGGGGGAGGTGTGGGATCCAACTTGTTGACCCATCCTGCCCCAGGATGCTGCAATGTACCGCAGGCACCTGAGAGATCCCGGCCTCTATTCCAAGGATTGAGATGGTATGGGGTGAACGAGTGGCACCGCCTGTCCCCAAGCCCAGCTAGGGTACCTGCCCCTGGGTAAAGCACAGCCTGGGGTTTCAGCTAGAGGAGCTTTGGGAGTAGCAGAAACACAAACCTTGGGTGCCTGGGCACAGACCAGGCCAGAACCCCTCCCCTCCTCCCTGCCAGCACGGGGCACTTCAGCTCTAGACCTCTCAAAGAGGAGCCACCAGCCTCGGTGAGGTGTTTCAGGTGCATGTGGGATGCAGATTTGCCTTACCTAGTGGGGTGGGAGGGTGGATAAGGGGTCTAAAACCCCATGGGCAGTGATACTGAAAGAGCCCTGGAACCAGCCTGAGCAATTTGCTCAGCTGGGAGACCCATGTTGCCAGAACATGGGTGAGAGCCACAAAAGCCACATGGGTTCAGAAGGGGCAAGGCTGGGGGCTGTGCGGCTGCAGGGCTGCCTGTACCAAGCCCAGGGCACTGGTCAGAACAGGCTGGGAAAGCCACTGTCCCCATTGGCTACTGCTCGGAGCCTCACAGGGCACATGTTGCCCGCTGTCACCTCCTGGAGAGGTTTGTGAGTTGCATTTATAGACTCGGCCACAGACCCTGAACCTTATCTTCTGGACCACATAGTGCTGCCCCTGCATCCGGAGCATCTTCAGGAGCGGGAAGTGTCACCGACCCCCTCTGCACCCCAGTGAGTCAGTGCACACACCCGAGCCACTCACACTCCTCCCCACGGGCATCGATCAGTGGGGAAACACACACACACACACACACAAACAGGGCAGCCTCTGCAAACAACTGCTTGTTAAGTTAAAATTAAACTCTGCACAAATATTGACCTTTGGAGGGGATACAAACTCTGCCAATATATTTACCAGCTTTATAAATGGGCCTGACCACAGTGCCCTATACGCTGAGGTGGAGGAGGTGAGTGCTGCAGAGGTGCCCAAACAAGGCGTATCCCCCCTTCCCCAAATGGGGTTCTCCCTGAACAATGCCACTGTGCCCCCCAGCTGCCCCCCACCGTCCCCGAAGTCCCCACTCCAGCCTGAAGGAGGATGGATGGTGGGCATGAGGATCCACTTTTTCCCTCCAACTTGTGGTTTCTTGAGGGAGCAGCCAGCAGCTCACAGAGGACACAGGGGAAGCTCTTGTCACCTCCAGCCCCATGAAATTGGTCAGCTGAACAGCCCTGATGCTGCTCCTTATCTCCCAACCCTTCTAGACTTCTGCACTGACCAAAGCTTCACTGTCTGGCATGGACACTCACTGCCAAGCCCAGCAGCCCAGCCCTTGGGCAGGTGGCTCTGCCCAGGAGTCTGTGCCCCCTCTGTGGAGTGCTCAGCACAGCCTGGAGAGGTTCCCATCTCTCAAGGGGGACCCAGACCTTGGTCCTTGGTCTTGAAATGCTTCAGGAGCAGAAGCACCAGTAGCCTGCTGCTGGAGAGAAGGCACAGTATCGCTCTGCAGTGGGAAACCACCCCTCTCAAACCCACCAGAGCTCTCTGAAGGAGCCAGTATGCCCAGCTGAGCATCTGGGGTTTGCAGTGGGAATGGGAAAATACTTAGGACAAGATGTTTCCACAAGGAGGATGGCTAAACCAGCTTGGCTGTCATGGGAGAAGACGCAAGCTCTTCTCACAGCCTACACCTAAGGTAAAACACAAGAGGCAAGCTGGAATAAATGGTGGCTTTTGCAGGCAGAGGGTACAAATGGGGTGGCATGGGAGGCAAGAGCATTGTCGAGGATATTAGTGCAACAAGTTGCTGTTGAATAGTTGGGCAATGAAGGAGGACTTGGGGAACAGCCCCAGCTACTGTGTTAATGCAAGGGGAACACACTGGCCTGGAACTCAGCAAGGAGAAGACAACCTTGCACATCCTGAGGAGACCAGGATGGGACCATTGTGCCTGAGGCTGTCACTGACCCTCAATCCTTGGGCAAAGAGGACGACACAGCTGTGGGCACATGGTCTGGCTGAGCATGAACCAGCAGGCAGTGGAGCTCAGCATGTAAGGAGGGTGATGGAGGGTGGATTTAGGAGATGGCCCAAGGAGCTGAGCATGCAGACCCAAGGCCATACATAGGCAGGAGAAGGGTGCCAAGAGCATGTGTGTGCAGCAGGCACAACTCCCGCGCCCAGAGCAGTGCATGCACTGGCTGGGCAGTGGGAGGAAGGCTTGTGCCCATGCTGGCTGCCTGGTCCCCAGCCCCAGGGATGCAGGGAGGAGAGCACGACACATACAGCAGGGGATGCCCAAGTTCCAGCTCTCGGAAATACTGAATAGAGTCTTATTCAGGCTGATGTAAAACACTGTTAAAACACACAAAAATCCTTTGAGTAATGGGCGAGCGGGAAAGAGGCATCTATAATTAACAGTAACTGTTCGAGACGGTCGCTGCCCAGAGACGTGTACTGTGCAAAACCACTTGAAAAGGCCTCGTCTGAAAGGCGAAGCCTGGGGTTTTTCAAGAAGCCCGTCATGTAACGATCCTGGCCCTTCCAAAATAATTCTGCCATATTAAAAAAACCCAAAACCTCAGCTTAATCACCCTGCAGCACTGGGACTGGAGAGCTCTGAGAGGAGGGGAAGGGAAGCACAACTGGCTTCCAATTAGAGCCTCATTAGAAAGGAAAGCTGGGGAGCTATTAGAGAGCTGGCCAGGAGTGAGCTGAGCCAGATGCCTGGAGACCCACTGCAGGAGGGGTGTCCCCATCACTCCTGTCCCTTCCCCTCTTCCTCCTCAGTGGGTGCTCTGGGACCCCAAGAGTGACACAGTCCCAACTGTGGGCACTTGACCTGAGCAGAAGAGGTTTCTGTAGTTGCATACCTAAAAGCCATCGTGGAAGCCCTGGCCCTATACACAGTAGAGGTTGGGGGTGTTCATGGAGCTGGGCAGGGAACACTGGGGATGGGAGAAAGGGGAACTGGGGCTAGAAGGATACTGCAGCTGGAGAGGAAAAGCAAAACAGGGTCTGTGGGCTTCACTGCCTCCTCCCACCCTGAGAGGCACAGAGCCAGGCCAGAGACTGCCCCAGCCTGCATGTCCCTGAGATACGAGGATGAGGCTTCCATTTTTGCCAAACCCAGAGGGGAAGATGACAGTCCTGCTGTGAGCACATACCTTCTTCTGCCCTGCAAGCACATCTTGCCACCTTCCTTGCCACTTTGGGTCCCTGTCCCCTCCCATGTAGACCAGTCCTAGCGCCCAGTGTGCTGCAGCCCCATGATGATGAGTCCAGTAGCTACAGACACTCGTCCAAGTGCCAAAGTCCAGCCAGGTCAGAGTGAGTGCCAGAGCATCCTTACCCGCAGCACAGGTTCAGCCACAGCATCCAGCCCAGCTCATTTGCTTCATCACTCTGGCTTTAATCGTGCCCACCAGGCAGCCCTGCCTGCCTGGGCCAGGGCAGTGGGCATCTCCTTGCCTGCCTGCAGCCTGGCTCCAGGGCTGTCCAGGCAGGAGGCACACTGCCCAGAGCAGCCTTCCCTTCCCATCCCACAGCCTGGGACCCATCCAACACAAAGTTAATTTCTAACCATGGGTAACCACCAGTGTCCCAGCTGGGATGATTTATCCCCTATCTGCCTGGGTTGGATTTATGAGCCACACATCCCCTAGGCTGTGATAAAGGCCATGTCTGTGCTCCTCCATCACCGCCCTCCTGTAGCCACTCCGTGCGGACTCGCTGCTCACCCCCCCCATTTACAAGCCTTTCCCCAGCACGGAAACCTGACAGCCCGCAGAAGAACAGTAAACAGCACAGAAAATAGAACATGCTGGAGGCCAAGGAGAGACACACCGGCTGGGGAAGCCACAAATGGTTCCTGCTTTCAGGACCTGTTCAAGAAAAGAGAGTGGGATGTACCCTGGACTCCCACTAGTCCTCAAAAGGGGAGAGGGGAGGTGCTATTAATAGCTGATCCAGGGCACTGCTCACATGCAGGGCTGGACTGATGATGCCACAGCCGTGTTTGGGATGGCTGAGCATCAAGGTGCATCAAGGAGCAATCCTTGAGGCAGTGCTGGGAGTGGGGATTTGCCCTGCAAATGGGAATTCACACACGGGGTGGGAAATTCCTTATCCCATCAGTCCAGTGTGAGGCCAGGAGAACTGGGGACCTGAAGTGAGGCCAGATGCTGCTATGTTTGCCCCTGTCAAGCAGCAATAGGTTGTGGGGTTGCTAAGAGTGGACGCAACCCTGCATGCACTTGTCCCAGTCCATCTTCCCCTGCAGACGGTGCTCAACAGCCCAGCACCTAGACATAATGTCATGGTGATGCCTTAGATCTGCACTTCAGGCTGCTTCAGGGCTTGGCCACAGTGGAGATGAAGACACATGTCACCTTTTTAAACAAGATCTGAGGCTTCTTCTCCTGTGCTGGGAACACAATCAGCCCCTGTGCAGTGCTGGGCATTACTGCAGTGCTGACAGTCTCTGTAGCGGGCCAAAATATGTGCAGAGAGCTTCAAGCACCTGGATCTGTTTTCTGTCCCTCCACCAGCCAGAAGCTGCTGTGCCAGAGCTCGGATGTTCTGCATGCACTGCAGCAGCTGCAGTTCAGAGCCTTGTGCATTGGAATCCCTGCCCCAACAGCCGTGGATGGCATCACTCTCTGCACCACCTCTAAGGGCTTCCAGTCCCCACAGCCAGCTGGATGTGCAGTCCAACAGGGAGGCAAACAGGCTGGATGCTGGCAACCTGGCCATACAGATTGTGGTCCTGAATTCAAGCAGTCCCTTGCCAGTGGCATCCATCTGGAAAGGGAGCAAGGGGCAGAAGTGACAGGTCTGGGGTTTGCAGCATGAGGCTGCAAGAAGCAGGATGGATGAGGCTGCAGGCAGCATCCTGGCTCTTGAGGCTGGCATGACCAGCCCCAAGCCGTCCCTCAGCCCTCTGCAGCGCTGATAGCGGCAGCCCCAGCAAGGGAGAGAAGAGAGCCTTGTTCTGGGGCCAAGACTAAGGCGATTCAGTGCTCTGCTCCCCTGAGGTTTCTCGGGTGAAACCTGGCTCTGTAATGGCTGTGTCCGTAAAACGTATGGAAATGCCCATAAAACCTGTATCAAATGCTATATGGATATATATGGATACATGGAGAGAACTATGAAATTAGGAGCATGCGGGGAATTGGGGCAGGACGGCTCCCTCCGAGCCATAAAAAACACATAAGTAAAAGGCAGGGGAGGCAGCAGCACCAGGAGCTGCGGAGACAGACTGGCACGGTCAGGAGCCAGGGGAAGGGCACCCTGGCTCGCACTGTGCAGCTCCAGCGAGACCTGGGCCCGTGGGAAGCCTCCAGAACGGAGGGACCTCTCTGTGGAGCTGCATGGGACAGACCACCATGTAGGTCTGGGCAAGCCTCGCCAGAGCTTCCTAGCAGCCCAAACCTTCGCTATGGGCAGAGGCAGGAGGTCTGGCTGTGGGGAGAACCTGGCAGTACCCCTGAACTTGGAGGTAGCTTGAGGAGCTTGAGCTATCAAAGTGACAAGTGAAAGACTGGAGAGGGGAGATGAACAAAAATCTCTGCTGTGGATGACAACAGCCCACAGTGGTATTGATGTCTGAGCAGAATAACTGCTGATCCCAGCTGGAATGAAAGAGGCAGCACCGGCTGAGCACTGGTTGAGGATGGTCAGTGGAGCAGTACCATCACTACAAGAGCTGAGGTCTTAGTAAAATTTCTAATCTCTCTATCAACAGATTTTGCAGCAAAATCATAAACAAATAGGCCAACAGAGGCCCTTTCTGAGGGGTAAGCAATAAATGATGAGAGGAGATGAGCTGTGGCCACTGATGCTGTTTGATCCCCACATTGTGCTGGGCAGCAGCCAGTTCGCTCCAGTCCTTCTTGCCTTGCCCCAGCAGGGGCTGGGGAGCTGGGACCCCAGTTCTCTGCTGCTCCCACCAAAACCTTTCTCTTCTTGTAGCCTTCCTAAAGCAAAAAACAGGCCCAGAACTCCCAAATTTGGAGCCTAACCTCACTCATCTGCCCTGATTCATTTGACCTGAGAAAAATAAGCGTGAAGGGACCTCTGCAGCAGGGAGACCAGGGCAAGACCAGCTGCAGGCACACCCCTGCTCCTAACCCACATGGGGCTGATACTGTAGTGATGGGGGAAAGCTCCTTGGCTGCATGACAGCCTGCTTGGCTCCTGCTGCACCACTGACCAGGGTGACAGCACAATGTGGGTACCAGCCCTGCTGCCTTGAAGCATCCCTGTCATAGAGGCTGCAGCCAGGGCGATGAAGCAATGCAGTGCCAGGGCTGCAGTGATGCAGTGCCTGGGATGCAGGATGCAGTGCCCGGGATGCAGAGGTGCGGTGCCGGATCCGCAGCCCCCCCGCCGCCGCCGCAGCCCATCAGGCGGGCGCTGGCCAGACCCAGGGCGCCATCTGCCGCGTCCCTGTCACCCACCGCGGCCGCATCTCCGCGGCTGCCACATCCAGGGCACCCAGTTTGCAGCAGTATGGCAGCGATGAGGATGCAAATGCCTCCGGGCTGTTCCTCCTTTGGGCTCCAAGCCCCTAGTGCCGGCGCCGGGCGGGGGGGGGGGGGGGGGCAGTTTGGGTTGTCCCACAAAATAAATCTGGGAAGTGGGGCAGCTGGGGGGCCGTGCAGGGAGACGTCAGCAGCAAAGCAGAAAAGGGTGAGAGATGGAGGGGATGGGAGGCACTTGAAATTCTCCTGGCACTCTACTCTGCACCACCAGATGCAGATCCTCCCCAAGGGCTTCCAGAGGCACTTGGCAGCTTTTGGGGGTCAAGTTTAGAGGCTACCCCACCAAGGCAGGGGTGCCAAGGCAGGAACACGGCTGCAGCAGCTGGAGAAATGCCAGGTTGCGGGGGAGAGCAGGGACATTGGAGGTGCCTGTTCCAGAGCACCACCCATGGGTCTGCTCATCTTCACGCTCAACTAGGCAGCCACAAAACAGGGCAGCACCTAGGGAGAGCTGATCCCCAAATTCCTACAGTTGCACCAGCAACCATGGCCCTTGCTCAGCTCTGGCTGGTGGAAGATTGGCACCTCCAGCTCTGCACATTGCCACTTTTGGGGGCACTACACGGCCACGCAAGTGAAAAACATGCAGAAGCCACACTGTCTAGGGATGCTACGTGACTATGGATGAGGCAGAGTGGGCTCATGAATATTAATGTCCATTGTGGCTTTCAAGAACGTCAACCCAGCACAAAGACGTAATATTACTCCTGGCCATGCAACCGCAGCTATATCCTCATGTCAACCAGGTGGCAGAGTGAGGGTGGGATGCCCATCCTCTGTCCATGTTCGCAGTCTCTGTGCTCCAGCTCTGCAGCTGGCCAGAGGAGTGGGGAGAGAGCCCTGCTTTCTCTGCAACCCCGAGGTCTCAAAACACAGGGAGCAAGAGCCAGGCAGGCAGGGACCTGACTGCTCTGTGACCGTGGCACCTGCACTATGACAGGCACTTGTAGTCACAGTGTCCCAGGAGCCAGCCAAGGGATGCTGCCTGGGGAGCTGGGCAGTGTGTGGGACTGGCACACCCCGTGGCTGAGGCAAATTGCTCTGTCTGCCTGCTTTGGAAAGCATCACTGATGAAGGTAACAGAGCCAGAGGATGGATTTCCCAGGAATCTGGATGTGCCTGAGCACCCTTCCAGCCATGCCACCAGTAGGCTCCAGGGGAGGGAAGGGCAGGCATGGCCTCAGGGAAGCACAGGGGACAGCAGGCGGGATATGATCACACTTGGGACACACACTTAACTCCTGCCCTTGGGCATGTTGGGACCTGTGGAGCAGCTGCCCTGTGGCTTCCCAAGGATCCCAAGTTAGAGAGCTACCCGGCTGGAACTTGAGGAGCCACACTGATGGCCATGGGAATGTAGGGATGCTCCCACACACCTGTCCTTCCTCTCTCTTCCTCAACATCCATTGGTATCTCCTTCCAGCAGCCACAGCTCCCAGGGCCACAGAACACATATCAGCCGAGCACTGCTGCCAGCAGGGACACCCCTGGGAAGGGTTTTAGGGGTGTAAGCCTTTTAGCTTGGCAGAGCCCTGCAATGGAGGATTCTGCAGGCCACCTGCATCTCCTTGGTGAGCACAGCAGTCCCTGGGCATGGCTCCTGTACTCGGCCAGTGCAGCGCAAGGTCACACCCAGGCCTGTGAACCCGGGCAGGCACAGGGGGAACCTTCTAGTCACACAATTACTATATTATGTAGCACTAATAAAAAAAAAAAAAAAAAAAAGAGGGGGGGAGAAAGGGCTTGAAGTTTTCTTAATGCCACATAGTAAAGTATTTATAGAAAGCCAGGCGTGAATGGGCCGCTTACAGGCCACACTCCTCCTCGGCGTCAGGATCTCCAGGAATTATTCTGTGCAGTCACATTGTTGTATTCACCCAGAGATTGAGTTTAATTACAGACACGCGGGCAAACAGGCTGTCAGTGTTCCAGCCTCACTGGGGAAAGGGCAACTGAGCTCCCTTTAATGAACGTATTTTAAAAAGACCCAAGGTTGAAATAGAGAGGGAGGGAAGGGGGCTCGCAGAGGCAGCGCTGGGGCAATAGGGATGAGAGAAGGGGCCATGGGGAGATGCGGGGTACCAGGGGAGCTACTGGGGCTCTCTGCATTGGGGAATGGGGCTGGGATGCTGGGGAGAGGTTGGGAACAGCTGGACATTGGGTGTATGGGACACACAGAGCTGGAGGCACGTGGCCCAGATGTGGCCAGAGCAGCTCGTGAGATGCAGGGCCCCAAGCATCCACTGCACACAGGATGAAGATCCCCTTGGAGACCCAGAGGAACTTCCCAAAGAAAATGGGGGGAGTGGGGAAGACTCCCAACTTATTACAGAGCAGCGTATAAACAGAACAAATAAATATAGAGCTACTTTATTACAAGGCTGGCCAACTCTGGTGGCTGGCTGATTACAGGGCAGGCTGCTCCAGAGCTATGCAAACCCAGACCTCAATAAAGGCCAGATTGGAGCTGCCTTTCACTCATTGACAACTTTGGCATGCTCCTGCCATGCTGCTCAGCCCCAGCATGCTGCTGGCTGCCCCCAAACCCCAGCACGAGGCAAAGGGGTAAATAAAAGCTTAAACAAGTAGTGAGTAAGCGATGAGCAGGGGCAGGCACATCAGCAGCCTTGCACACAGGCACTAAAAATACAGTTTATTTTCCTAAGGAGGCAGCAACTTCCAAAACTGGAGATTTGAACAAAAAAATAAAAGCAAAGAATAAAATGCCATAAGAATTATAGATCCATGGGGGGGTGGGGGAAAGACCCAAGAACAAGGAAAGAAAAACACAGTGATGAGTAAGATACATACATGACGTATGTAAATACACCGAGACGGAAATGCATAAGCCTCCTGCACACAGAGGCACACACAAGCACATGCAGAGGCACACGTGCGGGGGATGGCTCCCAGCTCCCCATGGGGATGGAGCCAGCCCATGCCCTCTCCTCTCCTCTCCTCTCCTCTCCTCTCCTCTCCTCTCCTCTCCTCTCCCGAGGGCCGAAGGCATTAACCTCTGCACACACACACAGACATCTTCCCAGGGCTTAGGCTGAAAGGGCACTTTGTCTCTTGGTCCACAGTGCTCTCTACACCTGGGCTCCCAAGCCGCCACCAGTGAGGTGGTGGCTGCTGTCCCCAGGGACTCCTGCGACCACCTTGGTGCTGAATCCCTGGCGCCTGGCACAAGCCACGGACCCCGCAGTGGGGTGGAGGGTCAGGAGCTTCCTGGCCAGCAGCCGAGGCAGCCCCATGCCCGGGCAGCTGGCCAGCGCACCAGACCCCAGTGTGCCCACAGGAGATGAGGGAGGGATGGAGACCGGCACGTCTGTGGGGCTGCAGGCTAGGAGGCTTTAAAGGAGTTGATTTAGTATTGTCCTACCTGCCCTGAAATGGGTACTTGAGCAAGGGATGGAGGTTGCTTCGGGTCATCGTGCTGAACAGAGCCATTATAGCACAGGGCAGGAGAAAGGGGCTGCTTTGGGATGAGTTGGCTCCCCTGGGCACAGCTGGGTGAGACTGCTGTGGTCCCGCACATGCCCCACACACAGCTCTGCCAAGGAGATGCTGCCCCAAACATGTCCCCACAGTGATAGATGAACACCACTGTGACCACCAGTCCCATCAAAGCCCCTAGGGCACCTTGGCATCACTGCACCCTCCCCAAGGCAAGAGCCTGGGAGAAGGGGCAAAGCTGGAAGGGCAAGCAGACAGCTGGATAGCCTTCCTTGGCAATGTGCAAGGGTCCTTTCCCTGAAGGCATCACTGTATGCCCCAAGGGATCCCTGCCACCCCCAGCCCTGCACACTGCCCACCCTGCTCCACAGCAAAGCCTGGCCATGGTGCTCTCAGGGAATTTGCATGGCACAAAGCAAAATATAGCAGAGTCCCAAATCTCCTTCCACACCACACATGGGATGGCAGCATCCAGGCCATGCCAAGGCACCTGCTGTCTCTGCATTTCCTCTGCCCTCACCATCCATCATCACTTTCAGGGGCAGATCTCCTCCCGGGCATATGGCAGACGGTGAGCCTGGGGCCAGCCAGGGCCATCACGGCAGCCCCCACCACTGTCCCCCCCAGCCCGGGGAGCGGAAAACGGATCTCTGCAAAGGGCAGCTCATGCGGAAGCTGTTCGCATCCCGTAGTGCAGGCTTGACGGGTGAGGAGCAGGGCAGCTCCCAGGTCGCCAGGTTATCGGATGATAACAAGCCAGCACAGCCCGAGCACGCGACTTCCAGCAATGCAAGGCTGTTTCCTTTGTTTTGGGAAAACAAGAGGGGAACGAGACCTTTTCTGGCACGTTCTTGCCCAGCCTAAAGCTGTCCCCCACTTGCACTAGTTCAGACAGGAGCCATACCCTCTGCCCGCTCCTGGCAGGAGGAGGTGGCCAGAGCCACCCCTCGCCCTTTTCGCCTTTCCCACCTCTGTGAGGAGCAGGGCTGGAGCCAGTGACTTTCCAAGCAGGGACAGACGGCTGCTCCTTGCATCCCCCACACCCTGGTAGGGATCCTGGCTGCCTGGCTATGCCGTGAGCTTGCAGCCCCACCAGAGATCCCCTGGTCTTGCCTGCACAAGTTGAACTCCAAAGCAGCTTCAGAGGGTGAGGCTAAGTATCAAGGGGGTCAAGACACCCATGCTTTAGGCTGCAGGGACCCTACTACACTGGGGTTAGCTCAATGCCTCCCCATCCCCAAATGCAGGGCTGAGCCCTGTATTGGGGCAGGAGAGCAGCACAGGGTTTTTGGGCAGCCATTCCCACCTTCCCCTATATCCCATGGCACCCCCTGCTCTCCAGAGAGCTGTGGGTTTGATGGGGGTGTGGGAGACCCCCTCCCCACCCCTTCCCCAGCAGAGGAGGAGGAGGAAACATAATAAGAAAAATAAAATTTATAAGCGAGGCAGTAATTACAGTGTGGCTACAAAAGGCTGCCTCCTCAGGGCCATCATTATGTGGCTAAATTTAACGCCCTGTGTGGCTGCTCCGGGGCGGGGGGGAAGCCGCGTCCTGGGGCTCTGAGCATCCACACAGACGCCGGCTCCTGCTACCTTCCCTCCGTGCCGGCCAGGGCAGCACAGCTGAATGGCAGCCAAGAAAGCCATAAAGCGGGTCAGAATTTTTTTAATAGTCTATTTACCAAGATGCTGTTTTTACTGCCGAGGTTTCTCTCGTTTTATCTCTGGCTTTCCCCCCCCCTCCCCGCTCTCTCTTCCCCTGACTCCTGAACAGACTGGGCTGTATTTTCTGTTTTAGGTTCCTCTCTCTCACTTGCTCTAAATACTATTTTCAGAACTCTAATTTTATACGGTATGTCCCTTTTTTTCCTCTTTCTTTTTTTTTTTTTTTTTTTTTTTTTTTTTTTTTTTTTTTGGTAAATATTTGCCATGACTAAGCCAGGACACATCCCGTTTAAAAGGTTCCCATCCCACAAAACATCAGCCCTTTAATGACATGAATCTCATTAGCTCTCCCCATGAAAAGAGGTATAGAAAGGGAGCATCACTCAGCCCCTCTGAGTTCCTGTATCTGCACGGACATATATTTAGCTGTGTGTACTGTACAGTCACAGGAGGGGACAGTCTGGGCACACGCACACCACCTCATTCAGCCAGAGGGACCCAGAGTGGGAGCCCCTGGGACCAGTGGGTTTTGGGATATCTGTCTGCCTGAGATAGGGTTGGGAAGGGCTCTAGGCCCAGTGGAGCCAGGGCTGGACTGCAAGAGCAGGCAGCCGGGCACAGAGGCGCCTCAGAGTCCCTCCAAGCTGGAATTTGGGATTCTCTGAAGGGCCTTCTCCAGTGATGGGGAGCAAGTTGTGTAAAGCCCTTGCAAAGAGCAGTCCTGCCAGAGGAGCCCAGCCACTGCCCTCTCCAGGCCCTTAGTCCCACCTGTTGGGTTTGGAACTGGATAGCAGATGTTGGCTATGTACTTGGAGATTGATTCAGAAGAACCAGCACAAGATCCCAGGAAAGGTACTGGGTCCAAATGCCCAGAGAGGTTTCCTGACTGAGGTGAGAGTCTCTCTGACCAAGTAGTCTCTGCATCAAGCACAGCATCCCTGGGGAGCAAGCAGAGTCCCCCCAAGGGCTCAGGCTATTTCAGCCTTCCTCCCAGCTGAGAAGGGCTCTGTCTCTCTCCATCCATAACAGCATCTTCTGCTGGGGAACCAATCCATCCGCAGTCCCATGCTGGGCGTGGTCATTCCAACTTCAGTATGGTCTTCACTTCTCCAGTATAGCTATCCTTTCCTTGGTGTAGTCTTTCCTTCCTCAGCATGGCCATCCCTTCTTTGGCACTGCCATCCCTTCTTCTGCACAGTCATCCATCCGTCAGGATGGTCAGTATTTCCTCTTGATTCACCCACTGTCTGATACCAGAGGGAGAAATCCCAGGAGATGCCACAGGCTTGCCCAGATCTCACACACTGAGATCTCATTCACAGAGCCTGAAGAACACAGGAGGAGAAGTCTACAGAAAAGAATTTACTCTCTCTTTCCCTGATCCTCTCTGCATCTTCCCTCTTATTTCCAGTCCAAGCAGGATACAGTGCTATTTCTCGGCACCCTACCATTTTGGCATCAGGTGAGCATGTTAGCATGACCTCCTTGTTGTCCTCTAGAGCTGTTCCCAGCAAACCAGCTGTGAAAAATCTGCAAAGATACTGCTGAGTCCACAGCATGGGGCATGGCTGTACTCACTGCATTCACTCACTGCTCCTCCATATTTTGGGGAGAAAGAGAAATAACCCCGAAAAGAGCTGCGGACAGGCAGTGCTGTGCAGAGACCAGTGCTGCTGCAGGCATTGCACTGACTGAGCAACACAGGCTTCCAACCCATAAATAAACCTGGGGGGATTTCACTTCACTTCAAATTGCTTTAAAGGTTTGGTTTCAGCAGCTGAATAGACCCAGCCTTAAACAGTATCATCGGCTCAGGCAGCAGATGCCCGTAGTGGAAAGGCAGCACACCCACCCTGGCTGTTTCCACTCTCCCTGGTGTAGGACCCTCTCCCCCAACGGCAATGCGGATACATTTCCAAGTGTTTCCACAACCCAGAGAGTGAGACATGACTAGGAGAGACTCACACCTCCCCAAGTGCATGGCTCCCAGAGCTGGGGCTTTCTGCAGCTGTGCCGGAGCCCATGTGCGGGCAGGGCTCCATGTGCTCATGCTGCACTGAGCCAGGTTCCCCGCTGGCCCCCAGCAGCCAACATTAATTCATTAACAGTCCCATTAACACCCAGCTGTGGTTTCCCCCCGAAACTCAGGCAGGGACCCGCTCCCCTGTGACAGCTGCTGACAGACCAAGTTTCCACCTTCAGCCCTTCTGGAGTTCTGTATAAAAATAAGCAGGGCTTTTTTTCAAGAGGAAAACTATATTTCCCCTATCCACACGCCCGCGCACACGTGCAGGACTCACAGCAGGAATTTGCTCCAATTTCCCCCACCCACAAACATACCGCCTTTGGCCAGAGACCAAACATGGGCATTTTCAGACCAAGATATCAGGTTTTTCAGCATCCAGAAGAAAAGAAGCCACCGTGATCCTGAGCTGGGCTAAATAGGGCACCGGCTCCCTGGCCAAAGGGTGCTGGGAGACCCAGTGGTTCTCCCACCAGGGCCTCATCCAGGACCCACAGCAAGGCAGCTGCCAGCACCGCCAGAAGAATTGCCCTCCTGGCATGGCCAAGCATCCTGTTTGGGATCTGGTACCAAATTTATATTTTCCCCATTTCATTGTCATTCCCAGACAGGCATGAGCACCAGATGCTGCAGAATCCCAAGGAGATGCCCAGCCTAGCACCTGCTTGGGACCTGTTACCCAGCATTTATTTTCTCCTTTCCCATATGATCTTTCCTCAAGAGCTGTGAGCACTAGATGATGTTCAGGAGACAACCCCTGACACTCCAGAAGCCCTGGGCCACCCCATGCCACAGAGGGGTCAATATCCTTGCTTTACATCATCCGGCTCTACATCAGGCTCTGCAGCCTGTATTAGCAGCACAGGAGTTGGTTCTCTGGGGCTCTCACTGAGAAACTGGAGGCTAGGAAGCAGAGACCTCAATCAAATGTAGGCACCACAGGATCAGAGCACTGCTTGGGGCTTGGTGGGTGTGCTACTTTGGGCACCAACAGGGTGGCTTCAGGTCCCTGGAGAGGCCAAAGCAAGTGCCAGCTATCTTCTAAGATGCATGGTCACTAGCAGAGCACCCTGCATCCCTTTGATCGAGAGGTGTTTGCCTTGCTGAGAACCCTTGAACCTACTCCTTCCTTTAAATAGCAAAGCTCACAAACGCCCTATACGGCTCCACGTCTATACGTTGTCTATGTATTTGTGTACACACATGCACACAACACACAGAGATTTATTCGTGTTTTCAGAGCGGTTCAGGATACATTCCAGGACGAAATTCCAGCCGGTGCTGGAGCCAAGAACATCAGTGGCCCCGGCATTTGCTGCCCCCTTTGCCTGTGCACACACTAAATTCGGAAAGGGAGAAGTATAAATAGAGAGAGAAATACATGAATGGCCCTGTTTCCTTACACAGATACCTAGGGTGCGAAGGTCTGAGCAGAGTGGGAGCAGGCAGACTCAGGAATCCAGTGGCTGTACCCCCTGGGGTGCAGAGCAACCCGTTCCCAGGTGCTGCTGTCTGCCCAGACGTCTCAGCTGTTCAGTGTCACCTCTGCATGGGCTGGCACAACTGGAAGAGGCTATGGGGCTTTGGCCCATGCGATAGGGAGGGATCAGCTTTCAGAAACACCAATAAAAGCTGCCAGTGGATGCCACTGGAGAAGGGATGCAGCTGTGGGTATGGAGGAAGCTAGTGAAGGGCTCAAGACACACAGGAACATGGTGAAAAATCCTGACAGCCCATTTCGAGCACAGAAGGGGTGCTGGGTGCTTGGAGGGCAGCACCAGGGGTGCAGGCAGCACTGATCCTCTGCCCTTGGAGACAGTGCGGATGGCAACACCCCAGTCCAAATCCTATCAGCTCTGGACAGAGATGCTGACACAGAGCAATGCCTTTAGTGCCCCATCAAAGGCTACCCTGTTTTCCTCCAAAAGGTCCTTTGCTTCCAGGAGCTGCTGCCACATCCTGAGCTGAAGGGCTGGGACAGGTGGCTGCAAGGCACAGTGGTGAGGGGCAGACCATACCCTACACCTCCTCCCCTGCTAACCATCCCTGCATGCTCCCTTTGCCCTCCTCTAACCCAAACACAGCCATAGAGCCCAGCCTGGTGGGGCTGGGACCCCGGACACCTCTGCACTCCCTGCTGCTCCTCGCACTCTCCCCAGGGCTGGGCAGCTGCCTGTAGCCGCAGGGCCGATAATGGCGAAGATGTGGGAGCAGGGCCAGGGGTGGTGGCAGGGGGATTGCTGCTCTGCTTTCAGGAGGAGGAAGGGGCTCTCCCCCTTCAATGCTCCCATTTGAGCTGAGGCCTGGCACTGGCTCAAACCACCGCCTGCTGACACGAGATCAATCATCCCCCAAGCCGAGCTGTTCCTCAGCAGCACTGCGCAGCCAGTGCCCATGCACAGACTGGGGCCTCTCCCGCAGGAGCAGCATCTGGCCCCTTCTGCCAGAAGGTCTGTGATACCCCTCTTCAAGCCTGCAGTGCATGGCATGGCATGGCACAACCTGGCACATCACAGCAGAGCACGGCACAGCTTTGCATGGTATGGCACAGCATGGCACGGCATGGAGAGGATGAGGAGCACCCCGACCGCAAAGGAGGGTTCCCTGCACACGCCAGACCACATATGTCAGACAAGGGCTGTACAGTACCCCAGGGAGGGTGACTGTGATGGTGTTTGTCCATCCCTCCATCCCCAAACAAACTACCAGGTGATGCTGGGCTGAAGTGGGCTGGGACCAAGCAGAGAGCTGCCTGTACCTGGTTCAGGTGCCACCCACTCTCTACAGTGGCACAGGGGATTGGGCTGTGAAACCCCCACATCCCCAGAAGGAGCATACCCTCAGGGCTCCTGGGACAGCCCCCACATCCCTGGTAGAGGCAAGGGGCTGGAGCAATCACAGCCAGCCTAGCCCTGGTCCAGCAGCTGGGGACTCATTGCTTGCCCGTGGTCTGGGCACTTTCAGGCAGACTGCTGCTCTGGGCTGCCTGTGCCAAGTCTGGTTTTAGCAGCATGTAGCTCCATTGACTCACTGCTTGTGCAAGCGGCCTGTGGCTGCTGGTGGCATCCCCAAAAGTGCACCCTGGCTGGGTGCCCCTCACCTGATGGGGCCTCAGCAAATAAATAAATAACACCGCAGCACCAACCGCAATGCGCCTCCGTGGCAAACACCGGTGCAGGGGGCTGGTGCACAGGCGGTGGTCAGCACCCACACAGTGATGACCGCCAGTGCATCTCCCCAAGTGCACCACTGTGGGCACAAAGTGCTAGCCCCTGTCCCCCGTCCCGCTTCAGCCAGCAGATGTGGCACTCTGCCCCTTGTTCCATCAGTGCCAGTATGTACACTCCTAAGTCTTGTTCTCACGCTCCTGCTCTGGTACATGTGCTCACACTGAGCACAAGCAGCCCTCGCCCCACTCCTGCTTGCAGCAGTGTGCAGCTCCTTGAGTACACGTGTGTGCAGGGCAGTGTGTGTCCAGCTCTGCTCAGCAGCCATGGCCCGCTGCATTTCCAGTGTGGGACTCAGACCCCAGGGCAGCGATGGGATGATGTGACCAAAGCTTGCTCAGGAATGAAGCAAAGACCCTCCAGATGGCCCCAATCCAGAATAAGACACCAGCACCCATGGGGCTCACAGGGCAAGCACAGCACAAATGCTTGGCAGCACACAAGAGCTTGCTCTACTCATCTGAGCTGCCCCACAAGCCAGCCCCATGCTGCCACCTCTGCCCTGAGCCAACCTGCTCAGGGCTGTGCAACTTTTGCACCTCTCAGCCCTGTTAACAACAGCACTGTGGTCACCAGCTCCTTCCCCAGCCCCATGCCAAGGGACCCTAGCCCAGCTGAGCACCCACAGCAGGTTCTCCCTGAGCCGTGCACCCCGTGTGCGAGCATTCCATGTTGCACACACACCACCAGCCCCGCTCTGGCCCAGTTGCAGCTGCAAAGTCGCATCTACCTTGCGCTAATTAAAAACATCCCTCATTTGAAGCAGCCAAAGGGCTGCTTCCTCTCCACTGCACTAAGCTGGCGTGGGTTTGAGGGATGCTGTCCCCACCCTGCAAAATACGCAGGCCACCACCGCCTTCGTCCTCAGCCAGACCGTGGCCACTCCGCTACCCAGGGCTTATTTTTAGTTCCTGTTAAAAAGGAGAGGCAGGGTGCTGGAGGCAGGCAGTGTGCAGCCAGGTACCCAGCTGGACCCCGGCGTGGCAATGGCCTGTGGCTCCAGAGTGCGTCCTGGCCATCCTCCACCTGCCCCGCTGGCCTGTGTCCCCACACGGGACGGGGACGGGTGCCTGGCCCTGGTCCCAGCCCCGGTGGGAAACAATAAGAGGGATGCTGACCCCCGGGCGCCCTGACGTCAGCCAGCACCGCTGCCGGCACCACCGCCAGCCCTGGCCCCGGGGCTCCCACTCGCCCTCGGCTGGGGCCGCACTGGAAGCTGCCTGTTTGTTTATCTTCCTCTCCAGCGTTGCTTGTTTTGATGGTACATCCTCCTCCTCCTCGCCGGGCCCCGGGGTCGAGCCGTGAACCCGCCGCGTCCTGTTTGCCGAGGTCCCGCGCTCCGCTTGCGGAGGTGCGGAGCAGCCGCCCCCGCGCGCCAGCCACAGCAGATAAAAATACACAGGGCAGAGCATCCTGGGGCGCGGGGGCTATATTTGCACTGATGGCATCCGTGAGCTTGTCCTCGATGTACCTGTCCCTGCCCTCCTCAGAGCAGGGGGCACAGCGCTGCAGGAACCTGCTCGCCCTTCCCGCTCAAAGTCAGACCGCAGACTCTGGCATAAGCTGTGTCATGAAACGCTGACCATAGCCAAGCTGGGGAAGGCTCTCAAAACCCATGGGTGGGCATCCCACCCTGCCCTGTGGGGTCATTTCTGTAATCCAAAGGGATGCCTGGGGACAAAATATCCCCAGCCTGCTGGGTCCTAGACTGTTGGGAACAGTGCTGGGGCAGCTCTGAAACACTGAGCCCTCTCCAGCTGCCTGCTCCTTCCCCTCGTGGCGTGAACCCCTGGCCTTGCCAATAAAAGCCACCGGTTTTGCCTCAGCTTATGCACAGCCACTGCTCTCCTTCCAGCTCTGCTCAAGCCCAGGCAGCTGCTCAGCAGTGAACCCTTGCCAAAAACTGTGTGTGTGAAAGCATCATTTCCTAAACGTATAAATATTACCAGGGCTTTGCTGGAAAACTCCCCATGGTTAGTTAAAATGCCCTGAACAGCCAAGTGCACACAAGCCCAGAGAAAGGGCATGTCTAAGCTGAGAGGCTGTGCAGCTCTGCCCTGGGGGACTGACAGGTCCTTTCCTCTCCATGTGGGATATGGCAAAGGTCTGGGAAGTAAGCAAAGCTGTGGAGCATTTGCCTGCGTCCAGCCCTGTACCACATCATCACAATCCCTTTCCAGCCAAGAGGTGCTTACCACTACCAAACATCCACAACCTCTAGCCCCATTTTGCAGATGGAGGTACTGGAAGGACCAATAGATCTCTCTCCTTGACCTCCTGCCCACTGATATTCAACCACGCACATCCCAAGACCAAACCCAGCAACTTGGTTTTCTTCCAGGCGGGCTCCCAGCCCACTTTTGGAGACATTAAGAGATGGAGGATCAACCACTGCCCTTGGGAGCATGCCCCAGTCACTTGCGGGAGCAAACCCAAGTGCCTCCATTCTAACTTGAAATTGCCTGGCTCTCTCTCCCAGTGCCTGGCTTGTGCTCCACTGTTCTCTGCAAGATTAAAGAGAGAGCTTCACTAACCAGCATTTTCTCCTTGTAAAGACCCTCACACACTGTAATCAAGGAGCCTCTCAATTTTCTCCCTGATAAGCTAGACAGAGCTCTTCCCTTCCAAGTCCCTCAATGCTGGGCTCTCTCCCCAGCTCTCAATCCATTCCTGTGACTCTGTGCTGATTGTCCAGCATCTTTTTGAAAACCTAGACATGGGAGTGCTCGCAGCATTCCCAGCTCCCTGCAGCATGTCCTGAAGGACCCCAGCTCCTTGTGCTGCTCCTTTTAGGAGCTGATAAACAGAGTATTAAATTTTTTGGGGGCTCTGAAATAACTGCACAGAGACAATAAGGCCATCCAGACCCCCTTTCTGCCACAAGATGAGAGAACAGACTGGGGCGAAGAGCCAGTTTTGGTGGTAAAGAGCTGAAAAGCTGTGTTTGGTGTTCCTCACTAACACAAGACCTAGAAGGCATCAGGAGGAACGATGGGGTACCACACTCAAACCAAAGGCAGCAGCTGTTTGCATCTCACAGCTCATTGCTGCAGGATGGCATCATCAGCGGGTTTATAAAGAATGGGATGAATGCAGAGAGGACAGACACCCTCCCAGCAGACCAAACGCACAACTGCATCCTTCCACCAGCCTCTCCCCTGAAGCCAGTGCTCAGACCTGGCTACCAGAGGATGCATCTCCCAGAGCCTTCCATTCCCTACCCAACACTCCGGCTCCAAGACACGGATCCTGGACTGTTCTTGGTCCACACAGCACCAATTGCCATCCCATCTTTTCAGTCTCTGCCAGATGTGCTCCACACCAGCTGCTTTTGCCAGCCTCTGTGCAGAGCTGCCTCACTCCCCCTCCTGCCCACTCTGCACCATCCCCCATGCCCCACACCCTACCAGCTCTTGAAGGACTCTGAATTTCAAGCCCGATGTTCATCTTTAGCAGATGTTGTTCAGATGACTCTTGGACAAAGACACTTCATCATCCCCTTATCCTGGCACATCTGCCCGCACCCTTCCAGCGACAGCACCGAAACCTTTACCAACTGCTTCTACCATGTCTGGTCCAGTATCAATCATTTCACCACCTCTGTCTACTAATCAGCTTATCCTATTGCTAGGAGCTTGGGGTTTTCTCCTACTGCACTAAATAAAAGCCTTTCCTTCTGTTCTTCACCATGATTTTTCCCTGATGTCTTTAGCTTCTGTTACCCATTTTCTACAGTTCATAATTTCTAATTTATATTGATTGCTATCTACTCCCGCTCTCCCATTTGTTATAAACTGCTCTTTTATTTCTAATTGCTGCCTTCACTTTGCCACTGAACCAGAACGGGCTCTGGGCCAGCGCTGCCCTCTTTCTTGATCGTGGAATTGTGGCTTTTTGTGGCTTCTGAAATTCTTCTGAAAGAGCTCACCATTTTCATTCACATTTTTCTATCTAAATGTTTCCTCTGAGCTGATTTCACTCATAATTTTCCCCCTGCTTTGGGAAATTAGCTCTTTCAAGGCATGAAGGATATAAATTACTGCTTAGGAATGTCTTTTCTTTGCCCAGGGTGAATGTAATCTGGTCATGATCACTGGTCCCTAGGCAACCTCCAAGTTGCAATCCAGCAGTGAATTCATCTCTATCCTTCATAACCCAGGGGAAATGAAAGTTGCCTGCACTGGATGCAATATCTCATGTATAAAAGAGGGATCATCTCTAATTTTTAGAAACTCTGCAGATCATCTATTGTTGGCTGCACAACATCAGCTCATCTCATAAAGCGACATTCTCCCAAAGCCCATGTGGTACCACTGACACCCTGGCTGACTCCCTGGTCCCCACTGCTGTGCCTTCACAGCAAGGACAGGAACACTCAGAAGCATCCCAAGTCTTTTTGCACCAATGGGCATCGAGCATTTCTGACCTTGGCACATCAGTCTGAATCATGTTAGTCCTTCTGTGATGATCTCCAGTAATGCAAAAGGATCAAAGACTCTCTCCTTCCAGTTCCAGTTTCTCCAAAGAACATGTCTGATTTTAGAGCTGAGTGTGCCAAGGGGACAATGGTAGGCAGAGCATGGATAACATGCTGAAAAGCTCTTGTCCCCACAATGCATCACTGCAAAGTTGCCTCTAAAAGAAAAGATTAACTAAAAGGAGATGGCTTCTCCTCATTCACCTGATCCCTGCCTGCCATCAGCAGTGATGTTTAGGTCCAGAGCAAGTGTGGGAGGCAGGTGAATATGCCCCAGTGATGGCACACTCCTGTGGAGCAGCCAGCCTGGCTCGCACCTCTGGCAGCTCACAGCAACCAGGTAGTTCCCATCCGGCCATGTCAGGCACGTTCCCAGCTCTGCTGGCCGTAGAGATGAGGGGCAAGGACGCAAAGAGAGCCATGGGAGAGCTAGAGGGCATAACCCCTCTTTAGGCAAGTCCAGCTATCCCCATCAGTGCTCCCATTCAGCCTGGCACACCTCACACTGCAGCTGCTGATGACAGCTCCCAACCACCCCTCTGCCAAAGGACAGAGGACTTGCACTAGCCCTTACCTTAGCCATTAAGTTCTGCTGAAATGTCTCCTCCTGGAAGGGCCCTGTCCGCAGACGGTCTGCAAAGTAGAGAGGGATCAGCCCGAGCAGGTTTGGTCAGACCTCCCACCCCATCTTCCCCTTTCTCTGTCCATGGGGTGAGGGAAAAAGCTCCAGCACGCTCATCCCAAAATCATCAGGAAAGACCAGCAGGCCTCTTGGGCTAGGGACACATCACCTGGTTAGCAGAAGATGCAAGGACCACAGGGAAGCTGGAAAAACATGATTGAGCCTGATGATGCAGAGAGCAGCAAGGCAGGCCCAAGTGTCCATCCACACTTGTCCCAGCACTCCCACACTGAGGAGCAGGGAATGGTGGCAGGACATGCTCAACACCATTCCCAGATCTTACAGCTGGAATGAGCTGTCTGAGTCTGTGGGACAGGGCACTGCTTGTCTAGCTGCTCTTCTGAAGGGGAGAGCCAGCCTGTGTCCTCCTTTTTTGGGACAGGGACAAACCTCTGTTATATTCTGCTCTGCACCTTGTCCAAAACACAAGTTTTTCCACCTTGTTGCTAAGATGTGGTCTGGAGAAGCACCTGGCTGGATTCGCTCAGCCACTAGGGTGCAATGTGCGTTTCTTCCCAGCTTTCTGCCCTGCACCAGGCAAGGGACAAGAGAGGCCAGCTGCTTACCAGCATCAGTCCCTGGACTTAAGCCAGGCTGTCCTGGCTGCTCCATGCCCTGCAGAGCTCACACACAGCAGGATAGAGGGACATGCAGCTGGCCAGTGCAGCTCTAGTGTACCTCCAGGGTAGATCCAGGCTCCTGTGGTGGGGCACCTGTCATGTGACAGGGTCTGGACCACAATATCATCCTGGACATGATACACAAGCCAGGGCTGACCCCCACTACTCCCCGCATGCCCAGGGGGCAAGGTTCCCACAGAAGTGCAGGTATCACCTGTGGCAGCAGGACAAAGCATGGCAGTAGCAAGGGATGACCCAAAAAACAGCGCCCAGCCAACCTCCACAGGTGGAGGACAAGCCACCTCAAGGTGGCTCCCCCGGCAGGTCCTGACCCATGTCCTACCCAAGGGGGCTACTGTCTGCCCATCACCCCGATGGCAAAGTGGGCTGGGCGCTGGAGGGGGGCCCATGAGCACGGCTGCACTTTCCATGTTTGGGAGAGCTGGGAGCCCCTGGTTGCTCTCCAGTAACTCAGTGAGCTACTGCACTTGGGAAGGGAGCCTGACACCACTGCAGGGCCAGCCCTTGCTGGCATCCCCGCTGGCTCCTGGGGACCAGCCAGGTGCTCTGAGAGTAGTGGAGAGCCCCTTGGCGTCTCCCCAACTTCTACAGCTATCAGTCAAGGGCTGTTCCTCCCCCAGCTCTCCCCAGAAGCTGCTCCCAGCCTTCTGGCTACCGTTGTGCTGCCGGCTCAGCTAAACATGAAACACAAGCCTGGCTGGGTAACAGCCAGAGGGAGCAGAGCACGCCAGCCCAGTGTTAAGGAGGAAACTTGCTCCCTGCCCCAGGCATCCCTCCTCACCTCTGCTAAGAGCGGCCCCGTTCTCCCTGTAATCTTCAATCTCAGCATCCTTCTGGAGCAGCAGGGAAATCAGCTCTTGCACCTGGCACTGCAGCACCAGGTTCATCTGAATCAGGGGCCGCACGAGGTGACGGAACACCTACAATGGAGGAGGGAGAGTCTAGGAAAGGTCCAGGTCTAAGGAAGCCCACAGCTGTCCACAGAGTGGTCAAAGCAGGGCAGCCAGCAATGTCCTAGCAAGAGCTGCAGCCCAGGTCACACAGGGCCCCCCAAAATACCCCACATCTCACCCACATCCAGTGGGAAGCGGTCAAAAGATGTGAGCTGGGAGAAGGCAGGCCAGATGCTGTAGGACACATCCCTCCATCCCAGCCCCATCCTTTCACAACTAGGGGCTGTAGCAGGGGAGAGCTTAGGTGGGAGAGTCCGATAGAAACAGAGCGCAGGGAATAGGCAATGCTCCACCCACCATTTGGGTGCAACAGACAGCAGAGAGCTGCCCATGTGCCACTCAGACCCTCCCCATGGCTCTGCACACTTTGCGGCATGTTCCTATCAGGAAACAGGCATGGCTGGGTGAAAAACCAGAAAGACCCAAGGTGTCAAACTGTGGCTTGATGAACAGGAGAGACACTCCCAGGGCGGTGAGATCAAAAGCAGAAGAGATCCCAACATGCAGGACTTGTGCATGCTCCCCATTGCAGCCCACCAGTGTCTCCTCTAAGCTTACACCCACACAAGCCCCATGCAGAGCCCTGGCCATGTCCTCTGCCTCAGAGCCCAGATGGGCCACCCTGGCCCAGCAGGCACACGAAGCAGGACCCCCTCCTATCACCTCCTTCAGTCTCCAGAAGGGTATTTGAGATCCCCCAGCCTATCATGCCCCTTGTTTTTGTAGCCAGGCTGAGCCCATGGGCGAGAGGACAGCAAGCCCAGCAGTGTTCCTGAAGCGTTCTCACTCCTATGGCAAGCCCACAGTGGGCTCTGTGCTTTGCTGACCCCCAGACACGAGCCACAGAGGTGATGGGCATCACCCAGTGGAGCACTTGGAGTGCACCACCTGCAGCAGAGATGGGATGGGCCAAGCTAGGTGGGCTCCATGGTCGCCTCAAGCCCCTGGCTGGGGCAGAGTTGGTCCCCATTGCTGCATCCACACCAGTCACGCTCAGAACCCTGGTTGCTTCCCACCTCCATGGTGTTTTGCAGACATCCAGTTCGCATCCAAGATAAAATAAAGGAGCAGCCGGGAACAGAGGCTTTGCACCTCCTCAGCTCAGCCTCTGTGCGTCTTCCCCGAGGAGGGACATCAAGTTCCTGGGGTAAGCCAAGCCAGGACCCCGATTATTTGCTCCCCAGTTCACCCTAGGCGGTGAGAACAACCCCCGCAGCAGCTGGGGAGCCCGGCTCTCCCCCCGCGATGCCGAAGCACAGCCGCTCGGGGGCAGAGGAACCGCGCCCCGCAGCGGGACCCGGCGGGAGCGGGGCGCCGGGG
>NW_024581135.1:15719221-15763260 GCF_017639235.1 Corvus kubaryi
GGGCCGGGGCTCCGCCGGGCGGTTCGCGGGCGCCGGGCGCCCTCTTGTGCGCGCAGGGACGCAGGGCCCGGGGGAGCCCGGCCGCAGCGCTGCCCGCCTGCGGGGGCCCGGCGGAGGGGCTGCCTCCGGATACGCAACGTGCCGGGCAGCCCCGTGAAACAGCAACCCCTTAAATGCCGGGGAGACATTGGCTGCACAACATCACTGATGGGGACCGCTGTAATTCCGCCCGTCATGACAGACCACCGGCAGGTCCTTTGGGGGTACCCGCTGCCCTGTGCCCCGCTTCACGGCTTGCACCTAAAGAGAACAGCATCGCTGTGCTCTACAGGGCACCGGCAGAGCACTACCCCACACCAGACATAGAATTACAGAAAGGTTTGGTTTGGAAGGGACTTTCAAGATAACCCACTAGATGAGGCTGCTCAAAGCCCCATCCAACCTGGTTTTAAACACTTTCAGGAATGCAACATCCACAGCTTCTCTGGGCAACCTGTTCGAGTGCCTCACCACTCTCATAATGAAGAATTTTTTCTAGCAGCTAATCTAAAGGTCTCCTCATTTAGTTAAAAAACAGTTCCCCTTGTCCTATCACTATCTGCCCATGTAAAAAGCTGTTCTCCCTCTTTAAAATAAGCCCTCTTCAAGTACCGAAGGGTGCAATGAGGTCTCTTCAGAGCCTTCTCTTCTCCATGCCAAACAATCCCATCTCTTGCAATCTGTCTTGGTAGGAGAGGAGCTCCAGCCCTCTTATCATCTTTGTGGCTCTCCTCTGGACCCGCTCTAACATGTCAATGTTTTTCTTGTGCCAAGGACCCCAGATTTGGATGCAGAACTCCAGGTGGGCTCTCACGAGGGCATTTCACTCACGTCCCAACAGCAGCATGTGCTGGGCCATCCCTGTGTCACTGCACAGCACAAACCAAGGTGCCAAAGCCTCAGCGGGAAGAAACAGGGACAGCAAACCTTGGGAGAGGCAGAAGGCAGTCAGGCAACCTACAGTCACCCACATGGCTCGAGACTACTCAAAAGCTCCAAGCATAAGGGGACGATCCTTAATTTTGGCCATTCCCCTCCCTGAACTCTCTGCAGCTTCACTCACCATCTCCAAGGGAGCAGGGCAGCAGTGGAAGTCCCAGTAGAAGGGCAGTCCTGACAGCTCGCTTTTCACGCGCAGCCTGAGGCCGCTGGCAGAGCGGTGGCAGGAGAAGGCAGTGGTGGCATCTGGCTGCCCTGCCAGCAAGGGGCACATCAGGTTGCACAAGTGGTTCAGGAAGGAGGACACATGAACCGTCAGCCGCTTGTTCAGCTCCTGGGAAAAGGCAAGGTTGGGGGCACAGCACAGCACCGGGGAAAAAACCAGCAGAAATCCCAGCACCAAAGGAATCAAACTACTGCATGTCCCACAGCAAAAAGCCATCCCTGGGCTTGGCCTCCAGCCCTCTGACTTGACATTTCTCATTGATTCTCCCAAGACAGCCATGCTGGGAAGGCTCCCTTATCCTGCTACTCCAGGATGGGCAGGGTGCAATGGCCTGCAGTAGCACATCTGTTCTGCGTGCCACCACAAGCGCCATAGCCTGGCTGAGAGCCAACAGCAGGACAACCTGCCAGGGCTGGTGGATGGCTGCAGCCATATGCCCATCCCTCCTGCCACCAGCTGCTCAGCATTATGTGACACAGGGACGTGCCACTCCAATGGCACGTGAGGGCCAGGGCACATGGGCTGAGGAGATGAGGCACAGCTCCATGCATTTTTGGGGTCCAAGCTGACAGGATGCCCCATGAAAGACTGTGCTAGCTTTGAACGTGAACAGAATCTCTCTGTCACTGAGTAGAAGGCAGCCTTGTTTCAAGCTCCTCTTTAGTACACTGGCCCTGGGGAAACCAGCTGCCCATCCAGCCCACAAGTGAAGAGACTGTGCCAGCCCTCTGTACACTGACCCACCCGGCTGCCCTGGGCATGCTAAACAGTGTGGCCCACTCTCCCAGGAGAAGGGTGTTTGGCCAAGTGGGCTGACAGCGCTTGGGCACAGCCACACAGGGACTTTCCAGGCTGGGCATTTGCACCCAAGCCCAGTCAGACCCAACAGCCACTGTGTCACCAAGCAGTGTATGCTTGCCACCACAAGCGTACAGGTATGTCAGCTGCTGGGAGGAGAAAAGGAGGTCCCTGGCCTTTTCAGACACTCACCTTGGACCTTTGTCCCACAGCCTCGACATCTGCACTCTCGTACCAGACACTGCTGAGGTCAGAGATCAGCAGGATATAGCCAGTATCCCTGAAGCACACTTTGGCAAGAAAAGTGGACTCGTCAAAACGAACAGAAGCCCAGGGCTGGGTCAGGAGGCTGCTTTCCAGCTCCTCGGAGCCCTCCATCTGCAAGAGAGCAACCAGGTCTCTGCCTCAACCCCCACCTGGGAAGACCTGGTCCCTGGGGTGGCCCCACAGGGACCGTCAGTTCCACCTGACAGCACAGAAGAGAGGATACTTAGCCAGCTCTGGTCACACATGCAAGCAGCAGAGCTGGGGTGTGTGTTTTGGGAGCTTTGTGCAGAGCAGGTCCTGCCGCAGCTCACAATAAGTACCCCAGACGCGCCAGCAGGCGCACGGCAGTAGAACTGCTGCCTCCCCGCGTTACCCGGTGCTTGCTGGCGTTAGCACGGCAAGATCTCTACGCCCACATTAACATTCTGGCTGCCCCGCAGGCACCGGGCGGGCAGCAGGGTGCTGCACCCTCCTCCTGCTGGGGCATCCCGTCCCTGTGCCCGCAGTGGCACGGGCAGAGTGCCGGCAGCCCACTGCTGCTTCCCGCTCCTCCCTAGGACGGGCTCCCCGCCTCCCAAAACACTCGGGGACCCAGCGCCCGCGAGGTGCCCGGGGCTCTGCGGAGCCGCAGCGTTACCCGAGGACAGGAGGAGCGGGCGGCCGGAGGATGCAGAGGCAGGGGCTTGCGAGCGGCGAGCGGCGCCGGGCCGGAGGCGAGGGCGGACTACGGCTCCCGGCATGCTGCTCTCTTCCGCGGCGGGCGGGGCCGGGGCACGCCGGGACGTGCGGCTCCCGGCGCCCCGGAACCTGCCATCCCTGCCTCGGAGCCGCGGGGAACGCTGCTGGTGTTGCCTTGCCTGCTCATAAGGACAGCGAACCGAGCTGGCGTGTCCCTCTAGAGCGTCCGCGGTTGCCGCAAGGGGTGCCATGGCCAAGACACTGATGGGGACCGAAATGCCTTAGGACTTCATTCTGCGCTTGCGCCTGCTACGAAATGTCCTGGCACAAGTGCCCAGCTGGGGACAGGGCCCGGTACAGCGGGAGAGGCGGCGGCGGTGCGGGGCTTCTCCTGTCCCTTGGCCCCAGGTTTATTCCTGACCCCCACGGTGCCGGGGCAGGCACGGCCAGGGCACGCACCCGCACCACTGCTCTCCCAGGCTGTGCGGGGACTCGGCTGCTGCACCACAGCGAGCCCTGCGTAGCTGGGGCTGCAGGTGCCTCTGGCCCCGTGCCTGGGCACTGGGCTCACAAGGCGGCATAGAGCAGCACTGTGCCAGCTTGGCACACCACGCACCCCCAGTTCCCTCCGCACTGAGCTCTACCCTCACCCCAGGCGCTGACTTCCAAACCTCATCACCCATTCTCTGACTGTAATCCCCCACCAGCACTCCATGCACAAGGCCATCCACCCTGGGCCCACAAACTGCCCCCGATGCACTGCCCCTGAGTCTCCCATTTACACTCTTTGCACACACCCCTCCACTCACCCCTGTCCCCAGGAAGCAGGCTGCAGTCACCTCTCAGGGCAGTGCCAGGGCAGGGTGGTCATCACACAGGGTTTGCATCCTGACAAGGTGCCAGGAAACAGGGGAGTAGGCAAGGACTTTGCAGTGCAGGACAGCCTAGGTTGCATGACCAGGCTTGGGGTGCAGGACCCAGCGGGACTTTGGGCACAGCTGAAATTTAGTGTCAGGTGAGGATGCTGGCTGAATGAGGATGAGCTGTGCATTATGCTGCTGTGTACAGCTGCGAGGGTCAGAGAGCTGGAGAAAGAGGGCTCACACCTGGGGACCTGCACCTCCCATCCTGCATCCACCTTTGGGTGTTTCACCTTGGGACCAGGTGGAGGGAGATGTTCTTCTCCAGGGAAAGCCACTGTTGGCTAGAGTAGTCACACGAGCAATGCCTAGGGCGTATTTATGTGGTGAGCACTACTGGGACCATCCTACTGTAGGTGAAAGGGTGTTCATTGTTTTGGGAATCTCAGCTCAGTTTCACCCCCAACCTGGAGCATCCTGGAGTGCCAGAGCATTGATATATACCTGGTGCCGTGGGCATTGACGGGCCATACGCACAACTGGGACACAGCAGGGAGGAGGTGGAGAGCCAGTCCTTCCTGAGCACAGTGCCAGCAGGTGAGCATAGCTAGAATGACAGTCCTTTGGGTGTCCAAAGCACTGAGCCCTCCCCTAGTCATCTCCACAGGATGATGGTGGATTTTAGAGGCACCCACATCCTCCTGCAGTGGCACCAGGTAGCCGTGCCCTCCAGTCACAGTCCTCAGGGCACCAGGGGATCCCCTAGGTAAATCCCATCTGGAAAGGAAACCCCTAGAAAAGGCAAAGTTGGTTGAAGGTTTTTATATCTCGCTCTCAAGCAGGGAAATCAGGTTTGTGTTGGGAGGGTGGAAGCTCAGGTTCCTCCAGTCCTCGAGGCCTTCAGAAATGAGGAGCAAAGTGGCTCACAAGCTGCCTTGAGGGCACAGCCCTGTTTTCACATGAGGCACCCCTGCGTGACAGGGTCAGGCCACAGTGTGCCATGCAGGCATGTCTGTCTGGCTTGACCGTATTGCTGGCTGCAGCTCCCCAGAGCTGGGTTTGGGGAGCAGGTGTGTCCCTTCCCCCGGGGCAGCAGTCCCCTCCTCGGTGGCACTGCTACCCTCCTCCTCTTCCTCACTCCTTGGGCAGAGGAAGCAGCACGGAAAGGCTTTGCAGGAAGATGGCAGCAGCCTCCTTAGCCCAGTGGGGAGCCTATAGGCTTGGCTGGCTTTGCCTCTCTCTCCATGGAGGTGACAGTCACCAGCTCTAACTTTCCATGGCTGCTCAGAAAGCAGCCCTCGTTCCTCCAGCGTTCCTGCAAGCAGGGAAGTAGGCAGTGAAATGGGAGCCCTTTCCTCCAGGTGCATCCTCCCAGCCCACACCAGCCCCAGGATCCTCAGTAGGACTGCCTGAAGGCAGAGCTGGTGGTTTGTCCAATGGACAGATCCAGTCCTCGGAGTGGGGAATATGCAGAGCACCTAGAGCAGCCCCTCACCTGAGACCGTGTTCTCCAGAAAAAATGACAAGAAGCCAGTTAAGAAGACAGGCACCATAAGCAGGGAGAGGAAGAGGAGGTCCAGTGGCGCCCAGCCTGCAGGGACAGTGCCAGAATCAGCCAGGAGGTCCCAGCCTAGCCAGGGGAAAGGGGCAGGAGCTGCCATGGCAGAGTCAGGGATTGAAGAGGGAGCTGCCTGCTACCACGAGCCGACCCAGCCTCCCAGAACACTGGAGATGTGTGGTCACCATGCCGTGGGACTCTGGGGAATGTCCCTCCTACCTGTGGCCAGGGGAGTCAGAGCCGTGCCGAACCACCGTGGTACCAGCAGTGCCATGAACATGGCAAAGCCAACAATGAAGATGTTCCTCCCTGAGTCAATGTCTGCGTACTGGAAGTAGGAGATCCCCGTGCCCACAGCCATGGCGTAGGTTACACAGAGCACCCCTCCTGCGAGGGGCAGGAGTCAGGCAGTGCCAGGCAGGCTGCAGGTGTCGCAGCAAGGGTCAGGGCAGGGTACCCACCGTGAACTGCCAGTGGGATGTGGGTGAGGAGCCCTGCCAGCCTCGGGGACATGCCCAACACCATGCACGCCACGGCGCTTACTTGCACCGAGAGGAGAGAGCCAGCCTGGCAGAAAGAAGAATGGGAAAGTGAGGATGGGTGGCATCACCCCCTGCTCTGTCTCCCGCCCCATCCTGCTGCACACACCTGCCTTTCCCAGTGCTGTCTCGGTGCCTGCCTGGCCATTACGAGTCCCGCACACCTGCTCAACTGCCTCCCCATCCCTTGTCAACCCATTTCCCCCACCTTGGCATACCTGTGTGAGGCCAGTGGCACAGGTGTTGGCAATGCTGGAGGCTGTGCCCCCCAGGGTGCCCAGCAGTCCTGCCAGGAGGCTGCCCAACCCTTCCATGCAGAGCCCCCGGTTACAGGCGTGAGGGGGTAGCTGGGGAACTCGCAGCAGCCTCCCACACAGCACGTAGCAACCCACGGAGTTCATGCTGCAGCCGATGGCCATGGCAATGCCCACTGCCAACGCCTGGGGGGTGAGCAGTGGCCACCTCCACTCTCCTGCAGCAGAGGGAAAAGGGACAGGTGATACAAGTTCTGTCCAAACGTGGATGGCTGCACTCAGCCCTGCTGCCCCCCACCTGCATAGGGGATGTGGATCCAAGGGGCATTGAAGGTGCTGTTGGCCCAAGACAGCTGTGCCATGGCCGGGTCCAGTGATTCCCAGGGAATGTGGAAGTAGCTGAGGATGGCACAGACAATGCAGACACCAGCAAATGGGAACAGTACCTGGAAGGCAAAAGGAGACCCTCAGCAGGGGACCCTCTCCCCCTGCCTGCCCTGGCCAGCACCCCATCCTTGTCCTGTCACCTTTCCCAAGGAGTCATACCACATCTCCCCTTACCCCTGCAGGAAGCAGTCCAAGCTGTTCTGCTCTAACACCCTAGGTCCCCAGCACGTCCCGAGAAGCATCCATGTTCTGGGAGCTGCACCAGAGCTTCTCACCCCTGCCTGTGCTCCACGTCTTACCTAAACCCACACCAAAGAGCCAGGCTTGGAGAGAGAAGCGTGGTGACAGTGAAGAGAGCAGACAAACCACAGTACCGAGAACATGCGCAGGGTGGGAACTGATGACTCTCTGGAGCCCTCCCAAGCATGAGGCCAGGCACAAAAGGGCAGGCGGCAGGACCGCAGGTGTTGGGAGAAGGTGACAGCAAGGAGCATGAGCCTAGGAGAGTGAGCACGGGTCACCACACAGCATCACAGTCAGTGATGAGGCCCCAAATGTGTGCCATGCACTGCAAGGGTGCCCCATCCCTGTCCCACTGGTGAAAGAAAGCCCCAGGAGCCACCCACCAGTACAGTCCCTCGCTCACATACAGCAGTGCTACACCCCAGTTAGTGGAGCAGAAGAAAGCTGCTTCCTTGTATGCAGACAGCCCGATGATGGACAGGCTGGGGGCCAGGACCATGGGCCCGCAGTGCCGGGCTGCCCACCCGCACACGCCAGACACTCCCAGCACCAACTGAATCAGCCCAGAGACCAGCACTGCTCCAGAGACCTGAAAGAGGAAAGGACGGGCCTGTGGGGCAGGATACATGGAGAGCAGTCCAACACCTTCCCTTGGCGACATTCCCAGGGCCCCAGCAGCATCGCTTGTTTTACATGCTCCACTCACCCCGAGTGCAGAGAAACATATACATGGACATACATTATGATCCCCGTTGCCTTCGCACCTCTATTCATGGCAAGTCCCAGAAAAAGAGACTGGGGGTACAGGGATATGGGTGACAAGTGGAAAGCTGATCAAGCAGGATGGGGACCTCCATCCCAGCACAGGAGCACCCACCTCTCGCAGCGAGTCAGCCCAGCTCCCTGTGTCTCTGCAATGAGGTACGAGGCATGTACTGGCCATGGCTGTGCCTGGAAGGGAATTTTGGAAGGGTGTGATACATGTGGATCCTGGGCTCCTGGAGCCGTCTCCAAGAGCATGCAGCAAGGAGACTGCTGGCTGGAGAAGGACTGGTGTGCCAGCATCCCCATCCCCATTAGCCCTGACCCTGGGGAAGTGACCAGAGATGTAGCAAGTGCACTCAGGAGTGAGTAGCATGCTGTGCACTATCACCAGAGGGGCCAGCAGGCAGGACCCCTTGCTACCCCTCATCCCTACCCCACCTACCAGGCACCTCATCATTGCCATTCCCCTAGCACCAGCATGGCCCAGGCTCCAAAGGACAAAGGCTCCAGAGCTGTGCTCACCATTCCTGTTTGTGCTGGCACCAGGGGACAGGTGGGAGCTCAGCATCATGGCAGGGACCAAGTACTCAAAGGATGGGATTTGAACCAGTGGCAGCCTGAGGAAGGGGACAACAAGCACACGTTAGGGAGGAAGGACAGCAAAGGGAACAAGGCTGCTCCAAAAGCCCAGGCTGCCAGAGGAACAGGGGTGGGAAGAGAAGAACTCCAAATTGGCAGGAGGTTACCCCATATTCTACATGTGCCCTAGTACATCCCAAGGGACAGCACATGGAGTATGTGCAGAGGTCAGAGGCTTTGCCAAATCCCATACCCAGGCCCTGTGTGGGCAGCACAGGCACCGGATGGTCTGAAGGAAATGTGTACAATGTTGGAGCAAGGCAGTGAGGAGCTAGAGGGAAAGCACAGCAGTTTTTCTAGAGGTATGTGCAAGATGGAGGGGATGACTGTGACAGCTGTGCAGAGATGCAGCACAATAAGTTTTCCTTGTGCCCCTTCCCACTTCCAGCAAAGCTCATCTTCCCGCATCCCAGGAGGATACAGACATACCCTGCCATGGCATCACCCTCCTCCTCGTGACAGCTGCTCCCCCTTCACCCCCCCTTGCTCACCGGCTCCCCAGGGTGGTCTGCAGCACTGTGGAGATGCCGCAGGCAAAGAGGCTGCATGCCAGCAGCTTGCTGGTGGTCTGGGCATGAGGTGGCTCCTGGGGCAGGGTGGGCAGCAGGAGGAGGTGGAAGATGCAGAGCAGGGAGGTCTGTACAGCCAGGTGCTGCGCAGGGAAGAGATGGAGCAGTCACAACTCCTTGCAGCACCTAGAGCTGCAGCTCCCCATGCCCAGTCCCCGTGAGAGGGCAGATGCCCACTGACACCACCTGGGCAGCACTCACTACTGCCCACTCCCCTCCCAGCATACACTGACCACAGCCCTACACACCCTTTGCCTGGTAGGATGCAGCCCCTGCCCTGCAATCTGAGAGGATCCCAGCCCTCTCCTCATCATCCCATCGCTCTGGCTGCTCACCCTGGTCCCCCCTTACCTGAAGGGCTAAGCAGCAGTTCACCATCCATGAGCACATCTTCTGGGAGGAGCAGGACGTGAGCATGGGGCTCCCAGCTCCAGGTGCTCTGCCATGGCCCCCATTCATGCTGCTGCCTCCCCACACCGCTCCCCGTTTTCAGTGTAGAGAGGGGGGGGCAGGCTCCCAGCCCCCTGAGACCTCCTTGCAAATCCTCACATGGCTGAACTTCCACCTTCCACAGGAGCTGCCCCAGGGTTAGCCATTAACTTGAGTTGGTGAGTAACCTGCCCTTATGGCCAGGAATGCAAGTGTCACCCTGGTTTGTCACCACACAGGCCAGGTGACATGCAGCCACAAGCAGGACATCAGACACTATTACAGTGCCAACTACCCACAGCCCGGATCCCATCACTGCCTCTGTGGGCAGGGACCGGGTAGGCCACAGCCTTGACACCTCTTCCTCCACGTGCTTAGACTACTCCCACCAGCAGCATCCTCCAGCTTCCGTGTACCCTGCCCATGCTTGCTTCTCCCCAGCACAGCAGCTCCTGCCCTCCCAGTCCAGCCCGGTCTCTAATGGGGGTCTATTTTATCCCCCATTCTCCTAGGAGAGTATGGAATCCTGCCACTAGATAAGGATGCCAGAGCCAAGAGCTGCCTGCTTGGCTGGAAAGGATCCCAAGGGTGCACAGGCAGGGGATGCTCGTGTTTTTGTCTCAGGGCAGAGGTGGCTGTGTCAGTGACCTGGCTGAGCCCTTGCTGCTCAAGGGTCACTCATTAACAGGTAAGACTTCAGAGAGCAAAGAGCAGTGGAGAACATGCATTCCCCACATTCCCAAGGATGGGGATCCTCCTCTCTCCTGCTGTCCCTGCCTGCACCGGACCTGATATCCCCCTCCTGTAACCAGAGAGAGACTGCAGGACAGGCCTTGTAGGTCTCCTGGGCTCACTGGCAGCACCTAGGATCTGTCTTGCACAGCAGCTCCAGGAGCAGGCACAGCTGCATGGACATGGCTCCACTCTGGGGCAGGCATGCTGCCAGTATGGAGCAGCTCAGCAGGACAAAGCAGGCACACAGCAAGAACTACTTTTATTGGAAGAGATTTGCATCTACAAAAGAGTGAAAAACAGGTGTAAAATCCACAGTAAAAAGAAGGGGCATTATGAGCTGGCCTGGTAAGCAAGACAAGATGCCTTCTTCCCACTCTGAGGAGCAGTCAGGCACTGTTTGCTCACAGACACAGCTGGGGTTTGGGATGGGGTCACAAAGCACCCCAGATTCAAAACACCCAACACAAGCAGGATAAGGAAGTTCAGCCCTAACCACACCTCATCCCCACCAAGCCCAGCAGGGCCCAGCCACATCAGGGTACCTGCTCGGTGTCACTCTTGCAAGTTCCAAGAAGCGGCCTAACAGCCCCCAAATATAAGTACTGCTATGACCAGCCAGCTCATTCCCACCTCCTTCAACCTCCTCTCCCCTATCCCAGGCACCCCACCTTCTCACTGGGGTCAGTGCCTTAGCCCCTCCACCCTGCACACACAGTCCCAGCCTCCAACATCCCATATGCCACCTCTGTCCAACACCACTCACTACAGGAAGGGGGACAATACCCCCCTTTGCACAAGCACCCCAGCCCAAAGGCAACCCATATTTACCCTCCAGCTAGTAAGTTCCCACCCCAGCAAGCCAGCTCTATCCCAACCTGCCCCAGCAGCCCCCAAGTGAAGAACATCCCTGCCCTGGGTGGGGGAACACAAGTGCTGGTTTGAAAGTAATGCACAGGCCTTCAGCCCCATGCAGTTCCAAGGATCAGGGGTCCCAGAAGTGCAAGGAAGTAAGTTGTGCCACACTGGAAGGGAAAGGGAAAGGAAGGGGCTGCTGTCCTGTACTCCTAGCTGGGAAAAATGAAGCTCTTGATTCTACTGAGATCCATAGCAGTGTGCAAGAAGCACTGCTTCAGCCCCAGGGGGTCCAGCCAGTCCTCACGGTTAGGGGCTGCATCCCATGTGGGGCCTGCAGTGGCTGAGCAGGTGTGGCAGTGGAGCACCGGAGGAGCTGGGAGCACGGCAAGTCCAAAGGGGCCAGGCTGGCTGGGGGCTGCAGTGGGGCTGGTACGGTTGGATCTCTCACAGGCAGTGGGCACTTTCCGGAAAGGACCTTGTGGGAGGCTCCTGTGTTGGGCTAGATCAGGTGCCTTTGGGTAGGACAGAGCCGTCATCATGCTGCCCCACAGGTAGAGTGCAGTTGCTGTGACACCCCCACGACGTGGCTCCTTGGTCATCTCATTCTCCCCCAGGCAACGGGTGCAGCTGGCTGAGGAGATGTTGGGCAGCTCGGGCTGGGGCTGGCCAGGGGCTGGGGCTGGCTGAGTATCCAGCTGGCACCTCCCCTCCTCAGGGAACAGCGCAGGCCGGGGAGCTGCAGTGCTGACACTCCTCATGCACACAGACCGGTGCACTACAGTGATGGAGGCGAAGATGGCTGCGAAGCCAGTCAGGTACACCACACCCAGGAGGCATGCCAGCTAAGGAGAAACCAAATGTTAGCCCAGACCCACCCAGCAACACCACCCACCAGCCATAATGCAGCATGGCCAGGATCAACCTGGCAGCTGCAATGGGAAAAAGCATCCCCCTGGATGCCAAGAGCTGGCAGCCACACTGCTAATGGTGGGTGGCACACAGCCTGCCCAAAGCAGGGCCTAAATATCACAAACCAAAATGCCCCAGCTAAAAGCCAACAGTTCCTGTTCAAGACCCTAGCCAGCACCCAGTTGCCTCTATGCCACCACCATGCCCATGTACCATGACTTGTGGGGCTGCGGTCCAGCACAGGGCACACCACCCAGCACCAGGCTGCAGTGCCTCAGGCAGTGCAGCTGCAAATCGGCATCTTCTGACAGCCTCCCTTTTCAACAGGGAATAAATCAAGGTGCTGCTCTCAGTGGAAAAGGGGGTCCTGCTCCAAATCCACAGCCTCCTAGGTCCCATGTTCTTGCAAGTAGCTCCTCTCCTATGCCCTTACCTTCACCACTTGCTGGTAGAACTGGCCCAGCACATGCTGCCACATGGACTGCTCCATGAGGACACACAGATCTGTGTAGGTGAACCAGCCACGCCACATGCCCTGTTTTTCAGCCACACTGCAAGAAGAAAAAAAAAAAAAAAAAAAAAAACAACGGGGAATGGTGGATGTGGTATGCACCTTTCCCCATCAAAGCAGCTTCAGCCCAGGCAGCCTTGGAGTAGACCCTGCTTAAGCTCTGCAGAAGGGAGCCGGAGAGCCTAGCTAAGGCTCACAGGTGTCCCAATCTCTTATTTCACTGCAGCAGGGCTACCTCCAAGCAGGGGCAGAGCCAGGCTGCAACACAGATAAAGGGATCACCCCCATCCCAGACACCTACCGTCCTTCCAGCCAGCTCAGCACTTCAAACAGCTCCCGAGGATCTGTGTAGAGACTCCAGTCCTGTCAGGACAGCAGTTAAAGGTCAGCGCAGTCAGGGCAGGTCACCCAGCACCCAGACACCATCCTTCTCTATCCCTTCATGGGAGCATGTGGTGGAAAACCAGAAATCCAGACTCCCCTCAATGCCTCTTTTCCCATGCTCTGTGAAACAGTTGGCAGCAGTGACAGTTTCACTTACAATGGCGCTCAGGAAGTTCATCTCCAGTGTGTTCATTGTCTGGACATCCACCTTCCCTGCAGCTCCCCACTCGTCGTTGAACACCTCCTCCTCCTCACCCTCATCATACAGGTACTTACTTGCAACCATCTAAAAGTAGCACAAAGGACAGGATCTCAGTCTTCACTGCACTCTTCCAGGCTTCCCTCCAGCCCAGTTACCCCCCTGCCCACCACTCACCATGGAGATCAGGAAGAGGTCTGAAGATGAGATCTGCTGGAGGTATTCGGGGTTCCGGTGCCGGAGTCTCTCAATGTAAACCAGTGCCAACATCATGGAGCAGGGCGAGATGCAAGCTTCCCTGTGGGACAGGGCAAGAACCAATGCTATAAACGTCCCAGGCACCACAGCACAACTTGGTTGCTCCCTCCCCATGCAGGCAGTAGGAAGGTTTAGCAAATCGCTAAATAGGTCACAGCCTTGCCAGCTCTGTGCCAGCTGTCCTGAGCTGCAGCAAGAGAAAATGCAGGGGATGCAGGGTGGAGAGCAGAAAGCCCTGGTTTCTGTTCCCAGGCACAGTCAGCTCTCAACTGAGCAGCCCTGCCGGCAGCAAGGAATGCTGTGAGGGCTCAGCTGCCAAGAGGAGACTCCAGGTTCAAACCTGGTTACCCAGGGAGCTACAGTTCCAGCCAGTACAGACTCCCAGTAACAAGAGCACACATGCATCCCAGAGAGCAGGACAAACATGAAGTAGGCCTGCCTGCATCAGGAAATCACCGTGCCTGCTGTCTGTGCCACCTACCCCTTTTTGCTCTTTTTGACACTAATCAGGCCTAAGCACAAAGCCAGTGGCTGTGCCAGGGGACAAAAGTGAGTCACAAGTAAGACCAGAGCTCCAAGTTCTGACCCAGGACATGAAGAGACAGGTTTTGCTTCTTACCGAGATACATGAGACACATATTTCTTCTGGAGTCTGCGGATAGGACTGGGAGCCACTTTCTGCAGCAACTCCACAGCAATATCTAGGACAGAAAAGCACCAAAAAGAGTTAGCCTCATGTGGCACAGCCCACCCCCACCCTTCCCCTTCTCCCCACAAGCCCACAAGGTCTTGGTGTTTGCTCAGCCCTTCAAGTTTAAATTAAACTATGAAGGTAGGACAGGCCTTATCAGAGGTCAGAGACAAGTGAGGAACAAACAAATATGCACGTCAGGCAGATCACAGCAGGAAGAGGATGTGAGTGACCAAGGGCCTGTGGCAGTGCCATATCAGCAGGCCTGTGTCACCAGCAGTCAGCTGCGGAGAAACACCCTCCCCTCACCCTGCAGGATCTCAGACAGCCCTTCTGGAGACCTTCTTGGACCTGATGTCAGACCACATCTTCGTGGTCCTCTGCTCCCCTCCAACCAGCAGCATCTTCCCCCTGCAGATCTCATCAGCACCGATCCAGCTTCCCCTACACCACAGCCCCAGCGCTCCCGAGACGATGATGTACAAGGTACCCATGTGAGCAGGAGCCCAAAGGTACTAATGGGGTATCAAAGCAGCAATACAGTGTAACTGCAGCTCAGCCTGCTTTCCCTGCACTCAAGGACGTGCCCCAGCATTCAAGCACTGAAGAGGCCAGAGACTGACATATACTGGCAGATGGCTCCAGCAGCTCCCATCTCACTTCCCTACACAATAGGACCAGCTGGGAGCATCCCAAGCAGCACTATGGTCTGATGCTTGGCAAGAAATGCTTTAGACAGGAAACTTGAAATACATTTTGCTTCCAAGCTCTTGGCTGACAAAGTTGAGAACAGTGTTCATCCCAGCAGCCTTGCATTTCCAGCTACCAGGGGAAGCATCACCACACCCCTCCTTTCTACATCTCTCCAGCAACTAAGAGAACAGCTGCACTAATGAGAGTGATGTGCCCAAAGTACAGCCACCAAGCTCAGAAAAACACTGCTCTAAGGAACCTCCCTACACCATTCAGGCCACACCACTACTGTGGTGTACAACCAGGCAGACATAGCTCCAGCCACCCATTGGCTGCTCCCAGCCTCTCCCACTGCTGCTGCTCTCTCTGTCCTTCCTGGCCACCCTTGTGCTACCGCAGAGGCAGTAACAACATCCCAAGGGATCCCTACAGCTTTTGTCCTGATATGAAACCAAATTCTTCAGCCCACAAATCCATCTCACAACAGTGTCCCGCCCTAGAGGGCGCGGAGAGCAGCTGATCAGTTTCCCCATCTCACAGCCATGGCACAGTGAGTGTGGTTACTGTTCTTCTGTTTCCAAAGAAACAAATTCACTTTTCAACTTCTCTCCTCAGCGAGCCCCATACTGCCTTCTGCATCCAACCCCCAATACCAAAGACCTTTTCCTGCTACTCCAGACTCTCCCGACAAGCCTCTGCCTTGTTTGAAGAACAGTGCCATAAACTTGCCATGTAGTTTATGGAAAGACACAGTTGTACCAAGATGGATGTCATAGTCCTGGGCCCACTTTTTTGACAGCAGCTGGTGAAGGAAGGCTGTAAAGCAGATCAGCCCATGAACACATTCTCTGTGTGCCACTCTGGCACCCAGCTGCTGGAGCCATGGCATTTCCTGAGTGCAAGGCAGTCCTTAGAGTTAATAGCCCCCAACAGTTTTCTTGCATGACTGTACCCTTTGAACTTTCATCCATGGAACAGTCCCACCTCGCACCCGGGTGTAATGCCAGCCTCAAGCGTCCCTCGCACTGCTCGTGTTGGAACTCGTGACTCCCAGCAGCACCCCGGCAGGTGGCTGCTCTGCCTGGGTCTGCCCTGGCACCACATGCTCAGCATCCTCTTCCTCACCAAGGCACATTGCACACAGCATTCTGGCAACTTCAGACTGTTTCCCTAGCAAGCAGATATCGGAAATGCTGAGACAACTACACAGCGAAGGCCCTCTAGCAAACTACTCTTGCCCCTTTTCCATTCCTCTCCACCATCACCTGCAGCAGCTCCTCAACCTTAACCCAGCCATGTCCTTCTGCTCCTCAACACACTGCTGAATTGACAGGAAAAAAAAAATGCAATCCAGACAAACACACAGCAAGAACTTGTCCCCTTGGTGCTCACAACTAGAAGTTGAACAAAGCTGAGTGTTTTGCAGAGCACAAGCAATTGTCCAAGACAGCTCTTACCAGGCAGAAGTTCACAACCTGCTCTGCCAAGAAATTCACAAGCAATCTAAAGGACTTTACACACCAGTGAGACGTCAAAAATGCAGCAGTGGGCCAGACAGGGCAACAAAAGAGAGAGCAGAAGCCATGAGGCTCTGGCATCCTGCCCTGCTGTACTGAGTGGGAAAGGCCGGGCAGGGGTGGGATTTGGCACTGGGGAGGAAGCAGGTGACCTATTGGTCTCGGCCCCTTGGGCTACTTCCAACCCCCTTGACTCAGCATTCCCATCTGGGGACAATCAGCAACCCACCTGCCACAGGGCTAGAGAGATTATCCAGGCTGCAGTCTTTGTCCCAGCCATAATAGAGTCGCTTCCGCACTCTCTCGCTCAGTTGCTGGTGCCTGGGCAGGAACTGAAGGCAGACAGAGGAACGTGAGGAAGGCCCAGAGCACTCCTCATACCGTGCTTTCCACCCCAACCCAGCTCAGGGCTACACCGGGCCGGGGCCTGCGGCCACACGGGGCTCCCCGGGAGCGAAGGATTGGGGGGGATTGCCCCGGGGGCCTGCTAAGAGCAGGATGGACCGCGGATACTCACCGTGAACTCCTGGAACCCACTGAGGGAGAAGGCACCCTCCTCGTCCAGCAACAGCTCGTCCAGCTCCATCTTACCCGCTCGCAGGGCGGGGGCTGACAGCTCCCCTTCGGCGATACAGGGCCGGCTCTGAGGGCGCGGTGCCGATCCGCTCCGAGGCCGAGGCCCGGCGCAGCGTCGGGAGCGGAACCCTCAAAGGCGCTCCCAGACCGACCGCCACCGCCCGGCCTCCTGCCCTTCCTGTTCCGGCGCGGGGGCGCGGCCGCTCCCCGCCCCTGCCGCCGCCGGGCGCAAGCGCGGCCGGTGTCACCCGGTTCCCCCCCCGCCTCCTCCGTCCCCGGGCGCACGCGCAGGGCGGCAGCGGCCGCCGGTCCCTCAGGCGGTGCCGCCCGCCTGGGCCGGTGACAGCGGCATCTCCGCCTTCTCCCCCCTCCCCCCCCCCCCACCCCCCGGGCGCCCGGCCCCGCCGCGGGGGCGGCGGCGGCGGCAGCGGCCGAGGAGGAGGAGGAGGAGGCGGCGGCGGCAGCGGCGGCGCGTCTGGCAGCGGCGCTGCGGCAGCGGCTGCGGGGCTGGGAGGCGGCGCTGGCGACGGCGCAGCGGCTGCTGGTGTGGGAGAGGCCGCTGCACAGCCTGGTCACCGCGGCCGCGCTCGGCGGGGCCCTCTGGTGAGCTGGGGCGGGAAGGGGGACCGGGGGCTGTCGGTGCCGCCCGTCCGGTTCGTGCCCGTGCCCGCAGCGTGCGACGGCTTTGGGGCCCGCGGTGGTGTCCCTGGGTTCCGGCGGTGTGTGTTCCCGCAGCCGCACCGCCGTGGGATATGCATAGCCGGGAGTAGCCGCGCTGTTTTCCTCTGACAGGCATAAACAGGCCCCTCCCTGAGGGGAGAAAGTGCCAGGAGGATTTGCCTTGTCCTGCGATAATAAAATGCAGATGGGCCCAACTGGAGCCTCGCCCAGGCACGTTTCTGCTTAATTTTTGCATCCGTGTTTTTATCAGTTCGTTTCACTCAGTAACTGCGGTCAGAGATCTCCACGGCCTCCTGCATCGGCAGCTGCCCTGCGGCGTTTTATTTGAACCTTTCTGCTCGGTAATCTTTCCCGGGAGGTGCTGATTTTTCACTCGGTTTTGGTGTGAGATTATTCCACCTTTCCTGTTTTCCCTTCTCTGCCTCTCCGCGGGGCAGCAGCATGAGGAGATGGGAGTGTGAGTGGCAGAGCCCAGCTGTGGAGGGGAATGAAAAACATCCTGTTTGTTTGTATAAACAGTGAGTCAGTTTTACTGTTGAAAACGCTCTGTCAGTGGCTTTCCCAGCAGAAAAGGTCAGAAGTGGCCAGGGAAAGAGCTAAAGGTTGGTTGCAGGTGAAATAAGAAGGGGCAGATTCTGAAGTTAGAGGAGGGAAAAGTATGTGACCGAACAGCCTTTGAAGTCTCTCTGATGAGGCAGTTTATGTTCTGTTTCCTCATCCATACAATTATCAGAGGTGTACGTGGTAGCCAGGCACATAAACTTTTTTTGGGTTACTCTACCACCTGAAAAGTCTCAGAGCAGAGCTATGAAGTGAGAAGGAGGGGGAGAGGTGCAGGTGAGATGGCAGGGGTGGTAGACAATGACAGCCCAGGGGCTGTGCATGATAAGGTTGAGAAGAGCAAAGAGTGCCCAGAATATGGGACAGCAGAGAGAGATTTAAGTACAGCAGAGGAGGAAAAATCATTTAGGGTCCCATGGAGGATTCAGCCAGCATCCTTTAACTGAAATCCATAAATGAGATGGAATAGGAGGAGATCCTTCCTGAGATGATGTGTTAAGCTACAGAATTGCTGTTTAATGAGAAGGAATACAAACGTTGTTTAGGTTGTTAAAGGTCCTGTAAGCCCATGGAAAGTGCAGCTTTTGTTCTGTGCTGCCCAGTGAGGCACATTTCACTTCCAGGTTCTCTACCTGTGACTGTGGCTTGGTGGGAACCCCTCCCTGCTCTGCACTGTGAGATTCTCCCTGACTCCAGTCTTTGTTTGGTGTATTTGACATTAGTTTCTGGCAAACACTCACTGAAGAGGAGCAGGGTAAAAAAGCAAAACGGCTCTTCCCTCCTGGAAAGGAATGTTCGTTAAAGAGGTGAAGGTGAATGCATTTCCCTGTTTTGTTTTTTTTTTTTTTTCTGGAGTGACTTAAAAGCAGCTCCTCTGAACTAGAGAAAAGGATGAATGCAGACAGCCACTGCTGGCACAAGTGCCACCCTGGCACCTTTGCTATTGAATCTCTGTGGAGTGGGGAGATAAACTCTTTGAGTGGCATTGCCCAGCTGTGTGTGAGTAGTATTCTGTGATCTGGCAAGTGGCTTGATCCAGTATGTGGATGAGGGACATGAAAGGTTTTATGTCACAAAGCAACTAAACGATTTAAGTGCTGGCTAGGCTCTGGTGAAACAGGGGGAGGTTTGTGATAAGAGAATGGGTATCTAGAATGGCAAGATGCATTACCTGCTTGTAATGCTGGACCTTGCCATGACAAATGGGATGTAGGTTTCCAGCGAACAGGCCGAGTTGCAAACAGTTTTCTGCTACAGCAGTCTGTCTTTATGTTATCTAGTGCCTCCACCTTGAGGCTTTGGAAGGACTTGTCCGGGGAGCATTAGCTTTGTTTTGCAACCTAGGGAGGAGCTCAGAAGCAGGGGAGGAGAGCACTGGGAGATGGCAGGGAGTCAGCTGTCTGGTGGTGGGCAAAGGCACCATTTGAGAATGTGCTGTGGTGTGAGTGGGTGTCTGCAGAGTACAATGCTTGCTGCAGTAGCCCATAGCAGTTGGATATTTCTGCTTCGAGCCATATCTATTTGCTCATCAAGAGCAGTAATTTGCTGTCTTTTCACTGCCTAACAAGTTCTTGTTTGATTTCTAGGTTGTTTTCCTCCACCTCCCTGAGACCCCTCTTTCTCCTCAGCATGTCCCTTCTTGGCATCCTCTTGTTGGAGAAGTGGAAACCCAGGTTCCTGTTTGATTTCTCAGGTATGTGATGATTAGCACTGTAGATAGTGACACAGTTCTAGCGTTACCAGCTGCTGGGCTATGGCTATGGCCCTTCCTGGACTCTCTTAGCAGTAGTGTAAGTCCTATTCCTATTTTAACTGCAGGCCCAGATACTGGTGCTGCTTCTTATCTGTGTCAGAGGATTAGGATGTATCCTAATGCTCTGGGCATGGGGGAGAATTGCTCCCAGTGCTGAGAAATGCTGGGAGTGGCTCATTCTGAGAGTGGCTAAGGGGCCCAGCTAGCTTGCCAGGGAAGCTAGTGACAGGGATCATGTGCTTCTGCTGTGTCTTTTCTCTCCTGCAAATGTGGCAAAAAGATCATCTCAAGTCTGAGCATGTATGGCCAGCTGAGCTGAGGGAAGGAGAGGAGGGGATGAAAGTGTATTGGTTTTAGTTAAGTTCAGCGTGGGCTTGTGCCCTGAAAGAAGCAGAGCAAATGTGAGCCACTTCTTGTGGCAGGTAGCAGAGTGGATGATGAGGTCTGGCAGCAGCAACAGTTAGTGTATTGTACCTGTACTGAACAGCATCTGATCTCCAGCTAATCAGTGAGTCTGATCACCTGTCTTATCTTTCCCATTTATTGAAGGGTCTGTGCCAACATTAGACACAAAAGCAGCAAGAGGAATAGCCTCATAAAGATGATAGACATGGACTGGCTGCTGTCTGCTTCGAGTGCCTCCTTCTTTGGAGTTTATTAAATGACGGAACCCAGACCTTCCTACTGTATCTACTGCTACTGTTCAAAGGCAGCTCAGGGCCCTCCATCCCTGCCCCTCTACTCCAGGGAGAGTTTCTGAATGAAAGCCCCTCTATATGTGTGTTTGTAAGGTGCCCTTTATTTGACCTAAAAGGGTACTGACTTAAAGGGTGCTTTCACAGAAATCCTGATAAGATTAGATATGTTACAGCTGTAGTCTTGAAACTGTTTGTTCTGTGTGGTTCAAGTAACCAGGCAGTTAAACTGAACTGGCCAATTTAATTTCCTGCTTATTCACATTGGTTTTTAAAGGGAATAGTTTAAAGCCAACCCAAACCACCTCACTTGAAACATGTCCAGAAATGCGAAAGTCTGGTGTCCAGTACAGAATGGTGTCATTGAAGCAGGTGGGGGTGGAATCATTCCAGCAAGTACTTGGCCTGTAAAAGTTGTGTTGTCATAGAAGAAATAGGAAATTCATACTGAAATCTATTTATATGATGCAGAGCCATGAGGAATAAAAAAGAAAAGCAAACAAAACTGCAGCACCAGGGGTTAGGCTCGTCCTAGGCCATCTGCTCTGCTGGAAGTCAGTGCACATCCGACTGTGCCTCTCCTCAGTGTTCTTCACATATTTCACTCCTTCCTGCTTTTCTGCTGCTGACAGCAGAGAACAGGGACACCTTTCTGATGTGCCTGGTTAGGTCACAGCCCTGATTTTGACATGGTCCACTGGACCGTGTTTCCTTTGCTTCCACAAGGAAGGAATGGTGCTCTGCATTCCTGAGGGGCCTCCCGTTGAACTGGTACTCCTGAACACTTAGGGGTTCTTGTTTGGCTCTCACTTCCTGCTGAAGCAGAGCTGTAGCTTTGTGGCTTACCTCCTTAGTGCTTCCTGTAAGCCTTTTCTGGAGTTCTGGGAGATGGGTCAGTACCATATTTTCAAGAGTCAGCACGTACGTACAAGAGTCAGCACGTGTGTCTCAGATGACTGCTTCTAAGATGACTTCTGAAGGAATGCTAAAACCTCAGCATGTGTTTTGCAGTTACTCACACACTGTGATCAGGGTCACACTAATAGCATCAAGCTGTGCGACTTTTTTAGGCCCTTTCAGAAGGGACTGCATATTTTCAGCTCCTGTGCAGGGTATTTTCTCAATATCTACATGGAGTTCTACTTAAACATTATTTAAGGACTTAGGAAGCATCTCCAATTTCTCCTGAAATGGGTATCAAGTAGGGATGTTTTCTGTAGCCTTGCTGTTTGGCAGCTGTGTTTCAGTCAGTGCAGGAGAGCGCAGTGTGGAAGAGCTCTAGCAAAAGTTTTGTTGCCGTTGAATGCTAGTACTCCTTAAAAAGGGCCCCTGCTTTCTAGCTAAAGTTTACATACAGATGAAGAATGTCTCTTGGAGAAGTGTTGAAAACCTGTAAGAGCCAAGGAATCCATCAGCAATAGTTTGTCAGTACCAACATGTAACCTAAACTCCTGCATGGCTGTCTGATCTCTCAGAAGAGTCTGGTGTATATCAAGTGATTTGTATTAATCCACAGTCCAGTGTGAAATGCTGACAGAACGATTTCAGCCAGTTATTGATGATCTGAGGCCAGCTCTGGGTGTCCTGCTTGCCAGCTTAGTTGTGCTGGTGCTCGACAGTATTTCAGCACAGGTTGGAGTTAAGCCTTAACTGAGGGACCCTTTCCTGTTGGAAATGCTCTGGGTTTTTTGGGGTTGGGCTGTTCTTGCAACTAGTGTAAGATTCCAATGCTTTACAGTGGCCAGAAGGCAGACTACTCTACTACAGGAAGCAACATACTGTTGATCTTAAAGACAGCTTGTGTTTTGCTAGATAGCTGAGATCACGTGAAGACCCTGCAGCCTGCTGTAATGTTCTGCTCCCCAAAGTGTCTCTGAAACCTTCAGGATCAACTGAGGAGAATTGTTTCACTCCCTCTGCTGGCGTATTTTGGATGGCTGGGATGACTGCAACCAGTCGGAGAGGAGTGGGGTTCCTGTGCCATCCCGCTTACTGTGTGCTGGCACATCTGTCCAGCAGAGGTGGCGAGCATCCCAGCACCTCGTTTGATATACTGTACAGCTGGTGTAGCCAACCCTCACAGACTGGCTAGTGCCAGATGTAATGTGTTTGGTGATTTAGCACAGGTGATAGATGAGGCTTAGAGATAGGGCTGGATTTCTGTGTGCTGCGATTAAGCAGCTTTAGATTCCTGAGCACAATAACAAAACACAGCAATGGCAGTTGCAGGAGGGAAGCAGCTGCCCTGTGGGGGTGAAGCTGCATCCATAATATTCACTTTGCAGCCCAGGCTTCCTCCGTGAGCTGCCCCATCCGCCATGCCAAATGTTTCTGGGCAGAAGAGCGAATGGACAGCCCAGTCTGAGAGCAGTTGACTCCTCTTGTCAGGCCTGATTACTGGAAATCTGGGTCACGCTCTCAAAGAATCGCCTCCTCCCTGGGTGATTGGCCTCCTGCTCCACTGCGCGAGCCGGCTGGTGCAGTGCCTGCAGCGGGAGGAGGAGTCTGGCAGACTTGGCCCAACATCCTGTGTCTTGGGAGAACAGTGGCAGGGCTGCTACAAGCAGTAGTTGGTCTCTTCTGTGGCTTGAGCTGGATGGAGTCTGAAGTCTCACTGGGTGATTGCAGTGATGGTTGGTTGTTTGCCTCTTCGGTGCATTCCCCTGAGGGAGTCATTGCTACTCTTGGGCTTTGTGCCTGGCTGGTGACTCCAGGAGGATTCAAACCCCTTTTTGCACAAGTTGCATTTCCTTAACCCATTTCTGACTATAAGCCTGGTCTCTGAAAATAAACTCTCCTTTATTTTAATTCTGTTTACATGGTGACATGCAGTGGGGGGGACAGGGTTAGGGTTATAACCTCATGCACCGAGTTTGCTGCTGGTCAGACAGCATCAAAGATACATCAGCCCCTGCCAGCTCTAGGACAGTGGGTGGACTGGTACAGGAGGGTAGATCTCAACGAGCTATCACAGCATGAACAGGGCATTGTTAAATACAGGAGACTTATAAAGGCTGTGTTGATAGAAGAGCTTTGGTTGAGCCCTGTACATCCTGAGACACCAGTCAGCTTGCCAGGATATCCAAATCTGTGAGCAACCAGGCTCATGAATTTCAGTTGTCGTAGAATTTTTATTTCCTCAATGTATCTAAAAGCAGAGCATAATCATACGTGACCTCTGCTATTGAAACACTGCTCCTCTCTTCAGTACTGCATGAACTAAGTCCCTATTTGATCCTCACTGGGTTCAGTGCAGAGAGGAATGGGAGAGCCTTTCCCTTGCTCTTATCCAGAGTGACGGACCTTAGGAGTATAGTTATATCTGTGCCTGGCACAAAAGGCTGTCAGGGGATATAAAAGAGCCCTAAAATTAGAAAATTATGCACAAGACTGCTATTTGTTACTTAATTCCATGGGAGAGGATGGAGACAGCAGGGACATCTCTGGTATTTGTACACAGCATCCTGCCAAGGACGAGGCTGGTCAGTGGGAAATGCAGCTCAGACCTCCTGGTGCCATGTTTAGCTCCGAGATGGAAGCTGAAGCTTTGCCCAGCTCCAAAACTGTGCTGGCAGCCGCTGTGGGAATGGCACTGCCCAGACATGTGGGACACCAGGAAAAGCTGCATGATCCTTGGAGCGGAGAGTCCCATGTTAACACCAGGATACACTTCAGATATGAGTGTCCTGCCATGTGTGTGTTGGGTTGCAAGGTGTGCTGGGGTGCCCAGAGATCAGTGCTCTGCTGCTCCAAGTCTCCAGGCATGCTTCGCTAAAGCCTCCAAGCTCAGGCTGCAAGCCAGCGATTCCTGCTTGCATGAGAGCACAAAGAAGGTCCCCAGGGTCCATCCCCAGCTAAGGATCATACATCTTCAGCTCTGCTCTGTTCAACTGGTAAAAATGTCAGGTTTTATTTTTCACTTGGCTGACTAATCTGCTATGTTCTCTCTACAGCACAGCCATCAGAGGAGCCAGGAGGAGAGAGGTAAGCTCGCAGATGTGTTCCTTGGTGAGTGGGGAGAGTGGGGAAACCTTAATTTAGTATGGTGATCTCACCTGTCCTTTTTTTTCCTGTTGTGAATAAACTGCATGGCCCCTGCTGTGAAACACTGCTAGTGACTTCTGCACTGGGAGCTGCTTATCAGCTCAGGAGCCACTGTTTGAGACTCCGGGGAAAGCTAGTGTTCTTTCAGTAGCAATAAAACTCAAGTACTTCTGATGTTAGGAACTCTTAGGTTTCTTCCCTGGATCTGTCCTGAACTATTTTAAGAATCCTCCAGAGAGAAGGAAATCACTGAGACTGACTTCTGCAGGCTGCTCTCTCTGGTGGCATGGCTTGCATCCTTGGCTCTGGTTGTAGGTCTGAGCACCACTCTCTGGCTACCTTGGACTTGGTGCCAGAGGGTGCCACATAACTAGTTACTCTGTGTGGCTTTGAGTAAACTGCTTTGCATCTTGGGCTTGTGGCATGGGGATTCTGTGGCATGGTATCTGCCGCTGCTTGGCTCAGGTGTCTCTTAACTTTCTTCCTGATTAAGGGGAAAAACTGTCTCCAAATCAAGCATCTTCTGTAGTTCAGTTGAAGATGCAGTCAGTATTGTCAAGCCTTTGGTAGGGAACTCTGCTTCCTGGTGCAGCTGTTCCTCCACTCCAGGAAAACAGACCATGTTCAAAGATTGTCTTCTTGCTCTTGTCTGTCTCTAGTGAGGGGGTGACTTCAGGGGCACAACCTCACCTGCTCAGTGTCCCTGAGCTGTGCCACTGTCTGGCAGAGAGCTGGGTCACCTTCAGGCTGTACCTGCAGGAACTGCTACAGTACAAGAGGCAAAATCCTGCCAAGGTAAGCTGGAGATACCTACTCTTCTGTGCAGGGGCTTTTATTTCCATTACTAGTGGCTTAAGAGATGGAAGAATGTAAATTCAATATTTTTACAATTGCTATCCCTGTCCAATATTTGCTGTTCATTCCTTGTAGATTCTGTGCCATGGGAAGTTTCAATAATGAGTAATTGACTTCCAGTATTTGTAAACTGGAGCTGAACTTAACCCCTCCTGTGAATGGCTTGCTGTACTTAATTTCATTTCTTAGTGTGCAAAGGAAGCTCTTAGATTGGGACTGGGGAGAAAAAAAGGGAAGCCTACAGTCTCTGGCCCTTTCACAGGTTCAATTCTTAAGATGGTCCTATTTCACTAGCCAAGATTGTAGCTAGCAAAATCCAAACACAGTGCTGTTCCTGAGTGCATGGAAACTTGTCATTAAACATGTTCTAATGGCTGTGATATATGTTGTTTGGAAAGGGTTTGTAGAGAGGAGCTGGCTTAGCATCACAAAAAGTAGGACAGACCAACCACTAGGATTGTGTCAGGCTTCCTGGGGTTCAGTGTGCCAAAAGAAGTGGGTTTCTAACACTGCTAATTACTCCTTTTCTGTCCCAGCCACAGGTAGTAGAAGACCAGGTCCAAAGATGCCCATAAAGAGTGAATTCTTTGGGAGCAAAGCCCATAGAGGAACCTTAGCTTTTGCAGACCCTCTCCATTATGAACTGAACTCTTAATTGCTGGATTTTGTCCATATCTGAACCCATGCCCTGGTTTGCAGATTGTCTATTCTCACTTTGCCCCCTCGCCCCAGGAGAATGTCAGACAAGCCATCAGGGCTGCACCATTGTACTTCACTTTTTCCAGGGGATGGAGGTCCTGGTCGGATGGGAGCATGGGCTCTGCTAATGCTTCTGCCAGCTGGTTTATGGCACAGCAGTGGCACAGCATCTGGTGACTCTGTAACAGGTGTCGGGACAGGACAGTTTTCTCCTGAAGTGCTGAGCTTTACAGGAGAAATGTACAAGTGGCAATTGGCAATATCCCATCCTATCCTCAAGGAATGTAATTTACTTCATAAAGAACTGTCTGATAAAGTTTTGATTTGTTTTATTGGGTGTTGGGTTACCTTGGTCATCCTGTGCTTGAACCTGTAATGCTTACAGCTTAACCCAACTGAGCTGTCCAAGTTGTGACCGTCAGCACCTGAATGTACTTGGTGCAGAGCTGGCTGACTGACTTGGTTAGGACCATCCCTCATCTTGTACTAACTGGGTTTCTGGCATTGGTTGCATAGATGTTTCTCTCCCTCTTGTCACTTCTGTTTGTTCCTCTCTCTTCCTTCAGTTCTGCATGAGTGTCTGTTCAGGCTGCCTGATTCTGGCTGTAGTTGGACACTATGTTCCAGGCATAATGATCTCCTACATCATTTGTGAGTATAAGCAGCTCTCTTGTCTGACTTAAGCTGAGACATGACCTAACTGTGCTGTTGATAGGCTGGTAAAAGCAGATTTGTAGTTTTCTCAAGGGGATCTGTGCTAGGTGATGAATCGATATACAGGGAATGTGTTCCGGGAAGTCTCTGTAAGTGCGTGCATGCAGTACAACTGCAAAGGCAGGAGAGGGAGCCGTGACTAAAACATTGGTGCCCTCAGTTGCCCACAGCTCAGGCTGTGCTGGCCGAGGCTCCAGGGAAGCAGGGAGCTACAGTCTCTCAGTTCCTAACGTGAGCAAATCCATATCGAGAGTGTTGTTAACAAAGCTGCATGTTGGGTAAATAGACCTTTTTCACTGCATCGTGAGTCCCTAATAATTCTGTTCTGGTGCTCTGCTGTGAGCACATCTGCATATGAGCTCTATGCTGCTACCCTTATAAAAATTTTGGTGATAATTAGTTTTAATTCTCATTTAAGCTCGTTTCAGGACTTCTATTGCATGTTGGGGCTGGAGTGCAGTGGCTGAAGAGAAGGGCCTACACTTCATCTTAACATAAATCTATATTCTATCTGAGATCTGGCAGTTAAACCTGGTTAATCAAGCAGCTTTGCAATGAGTAAGAAGAGCCATGGATGAGGATTTTTGAGCAGTCAGATGGGAAAGCACATGCCATTGAAATATGTTTCCCTTGATGCAGACTTTCTCAGTTGCACCACAGGAAGAGTTGGGTTGTACTTGGTCTGTCTCTCACACTCCCTGCATTCCATGTCCACAGTGCTCAGCATTCTGCTCTGGCCTCTGGTGGTCTACCATGAGCTGATCCAGAGGATGTACACACGTTTGGAGCCTGTCCTGATGAAACTGGACTACAGTATGAAGGCAGAGACGCTGCACCACAAGCATGAGAAGAAGAGTAAGGACCTACCTTCTCTCTGGCTTTTTTTGGTGCTGTATTCCTAGGGTGGAGCTGTAGAAAAAGGACAATAGGAAACCATGTCTGCCAACACTGTGTGGTGAAAGGCTGCAGAGGAATAGGGAAAATGAGGTGGAAACTTAAGGATTATGGGGAGAGCAACTGTGTGTTCCCAGGTGATCCTGAGAACAGCACATGAGAGCAACAGGTTATGCTTGTCTCCAGGAACCCTGTGCTCTTCCACAGGGTAGCAGAAGTAAGGGAAAGTGATGTATAAAGGCAGAAAATCCATTCAGTGTCATGTAAAGCCTTTCTTCTCTTTCTGACAGAGCGACAAGGGAAGAGTGAGCCTGCAGCAGGTGATGAGCCAACAGCAGAGACGGAGAGTGAGAGTGAAGCAGAGCTGTCAGGCTTTTCCCCAGTGGTAAGAGCACAAAGAGATTGGCAGGAGCCAGTCCCTCTTGTCTGGTCTATAGCAGCTTGGGAGCCGAGGGGTGGTCTGAGTACAGCAACAATGATAACACACGGCAGAGCAATAAATCACTTCTTTGCAGAATTCTAAGGGGAGAAGGGCATGTGTTTGATGAAGGCCATCGTTTCCAATCTGGGTATTGAGAATTTGGTGCCACAGAGCTGGTGACGCCGTAGCAGGACAGGGCCAGCCATACCCCAGCCTCCTGCTGACCTCAGAATTACTTTGATGGTTATGCTTCATGCTCAGAGAATGTGAGTGTCTCCTGAAGAAATGAACACCCCTGGTATAATGTGCAGGGGCTCCTCAAAACTGGAAAAGGGAGTTGAGCAGCTCTAGTGTCTCTTACACAGTTCTCTGCTTTCAGACAGATTGTGTGTGACCTTTCTATATTTGCACCACAGAAACAAACCAAGCATCTTTCTTCACATAGCTCTGGGCATGTAGCTGGGCTGTGAGGTGGGAAGCTTGTTTCCAAAGGAATGTGGATAGCACTGCTACTTGTAGAAGGCTTCGTTGCGCTCAGTGTGAATGCAGAAGGGAAAGGGGTGTTCTCCTTGGTGATCCCAGGAGAGGAAGAAGGATCAAAGCCTTCTGAGACTCCTACAGTCTCATCCCATCTTGTGCTGCCTCTTTTGTGTTCTTCACTGAGAGCAGGCAAAGCTCTGGGCCAGTGAGCTGAGACTGCCCTTCCTTCCAGTGCAGGGACCACTTTGCCAGCATACTGTCCCTCCAGCAAGGACTTCTGCCTGGAAGGTCTGGAGGTGCCCATAGGCAGTACTTGTACTTAGACACACAGGAATTTGTCTCTCTGCCTTCATCCCATGCAGGTGGATGTGAAGAAAACTGCCCTAGCACTGTCAATCACAGATTCTGAGCTCTCTGATGAGGAGGCTTCTATCCTGGAGAGTGGGGGCTTTTCTGTTTCAAGGGCTACTACCCCACAGCTGACGGACGTTTCTGAAGGTACATGATGGGACATCTTGCTGCCCCCTTATCCTTGGTGTTTTGGCCGAGAACAATGGGTCTTACAAATGGGAGGGCAGGTAGAGAACCCAGCTATTTGCATGGGAAGAGCATTGAAAGGAGGAAGGAAAAGCAGTGCAGCATGCCCTGACTTCATGGCTGATCATAAGCTGGTCCTGAGTGGACATCTGACTCTAATTACTGCCCCACAAAGCAATGCTGTCTTGTGACTCCAGCAAAGGAGCAAGGCCACCCACAAAGTCCCACAGAAATAACTGAATAGGATAGTCACACACCTGTATGTGATGCTGGGTGAAACAGGTCAGGCACCCCATCCTGTCAAACTTAGTAGCTCAGAGAAGGGCTGGTTAGTGGTGAGGAACATGGGGGTAATCACTTGGATGTGGCTAATTGGGTGTCTGGGAAGGAGCAGGCAGGTGACGTGCTGTAAACACAGTTTCCCTTACCTTGGGGGTTTTAATGGGGGGCTCTAGATGCAGAGAGCCTGAGCTGGAGCAGGAAGTCCTCTCTGGGCACAGAGCACATAGAACAGGATCACAAAAGAAACATTCCATGTGAATCATGCCACTGGCAGGAGGGAATAGCTGCAGACCTCTTCCTGCTGTGCTCCAAGGATAGGGAAGGTACCTGAAAGTCAGCTGTGGTGTGTCAGCTGGGGTAAGGTGGGTGAGAGGTCAAGGTGAGGGAACCTGTACCTTAATGCTGGTGCCTTTCAGACCTGGATCAGCAGAGCCTGCACAGTGAGCCAGAGGAGTCGTTTTCCAAGGACCTGGCAGAGTTTCCATCCGTGGAAGAATATCATTCCAGAGACCTGGGACCACAGAGTGATGAAGACGTGTTTGGTGTGCCTCTGGGTCCTGAACTTGCCCACGCTGCCTGTGAGCTGGACTCAGCAGAGAAGGAGGCCGTGGACTCTGACCTCTCCATCCTTCGCCTCACGTCTCCTCTCCATTTTGTAAATACGCACTTCAATGGGAGTGGGCAAGCGGCAGGAGGCAACGCAGAGCCAAAGACTGTCCCTGCCCCAGGCTTGGGCATCTGCATTAACACGCTGAGCGAGGAGATCGTCACCACTGCCATCACCACAGCGGTGCAGAACACCCTCTCTGCCCTCCTGCGGTCCTCAGAGGCCAGTGAAGGGCCCTCCCTCTCTGAGTTCCTCCCCACCGAGCCTGAAGAGAAACTGAGCTTCCAAGCACACCTGTCAGAGAGCGAAGTGGTGGAGACAGAGACAGAAGCTTCACCAGAGGATGAGGAGGAAGCAGATGACTTTGAGCTACTGGATCAGGAGGAGCTGGAGCAAATGGATGTAGAGCTGGGGCTCGGAGAAGAGCAGGTGGCACAGGAGGCTGCTCCATCATCCTCCTCTCACGTGCTTGCTGAGCTGCCAAAGCAAGGAGATGAGGAGGAGGCAGTGATGACAGCAGCATCTATGTCTTAGGTCTTATTTGTGCACCCCCTTTTTCTCTATCATCACTGGAAAGAAGGAAAAACTCACAGAGTGAACATGCAGTGGGTTTTTAGATGTTTGTGTTGACTGGGATGGAAACGCATCAGTGTTAATGTGCTATGTCTGGAATAATGAATCCTTTCCATCCTTCTAGAGCCTGGCCTTCACTGGCTGAGCAGGAGGCCCTGCAGCTGGGGAGGAGCCAGCTCCTAGAAGCCTTATGCCACAATTGAAACACCAACCCCAGCAAACGCTTCCTAGTAATGGTGCAGTATTTCGGTCTGTCTTCTGTTTGTCTTTCGTTTTGCACGCAGAGTACCGAGCTAGCTGTAGCTGCTGCTAATACCCACATCCCCAGTAGGACATATGCAATCTTATTTTATTGGGTTTTTAAATGGCTAAAAATGTAAATAATTTTAACTTTCATTGGTTTTGTCTGGGGGGAGGGATGGGGTGCACAGTCAAATGTGGATCTCAGGGGTTAGCAAAGAGAAAGAGGTCTTTGGAGCAGAGGGTAGCAAGGGGACAAGGGCAGATGGGTGTTGTGCAAAGAGACCCCTTCTGCAGACTGCTACTGTCTTTTGTGTCACTGCTGGAACAGGGTGTTGGGTGATACCTGCTTTTTTTCCCTGTCTCATTTGAGTTCTGTTACTGGGTGGCTGTGGAGTTAATTTTTTTGCAATCAATGAAATTCACTCCTGGCCCTGTTCAGTACTCCAGTTTCTTGCTGCCGTGGCATCTCCTGCCTTCCGCACCACTGACCCTTCTAGCACCCCATCTGTGCTCTGCTGGGCATCGTAGCATGGCACCTGGAGACTCCGAGGTGGCTGGAATAGAGCCAGGAGCTCTGTTACACGGCAGGATCCGTGGTTTGTGCCCCTTGGGGCAGGGGAGGAAGGATGGAGAGAAAAGTTCAAGCTGGGGGCAGAGACACATCTTGCTGGCCTGGCACGGCAGGATGGCTCTGGCGCTGGCCCTCGTGGACTCCGCCTTTGCCCTGAGCCTTCCCTCAGCGCCGGGGCAGGTCTCTGGAGCTGCTCTTCCCACGGATCCCCGGGGTGCTGCCGGAGGAAGGGGACGCGGAGGGGCGGGGGGCCGTCCGGAGCCGCGGGGCGGGGCTGTGCCGGGGCGGGGCTGTGCCTGCTCCCGCCCCGTGACGCCCCGCCGGAAGCGGGCGCGGCGGGGCCGCCGGTGGCGGCAGTGCCGCCATGGAGTTCCCGGACCTGGGCGCGCACTGCTCCTGGCCCGCCTGCCAGCGCCTGGGTGAGCGCCGGGGGTGCTCGGGGGGCGGGCACGGCTCGTGCGCCGGCGAGACGGCCGCGGGCTTGGGCCTGGGCGGCACGGGCCGGGCAGCTCGGCCTGCGGGGAGGCGGCGGGGCGGCGCCGGGCGCCCGCTCGGTAACGGGGCTTAAAGGCAGGGCCGTGTCGCCCGTGCTGCCCTTGGCGGAGGGGTCCCTGTCCTTCCCGCTGCCCGTGGGTGCCCCGCTAGGGCGGGGCTGGCTGTCCGTGGCGGTAGACCGGGGGTTCCGCCGGTGGCTCTACCCGGGTGGACAGCGGCTCTTGCCCGAGGATAGCGGGGCAGGGCCCGGGCAGACATCCCCGCTGCCGGCCCTCGGTGCTGTAGGCTGGGGAGGCCGCACGCGGCGGGGCCGCTTGGGCCCGTCCATACCCCGGTTATCCCGGTGGCGAACCCCGTGGCGGCTGTGGCAGCATCACTTCCCACCGGTTTGAGGCTGGCAGCCCACGGGGAACTCGGTGTGATTCAGGATGCTACTCCTGATCTCGGGGACGGCACGTTTTGAGGAGGAGCCTTTGGTATTTCTGGAGATGTGGCTGTGAACCTGTAGCCCTTTTGTTTCCGTGCTGAGGGATGAGAGGTGCGGCCCTGGCTTTGCCGCGGGTCACTGTTGTGCCTTCGGGAAGTCGGGGAGGCCCCCGGACTGCGGCTGGGCTGTGCTGATCTCTATGTTCTCTGCCCATGCCATATCCCTGCTCCTAGACTTCCTCCCCCTGAAGTGCGATGCCTGCGAGCAGATCTTCTGCACCGACCACATCGCTTACGCCCAGCACGATTGCACTTCTGCCTACAAGAAGGTAAGTGCAGAGTGCAGATCTCATCCACCCTCCTACACGGAGCTACTGAGCTTTTCTAGCCGCTGGTCGTAATAATCTGTGGTGACTTTGGTCACTTGAGCAGTCCCCCTTGGGATGTATACTGAGTCTGAGGATGTCCCTGAAAGCCAGGATCTGCATCTCAGTGCCACAAACGTCCAGCCCTCCCTTTCCCACTGGGCGAAATGGTTTGGGCATCTCCCAGCCATACCATTTTCCCTTCCCAGAGTGTATGTCCGTGCCTCTGCACCTGCTGTGCAAGCTGGTTGGAGGGTCATGAGCAAGATCTCAAACAGCAGCTGAAGCTGTGGAAGCCATGGTAGGCAGGTCCTGAAAGGGAGAGAGATGACTGCACGGCACTCGAGGTTGCCCAGTTACCTGCTCCCAGCTCCCTTTTGTTGTCTCTGCAGGATGTGCAGGTCCCAGTATGTCCCCTCTGCAACACCCCGGTCCCTGTGAGGCGGGGGGAGATGCCTGATGTTGTGGTGGGTGAGCACATTGACCGTGACTGCAAGTCTGACCCTGCACAACGCAAGCGCAAGGTATGTACTGTGTGGCTCTGCCAGGTCACTGATGGAGCCTGGGAATGGGATGAAAACAACACAGATCTAGCCCTGCCTGGTGCTGTCTCTGTTGACACAGGCTAATGTCAGGGAGGGTTGGTGAGCTGGAGGTGTACGCATCCGCAGGGCTTTGTGGAGGCAGTCTGGGACCAAGGTGGTAATGGAGTGGGGCTGGGCAGCCACCTGGGATATAAGGATGGGAAACTGCATGCTGCTATTAGGAAAATGCAATCAGCAGTTAGCTACCCCATCTTGCCAGGAGATGAAATTGCTGCAGGGAGCTGGCCCTGCAGGAATCCAGCCCGGCAGCAGCTGGAATGCTCTGGGCTGTCCCCACTGCACTGGCATGGAAGGCAGGAGTCCCTGGGCAAGGCACTCTTTTTCCTGCTGTGCATTCTGTGATTGTGGAGACCCTTGTCTATGGAGACTGAAGCACCAGTGAATTACTAATGAACTATCTAAAGAAAGCCAGTATTCAGAGACAAACTTCAGAGCCTTGCAGGAAATACACTGGTGGGGAAGGCTGGTCAGTGCCCAGAGCCTGGCATGGAGAGAAGGGACAGCCCCAGCCCCGCAGCACATGCTCCTTTTCACCACTGCTGTGTCATCTTTCAGATCTTCACCAACAAGTGTTTGAAACCTGGCTGCAAGCAGAAGGAGATGATGAAGGTGATCTGTGACCAGTGCCACAAGAACTACTGCCTCAAGCACCGGCACCCCCTGGACCATGACTGCAGTGGGGCAGGGCGTCCCCTTTCCAAAGCAGGGTGAGGGCCTGGGAACAGACAGTCTGGCAGGGGTGGGGCTGTGTTTGCCAGATAGGTGACAGGGAAGAAGCCCATCTCCTGGCCCATTGTCTGGGACTGCTGCATTCTCACACACCCTGCCCTGTGTGCCGGGGTGTCCTCCAGCAGCGCCAAGCACAGCGGTATGCACCATCTCTCCTGCAGCAAAAGTTATCAGTACTGCCTGTTGACTGCTTTGCTCTTGCTTCTTTCCCCAACCCCTTATTCTGTAGCCAGTGGTTTCTGCCTATCCTGGTACAGGGTTTCAGGGAGAGAAACAGCACTTGAAACTCTTGGGAATAACAGCCACAACATGGGAGGAAGAGGAGCCAGGGAGGTGTCTTGCTTATCCAGCTTCATCTCCCATGGTGTTCAATGCCTAGGAATTGCTCATGATGGTAAAACAGTTTCTCATAGGTGTCCTGTCTGTCCTAGGCATGCTGCAGTTACCAGAGCCCAGGCATCCTCCTCCAAAATAGTCACTGCATCGAGCAGCAGACCTGCCCGGCCAGCAGACAGCTCCTCTTCTCCAGCCTCTGCCAGGTAGGGTGATGGCCTGAATTGTAATTCTGAGGTGGGCATGACTAGGCTCAGCTTGGCTCCCTGTGGAACACCAGAGTGACAGTTCACTGCTTCTTGTGCCTCAGCAGGACTGGTAGTTGTACCAGGGCTCCCTGCCTTGACAATAACCTAGCTTCTGTTCTGTTTGCAGGGGAAGCAGAGCAGCTGCGTCACAGACTCGCAGCACCTCCCCTCCAGCTGTCATGCTGCAGAACGGGCTGGTGAGTGGCTTGGCCTGGGCATTTGGGGTGGTTTCTGTGCCCTCTAGGAAGTGACTGCAACAAGTGCTTTCTAGTCCACACTCTGTAGGTGACTGTGCTCCTAGCTGGGCCTTCCCTGGAAGACAGTGATCCTGGATGCTCTGTGGGAAATCAGAGCTTGCTCTGGTGCCTGCAGATGACAGCTCTCAGCTGCACTTGGTGCTTGGCTTTCCCCAAAGGGACAAAGTGCACCAGCCATTTTCCTTGGGTGTTGTCTTTCTGTAGTACAAGCAAAAGCTGGAGGAGGAGACTGGAAGTTGCTTTCCACTGGTATTCTTGGCATACTCCTGCATTAGTAGGCAGGGATGTGTCCCTGTGGGCAGGGAGAGAACACTGCCGTTCTGTCCAGGGCCCCAGTTTTTCACCTTGGCTGTGTCTGGCCTCCTGGAGAGAGGAGATTTGCCCACTCTTGGCCAGGAAAGACTGTACCTGCCACATGTGCTTTCAGGGCTGCCCCCTGCCCCCCACCCTGGCCAAGCTGGTGACAAGGTGTTTTGTTTCAGAGTGAGGAAGAGGCACTGCAGCGAGCTCTGGAGATGTCCCTGGCAGAGTCAGCACGCAGCTCAGCACAGCCACCCAGGTACAGCCCCAAAACACGTGGTGTGTGATGTGATGTGGTGTGGTGTGGTGTGAACCCACCCTGTGTGTGAAAGGTGAAAGGTGCCTGGGGAAGCATCATGTGGCTCTGGGATAACATTCCTCTCAGCACGTGTTTCCATATGATGCCTCTCTAGCTGACAGGGGAAAAAAGGAAGAGTCCAGAGCCATGAGGGAACTCTGTTCAGCAAGCAGGCCCTCAGCCCTAGGGGTGCTGGTAGGGGACAATGACTGACACACAGAGTAGGGCAAACCATTCTCTGACCACTAACCCAGCTAATGGGTTTGGCCAGAGCGTGAGAGGTGGAGTAGAGGTGTTCATGGAGGACAGCTAGGAGCTCATGTCCCCAGGCACAGAGCCCAGTGCTGCTAAAAGCACCCTCTTACAGACTGGACTTAACATGGCTCTCCTTGGCCAAGATTCCTGGCTGCCAGCCCCAGCTGGATCCTCTGTTCCCTCCCCAGCCCCATGCCTGTTCAGAGTGATCCTCAGTTGCTCGTTCCCCTTAGATGTGCTAGGGGGTTGCAGTGAGATGCTGAAACCCAGAAGGGCTCTGAGCACTTGGCTGGTGAGCCTGAGGGAGGTTGGGGCACACCATGCACCACTGTCCCAGCAGCACACAGGAGGAGGAGGATCTGGCACTGGCCCAGGCACTGTCAGCAAGCGAAGCCGAGTACCAGCAGTCACAGCGGCAGGTGAGTGAGGCTGGCTATGGGCTCTGTGCTGTCGTGGGGTTGATCCTGGCCCAGCTGTGTGAGGGAGGGGGCCTCCCTGGGTTCTCCTTCCTCTGGGCTCTGTCTATGCTGGGTTTCCTCACCAGGAGGGCAGCCCAGCCTTGGGGCAGTGGCTGAGCACACAGCTCTCGGAACTTGGGCACTGGATGTGCCCTCTTGTAGGAGAGAGGAAGAAGCCTGTTTTCCCTTGTTCACTGTGTGCATCTTTCTGTTCCAGGCGCACGGCTCAAAGCCATCAAACTGCAGCATGTCGTAGGCAGGTGTGAGGCAGGGTGTGCCAGCGGACATAGGATCCCACTTGTGACCCAAGGAGTGGCTCTGGCCTCCCACACGGATGCCATGGGGTTCTGGCTTGGACACTGGTAACAAGAGCCCCTTGCCAAGGACAGCTCATCTCCCTGGGAGCTGTAAGCCACCAAATATACACTGACACTTCAGCCCTAGTACCTATATAAAATTAGTGCAGCAAATTCCTGATGCTCCCAGGGAGGTGAAGACTGTACAGAACAAGGCTGGACACACACTGACCAAAGCAAGCAGCAGCCCAGGGTCTGCACTTACCCACAGTTGCCACCGCCATGTCCCAATACTGCTGGGACTGTGGGGCGAGGGCAGAGCCGTGTGGGGACATCTCTGCTTGCTCAAGACATACAGCTGGGATGTAGCTGTCTTCTGCAGTAGTGGGGGGCTGGATTCCATGCTCTGGGGAGAGCCGTGCCAGCTCCTCAGCAAAGAGCAAATGTGGCTGGGGTGGTCTCTTGCCTGGGCATGGCACGGCTGAATGTGCAGCCTCCCAGCAGCGCGAAGGCAGCGCCTCCCCCGCTCCCCACACCCTTGTGCCTCCCTGCTGTTTGCATGCACAAGAGCACGTTGGGCCTTACCCTGTTCGGCTGGGGCACAAGGCCTCTCTGAGACTGAATGGAGCTGCATTGCATTTCTGGTTTAATATGATAAGTAACCTTGGCGGTGACTTGAATGCCAGTGTCGCTCACACGGGATGGTTGCAGTTGCCTTCCTGTTGCTGGCTGCTCTCTGCTGCCCTAAACTTCAACAGGGCCTTGTTTAAATGCTGCTGGGGGTAGGAATGCTTCCCTCCTTCCAGCTGCGTTGCCAGGGATCCCCTCCTGGATAGTAGTAGCACAGAACCCCTCCTTATAAACAAAGCCATGAGCCTGGTTGGGTGGGGGGGATTTGTCCTGCTGGCCTCTTGCAGGGGGTCTGCAGCCATGCAAAGCTGTGCTGCTTTCCCACCTGCTGCTGGAACTGTTCCTGACTGCTGGGCTGTGCCTGGTTCTGCACAGGACTGGGCTGTCCTGCTCTGAGCAGCTGAGGGAGGGGGGTTCAGGTTGGGTCCAGGGAATGCTGAGACTTGTCAAAGTGCTGCTTGGGAGAAAATAAAAGCTGGATCATAGCACAAGGTACAGAGGTACCTGAGGGAGCAGTCACTTGGTGTCCAGCCCAGAGTGGCACATCTCTGTGGATGGTGGTTGAAGTGGGGGGCACATAGGGGTGAGGGGACACCAGCTGCCCTGCTTTTCCACTGCTGTTGGGGTGCAGCGCCCTGCCAAGCTCAGCCCTTTGTGTGGGGATGGGGCAGGTACTGACAGCCTGCTCAGCCCCTTGCCCACCTAAGCTCAAGGAGCTCAACCTCATGGCAGAGCTGCCGGTTGACCCAAGGGCACAGGCACTAACCCTGCCTGCCCCCACCAGAAGGCGTGTACCCTGCCCAGAGCACACAGGCATGGACCTGGGAAGGACCTGGTTTAAGAAATTACACAACAGCAAAACAAACATGTACAAATGTAATGGAGTGTCCAACCAAGCCCCTGCAGCTCTAGGGCAGGCAGGGCCCCAGTGTGCAGTCAGTAAAAGACTCCCAGGCAGTGTGGGGGCCTGGACCCAAGTCAGTGTCACAGCAGAGCCTCCTGGTCATGCTCATGACCCTTTCTTGCTGCCCTGGGGCTTCTCAGTATGGTGCTCCTTGCTCTCACCCTCGTCCCTCGTCTGCTGCTGCAGCCACATGCCAGCGTACACACCTCCCTTCTGCAGCAGCTCCTCGTGCCTGTAAGGAGAGTGGAGGGATGCTGAGTCCTGAGCTGGCCCCAGAGCCAGGGAGGGGATCCCCTCCCCCAGTTCTGTCCCTGTGCTCACCTCCCTCGCTCCACGATGTGCCCATCCTTAAGCACCAGGATCTGGTCTGCACCCACCACAGTGGAGAGCCTGCAGAGAAAAGCGGGTGTTATCCTGACTTGGTGGGGAGAGGGTTCCTGAGGGTTTGCACAGTGCCAGGAGCTGCAATCCCAGGGGCTCTCACCTCCTGAGCAGGGGGCAGGTCTGTGTGCCCCTCTGTGCGGGTCTGGCCAGCACCTCCCAGATCAGCCCTTTCCCCTTTTCCCTACCTATGTGCAACAACGATGGTGGTGCGGTGGGCGCAGACCTTGGCCAGAGAAGCCTGGATGTTCCTCTCAGTCTCTGTGTCAAGTGCAGATGTGGCCTGCAAGGGGGGAGACACAGCATGGGGAAGGGATAGAGGCAGTGTGGGCAGCTGCTGGACATAGGGCTGCTGCAGAGCTGGGTAAGGCTGGGCTGGGGCCGCTGCTGTTACCTCATCCAGCAGGATGATGTGGGGACCCTTCAGGATGGTTCGTGCAATGGCGACACGCTGCTTCTCACCCCCGCTCAGCTTCAGCCCCCGCTCTCCAACCTGGGTGTTGTATCCTGCAGGCACAAAAGCAGAAATGTGCTGTGCTGGTGCCCTGTGGAGATGGGGACCTGCTGCCCTGGGAGGTCCTGCTGTGACCACACAGCCACGTGGTGGAGCCTCAGCCCATCCCTGTCCAGGGGCTGATCTAGAGCCCTGAAAGAAGGCAAGGAAAAGCAAAGCAAGGCACAGAGTTGTGCAGGTGTCCCCGTGGGAGATGTCACCCGAGGATGCCCGTGAGGGCAGCTAGAAGGTCTTAGAGGACCCTGGGATGGCAGGGGAACATAGAGGGAACTGCAGGGGGCCTCACCATCAGGAAAAGAAAGGATGCGGTCATGGATGTCAGCAGCCCGGGCTGCCTCCTGCACCTCCTGGTCCGTGGCCAGGATCCGTCCATAGCGGATATTGTTGGCGATGGTGTCATTGAAGAGCACCGTGTCCTGGGGCACCACCCCAATATGAGCACGCAGCGAAGCCTGCTTCACCTGGGAGGCAGGGGGGAGAGGGCTCAGGCAGACGGACACCCAATGCAAAGATCCTTCCAAAACCCAATCCTACCCTCAACCATGAGCCCCACTCCTTGAAAGGTGCTCTAGGGTCACCCTGCACCGCAGGCTTAGCTGCATCTCCACCCAGCAGCGGGAGGCCCTGACAGTGCCCCAGTCCTTCCCAGGGAGCCCTGGTCAGTACCCAGCATTTCAGCCTGGGGTCCTGCAGTCACGCCATCAGCCCATTTCTGGCACAGCCATCAGCCTGCAAAGGGGCTGTGGGGGCTGTGTGTTCACCCCTGCCCTGGGGAGGTGCCAGTGCCTGCACCGAGCAGTGCTGCTAGGCCCAGATGAGCTGGTGTGTCCCCCCCCCAGTCCTTGGAGGCCCTCCCCCTCACCTGGGAGATGTCCTGCCCATCAATGCGGATGCAGCCACCCCGCACATCGTAGAAGCGGAAGAGCAGACGGATGATGGTGCTCTTTCCGGAGCCTGAAGGTCCCACCTGCACACAAAGGTAAAGGGACTTGGAGATTGGAAATTCCCAGCTCCTGGAGACCAGGGGCTGGACAGGAAAGGGCTGGCCCTGCTGGGGGTCTGTCCTTCCCACCTTCATATTTTCCAGCCTCTCTACCCCCATCCTTCCCTCCCACAGTGAATGCACACTCAAGGTCCCAGTCTCACCAGAGCCAGGGTCTGCCCAGGCATCACAGAGAAAGAGACATCCTGCAGGATTTCCCTCCTGGGAGATGGAGATAGAGAGGGGCTCAGGGCCACTCCATGGCCCCACAGTCCTGTGCCAGATCCCATAGCAGATTTGTCCCACCCTGTGCCCAGTGCCCCATACCCATCCATGTAGCTGAAGTGCACGTTCTCAAACTCGATCTGCCCAGCCTCCAAGTGCAGGTCGCTGGCGTTCACCACATCTTTCACCTGCCAAAGGAGAGGTGCAGCCTCAGAGCCAGCCTATCCCCAGGGCAGGACCACGGGCTGAGCCAGGGAGCAAGGTCCAGGAAAGGTGGCACCCACCTCCTGGTCCTCGTGGAAGAGCTCAAACATGTTTTCCATGTCCACAAAGGAGTTCTGGATCATCCTGAAGAGGGCAAAGACCAGAGGGAAGAGTTTGGGGGAGCACATACCGACCCAGTCACCCACAGAGAGGGGGACACCAGGTACCTCCACAGCTCCCAGCATTACCTATAATAAGTCCCGAACCAGTTGAGTGGTGTGTAGAGCTGAATTATGTAGGTGCCAAAGAGGACAAAATCTCCCACCTGGAAGGGACAGGGTATAGGGGTCCGTAACCACCAGCCCCAGGGCCCCACCTCAGCAGGGGTCTGCACAGGCTGGCACCAGCCCTACCTGCAGCTTGTTTTCGGTGACAAAGTAGGCACAGAGCAGGGACCCCGCCAGCAGCCCCAGGCCAATGACCAAGTTCTGGGTCTGGTTGAGGAGGCCCAGAGAGGCACTGACCTTCCACTCTGAGACCTGGAAGAAACAAGGTCCTGTGGGATGTTGCTGCCTCCAAACCAGACCCATGGTGATCTCCATCATCCCCACAGGTGCCTGTGAGGTTTAACTTCTTCCCCCTTGGTGCCCCCAAAGGTGCTGAGCACCCCGTACCTGGTACTTGACAATGGCGTCGTTAAAGCGGTTCACCTCATAGCTCTCTGCATTGTAGTACTTCACCTACAGGACACAGAGCTGGTATCAGTGCCCAAATAGTGCCCTGCAGCACCAAGCAGTGCTCAGTGACCACCCCCAATGCCTACAGTACCGTCTCGAAATTGAGGAGCGAGTCCACGGCCCAGGACTTGGCCTCATTGTCCCGTCTGTTCATGTCCCGACGGTACTTGGTTCTCCACTCGGTGATGAAGATGGTCAGAGCTGTGGACAGGAGGAAGCTGCATTGGAAGGCTCCTGCCACCCCACAGCCTGGCAGCCCTGCACCCTGATCCCCCCACTCACTCAGGTATAGGCTCATACACACGAAGATGATGAGGCCAAACCAGGCGCTGAAGACCGAGGTGAAGTAAACTATGCCGATGACGATATCCGCAATGGTGGGGACAACGCTGAAGACAATGTAGCTGGGGGGTGGGAAGGGGGATGGGGCATCAGCCCAGCTCGGTGGGGCTGCCCGGCCACCCCCCATGGGCACATTCTGACCTGAGCAGGCTGTTGATGCTGCTGGTGCCCCGGTCCACACTACGCAGGACCTCACCAGTGCGACGCCCCAGGTGCCAACGCAGGGACAGCCCGTGCAGGTGGGCAAAGAGCTGCACCTGCACCTGCCGGTTGGTGAACTGCTGCACCCACACCCACAGGAAGGTGCGCAGGTTGCTCACAAAGCCAGTGGAACCTGCAGGGCAACATGGAAATATCAACTGAGATCAGCCCCACTGGGGCATGCAGCCGACTTCAGAAAGCCCAGCTGGGAAAGGGGGATTTGGGATGAAGTCCACTCACTCTCCCTAACCTGGGACCAGCCCTGGTTGCTGATTCCAAGAGAGAGCAGCAGTGATGGGGCATATGGGCTTCCCTGGCCACCCGAGCACTGGTATGATGTGCTCAATATCGTCTCTCGTCAGTGCCCCATCCTTCCCAGTGGTCCTTACCAGCACCTCCACCTTGCAGGAACTTCAGCCCCACATAGCTGCAGACAGTCCAGGCCAGGGTGTGCCAGGGAGCGCCCACTGTCAGCTCATTCACTGTGGGAAGTGTGCCAAGGGTGAGGATGGAGGGACAGGGAGCATCCCAGGGTGCCTGTGGGAACCAGCCCCAGCAGCCAGCGCTGGACCCTGACCCCCTGGACTCTGCTCCTGCCAAACCCCCACAGCCCTCCAGGTCACTTGCACACCCCCCAGCACTTGGTGAGGCTGTGGCGAGCCTCACACACCAAGCTCCAGGTGCCTCACCGATGTTCTTGTAGTAGATGGGAACGAAGACATTGATGGCCCGCTCCAGCCCCATGAGTGCCATGCAGAACAGCACCAGCCCCTGCAGCAGGTGGTTGCCCCTCGGCCACATGTACGGCACCAGTAGCCGCAGCTTCCTCCGGAAATCCTTCCAGGTGGAGGTCGTCCTGCTGGCATCAGTCAGGAGTGGCTGGGGGAGAGCAGACCAAGGAGTCATTGCCCTGGCACCCCAACCCAGCTGGCAATGGCCCTGGACAATATCCCAAGAAAACCAGCCCCACTCCAGAGTGCCTACTCCATCCTCCAAACAGGACTGACAGCATCCTACTGACAGCAAGCAGGGAGCTTAGGCAGCCCTAACCTTGTTCCTCCCACATCTCCTGAAGATGCTGATCCCAGGGCAGCTGTATTTCCATTTTATCCGCAGCGCCCTCCTGGCTATATCCTAAAACTGCTTCAGTCCCAGGACTCACCTGGCTGTTTTCCACATCCCGCTCCTCCTCATTCACCAGAAGCATGTAGGGCTTGTGAGGCAGCCCTGGGGCCTTCATGCCCAGGACAAAGAGCATGAATGTGCAGATGTAACGCAGCAGCCAGAAGCCAAACTGCACCTGAATGGAGAGTGAGAGTTCAGTGTCTCAGATGGACCTCTGCACAACCCTGGGCATGGGATGGGTATGATCTCAGAGAGACAATGAGCAGGGCATGGGGATGGGGTGCAGTGTACCAGGGGACAGCCCATGCAGCTCAGTGGGAGTCCCTGCTTGAGCACAGCACCTCAGGCAGCACCCAGACCCCCTCCCTCCTTCCTCCCCGCCTCATCTGGCTCCATGCCCTCTGGCTGGTGCACCTACCCTAAGGGGTGCAGGGAGCAAAGGACTGTGGGAAGCAGGCAAACACCCCTACTTCTGCACCTGGGTCTGGGCCTGGTAGAAGCAGGAGCTGAGCTGGGTGGGGGCATGGAGAGGTGTGTGCTAGCTGGGCTTGGGACTGAAACATCTGGTAGATGTGTGGGTGCAACCCAGGACTGTATACACCCTGGGTATGGCAGGTCATAATATGCATACTCCATCCCCACACCATCATGTGGCAGCCCTTCCCTCCCTCAAAAGCACTGTTTCCCTGCCCACAGCCCCCCAGCCCACCTTCTGGTTGGTGTCCTCCAGTGCCCACCACCACAGAGGGCTCCTCCAGCACACCAGGGTCAGGTTCTCAGCAGCAAAGGCCAGTGCCCAAAAGAGGAGGAGGACAGTGCCATGGCCCCGTGTCCGGTCATGGGCCAGCACCCGGGTATGCTCCAGCTGCAGGAGGCCAATGGCACAGCCCCAGCTGAGGGTCCAGAGGCAGGCATGCAGCAACATATACCCATAGAGCCGTCTCAGCCCCACTCCTTGCCACAGCAGCCCACCAAAGGGCTGCAGGGCCAGGAACAGGGACAGCAGGACCTGGATGCGGTAGAGGCGGGAGCGGGGAATGTACTTGGGCTCCATGGCACGGCTGAAGCGGGCGTAGCAGGCATACTGCAGGGCGCCCAGCAACAGGCAGACGCTCAGCAGCACGGACGGCACCAGCGTGAAGAAGAAGCAGGGCTGGAAGCCCTGCTGGACCCAGGCCTGGGTGATGGAGTTGTTGCCCTCACAGTAGCCTCCCAGCACGGCCATCCTGGCAGGTCACCAGCTGCGGAGAGAAGAGAGCACGAGGCAAGGTTTCAGGACTCACAGTGGGACAGCACGGCCAAGCAGCAAGGACCCTCATGGGGCAGGGGCAAGTACTACTGGACATGGACACACAGGAGATGCTGCATGCAGCACACACACAGCGGTGCATGCAAGCAGGGCCAGTTTTGCATGGGGATGGCCACACCTCCTGTGTGCCCTGGACGGGAGCACAACACTGGGCCCTCCAGAGCCACCCAGCCCCTGGGGATGCCCTCGGACATGACAGCGGGAGCCGCAGGGATAGAAAGGCAGAGTGAAGCTGGGACCAGTCTCAGGTGGGAGGGAGCAACGGGGGTGCAGCGGCAGTGCGGGCGGGGGG
>NW_024581135.1:15763660-15773840 GCF_017639235.1 Corvus kubaryi
GCTCCGCGCCGCCGCCCGCCGCTGCCAGCCGGGCCCCAGCGCCGCTCCGCCCCGCCCCGCTCCCCGCCCCGCGCCGGCACCGCCGGCTCCTGCCCGCCCGCCTCGCTCCCGGCACTGCGACTCCGGCGTGTGTCCCTTCCCCGGGCCCCGGTGCCCAACCCTGGGCGGCACGGACCTCCCCCGCAGTGCCGGGGATGGGGAGGGGTCGATGCTGTGGGACGCACCCTTAGGCCGGTGGCAGCGGAGGGTCTCCGCCTCCGCCGTGAGACGCCCCGCTCTCGTTTATCGCCGCCGTCAGCCCGGCCCTGCGGTGCCGCGATAGCCCCTTGAGCCCCAGTGGGGCCTCCCGCCAGAGGTCAGGCAGGACGCGGTACTGCCCTCACGGCAGTGAGGATAAATATAGCCCCTGCCGCCTCCCGTGGCTGGGACTACGCTCCTTGGAGCTCCCAGTGCCGCCGGAGCAGCCGGCAAGCTCCTCACAGCCTTCTGCTACCATTGCAGGCCGGGCCAAGGTGGGCTGCACGGTACCACAGAGCGAAGGGAGACTCGAACACAGGCAGGGATGATACACCCCATCTTTATTAGACGGCTATACAGCTGTACAGCAAGGGCACGGGGGTACAATACCCAGGACCCCCGTGCCTGCGCATCTCAGGAGGAGATGAGGAAGAGTGGCTCGCCATGCACATGGGACACTGACGACACAAGCAAAACATGCGGCAAAGACTTGGGCCTGCTGTGCCTGGCCTCTCCCTCCTGCCAGCCCAGGGAAAGATCCAGAGTTTCCCCCTGCCCCAGGGCACTGCCTCCAGCCGTTCAGCTGTACAGACCAGCAGCGACTCCATTGGGAAGCCCAGACACAGTGTGCCATAGGCCCAGTGAGGGGAGGCAGCAGCCTGGGTGCCAAGAGAAGCCACTGGAAAATCTGTGATCCTGGGAGATGTGCTTTCAGCTTCCTTATATCAAGCCATGACAGTCCCAAGCTGAAGCTGCTGTGGAGCAGATGCAGCCACTTCTCCGTGGAAGGACCCCAGCAGCACCCAGGTCCACAGAGCCCTGACCCCAGCACTCAAGAGCTGATCCCCACTCTGAGCTCTGCTTTAGCACGCACTGCTTGATCTCATACAGACCCCAGAGCAGTGGTAGCTCCAGCCCTGCCCAGCCATCCCCATGGCAACAGGGAGCCTGCTACCCCCCAAAGAGCCTGCTCCTGTGCAAGCCCCCTTAGCCCTGCTCATGCCCAGGCTACCTGGGTGTGGAAGTGCTGGCAGCAGGTGGCTTGGAGCCGTCCCAGGCTCAAAGGGCAGAGGGCAATAACCCTGGCAGGAGAAGAGGGATGGCAGAAGGAAGAGGGAGAGAAGAAGAGGGACAGCAGAGGAGGATGTGCAGTGGTCGCAGAGGGCATGGCAAAAGCAAGCTGCCCCTGCCAGAGGCAAGGGGAATGGAAAGCAAGTTGTGGGCAGGAGTTAGCTGAGATGCAAACCCCCAGAAACTGCAAAGAGAAGAGAGGGAGAACAGAAGGATGGTGGGATGTTCTTGTCTGAGGTCACACTGCACAGCTGGGATCCTGATTCCCCACCACCATCCCAAGGCTTGGCTGAGTTGTGCCTCTCCCTTCTGGGTTCAGGATGCCCCTCCTTGCTCTGCCAGGCATGAGACAGCTGCATGGTGTATGGTCTCCACAGCAGCTGAAACCACATTGCAAGCAAAAGGAAGGTTTCAGGAGGAAAGGAGGAGCTGGGAACCTCTGGATGAAGATTCGAGGTGAACCAAAGCCTTTGCCTGGGAAGAGGAAAGGCCCAGTTCCACAGGAACAGCTGCATCAGGAGGACAGACCCAATATGACAGCACCTGAGCATGGGGAAAGAGGCCTTTTCTGGGCCTGGGGAAAAGGAACCAACACACCCTTCAGGGTGGGCTCTGAGGGGGCTGTGAGCACTCCTGGAAGATGCTGGGCTGCTCCACACTGGGGTGTCTTTGGCACTGCAGGAGGGCCCACTAGTAGCCCACATCCCATGGGTGCCACACATGGGGAGGATGCTGCTGCCCCGGCACAGAGGCATCACCCCAATGACCCTTCCTTGCATGCAGGGAATGGGCCAGCTGTCATGAGTCAGGGAAGAGCTGCAGCATCCCTGGATCGAGCCAGAGCTGTTCCCACCAGCTCTGTATCCCACCTGTACTCATACCAGCAGCAGACACCAGGGCCCATCCCTCTGCAGGGTGCTAGGGCAGAGCGTTGGGTGACTGCCCCACTGTTGTCCTGCTTGGGCTGAAGGGCACAACACTGGTCCTCTCTGGGAGGACTCACGTGGTCCTAGGCACCTCCTCAGGGCTGCAGGCAGGGCAGTGTGGTGCTACAGGCTGAGCTAGACCACCCTCAACAACTCTTGCCCTCATTTTGGTGGCAGGTCCCAGCTTCGGGTGCACATCTCGATGGAGCTGATGCCATCTCACATCCCTCTGAAGAGCAGCTGCTGCTGCCACCTCCAAGTCAGTCCACTAGCAGCTCCTCACTGCTAGTCATGTCAGCTTCCACAGGCTCTGCAGAGATCCTCCGACATGGACAACACAGATGTGAACATGGACACAGGTTATGTACTCACACACGCATTCACCCCACAAGTCAGAGTGGTGCTGACTTGACACATGGCTGGACACAAGGTGCCACAGCAAAGCCGCCAGCCTGGCAGTTTTGTCTCTTCGGCAATTGATGGCAACAAAATGTCCACTCAGGACCAGAGAAGAAACAAGCTGATGCCGCATCTTGCTGCCCAGGTGGCTCCCAAACTGCAAGCCCCATGAGATCCCCAGTCTGCCAGGCTATACCTGCAAGACAGAGAGAATGTGGCACCTACTGAGACCACCTGCCAGCACCCCAACCTGGCATCAGAGCACACCTTGCCGCTCTCGGCCATAGCCATCACCCTTACCTTGTGGATCTGTGGCGGAAGCTCGTCCTCTGAGCTCTCCTCTGGCACGGGCTCTGGGTGCCTCGCTGACTGCCCGTCCTCGGCCCAGCCTCCCAGAGGGAGGCGGGAGAAGTGTGATGGGGCCCTGTGCACTGTGCCTGGGTCTGCAAGAGAGGCAAGATGTTAGATTAGCTACTTGGGGGACTGCCAGTGTCTCACAGCAGGCAGGCTGCTCGTGCCAGTCCATAAAGGGCATCAGTTACAGAGCTCTGACCTGAACTCGAACCTCTGCCCTGGCTCCTGTACCTGTGATGCCACCGTATCGCCGCTGGAAACCAGTCTGCAGTGTGGCCGTCTCCTCGGCAGGCTGCCGAGGTGAGGAGAAGGGGTAGCTGGCAGAACGGGGAATGGGGACAGGGCCACCCCGCTGAGCATCCAGCTCCTCATGGGCGCTCTCCCCACTCTCGTCACTCTCTCTTCGATGCCAAGTATGCCGCTCGGGCTCCAGCTGGGCATGCTGCTTGTGCAACTGCAGGCCAAAACATGAGTGACTCAGCTGTGTGGGAGAAACCAGATGCCCAAACACACCCTCTCTGCAGCACTGCATACACACTGGTTTTCTCATCATGACAGACAGGGCAGTCCCCTGCCTGCCTTGCTCCGTGTCCCTCTGGCCAGCCCAGCTCTGGGTTGCTCACCTCGTGCATGTAGAGTGCATGAAGACTCATTTCAGTGGAGGCGTACTCCGACAGGATCATGCTCTGCAGTTGACCCTCCCAGGCGCTGCTCCCCGAACTCACAGTCCTTGCATCAGCACTGCCATGGAACACACCAGTAGTGTTTGCTACCCAGGGGCCCCCACACTGCCCAGCCCCTCTCCACTCTAATGTCAGGCTCACTGAGATCAGCTCCGGAGCTGGGTACGAAGAGGCTCTCTGCAGCATCTCCCCAACTACACAAGGTGACCAGCCCTGCTATGGCACTGCCTCTTCCCTACATGGGGGTCTCTCACCACTGTGGTACCTACAGGAGAACAACAGGACCCTTACCCTATCCTTTGGGGCCAGCCTTAGCACCTGGCACCTAGCACCTAATCCTGGGTCTTACTCTGCTTGTGAATGTCCCTTGCTGTCCAAGATAAATGCCACCATGCATCTAGGACAACAGGATGCAATTTGCACAAAGGGTAAAGGAATGTGCAAGGTGTCTGGCTGCCCTTCTCCAGCCAGCAGCTTACCCAGAGGCTGTCATGGCACTGGTGCCACGAGGCTGGGCTCCCTCTCCATCCCTTCCCGATGCCTGGAAGCCACTGGAAGCCTGCTGGGCAGACTGGAGTGGGGAGAAGGAACGCAGAGCTGAGGCCACTTCCGAGAGATGGCGGGAAGCCTGTCCATCCCGGCTCATGTGGAAGCCCAGCGCCGAGGAGCCCGCTATCACATTGGCAATCAGACTGTGAGGCTGCAGAGTTGAAAGGGAAAGAGTCACTGTCTTGTGCAGAGCTGGAGGACTGATCCCACCAGAAACACAGAGCTGGGCTATCTTGGCCCCTCTCCCAACTCACAGGGCTCTAGGACAAGCTGTTACCTTCTCTAGAAACCCAGAAGTGTCCCAGATAGTGCTGATCTATCACATTTGCATCCCCAGACACATCCCAGACAAAGGCAAAATTGCCCGGAGGGCCTGACAATGAATTTGCCAGCATCTAGTAAGCACCCCAAGAACAACCCACATGCCCTGAGCCTGGGCACCTCTGACTCCGACTGCAGGGACTGGATGGAGCTGAAGAGGGCATTTTCAGGGAGCACAGCCTGCTGAGCCAGTGCCACGCTGCTGTCCCGGTGCACCCGCTCCTTCAGAAAGCCGATGAAGGCTGTGCTCTCACGGGGTGGCTGCCACTTGGGGTTGGTGATAGCAAAGTGCATGAGGGATAGCTCCGTCTTGCCATCCTCGGCCTGCTGGTAAATGGAGGCCTCCGTCTTTCCTGCTGACATCCACTGTGGACAACAGACAGGTAATGAGAGACAGGATCTGCTTTACAACCCTGCCAGCCCTGGAAATCTTGCAATCAGTCTGGGCAAAGCATGCAACACCCAGCCCAATCAAGCCCATGGCTCCCTATGTAGCAGGTGCTACACTGAAAGTCCCCATGCTCATTCAGCCCTCTCAGCCTGGGGAAGAAGCAACAAGCACAGTGTGTTCCACCTCCATCCCAGCGCATGAATTGCTGCAAGGGAACTGGGGAGCTGGGAACAGTCACAAAATACAGAGCTGAATGCCTTATCTTGCACTCTCCAGCTCACAGCAGGACATTCCTTCTTAAAAGCTTCCTGCCACAATGAGTTCACCTCTTTCCTCGTTTACGTCTGTGTCACTAAGAAGTCTTTCCCTAGACAAGTAACCCAAATTCCCAGGTACACAAAAAAAATGAACCCCTTTTCCCTCCATCGTAGATTTTGCATAATGGAAAATGCTTCCCATTTCCTCTAGGCTGATTCTCTCCTGAGCACAAGCAGGTCAGCTTCTTAGTGGTCACACTTTCTAAATGTCCAAATATCCCCATTCCACTCTCCTGAGGACACAGAACCCTTGGCTGTGAAAACATGCAATGACATCAAAGAAATGACACAGCCTGATTCCCAAAGCATCTGGTCAATAATCACAGCTGGGCCACAAGAGCCTTCTGGAGCTGGTGACCTGTGTTGCCAAACCCAGACACCCTACCAAGAGGTGGGTGGCTGGGCTGTGAGCTGCCAGGAGTGGTGAGTTAGGGCCTCTCATGGGTCTAAAGGACCAGACATGCCAGTGGGCAACCCAGGACCTACCGCTGGGTGGCCGTGCTGGCGCACGTCCATCTGGGCAAAGGAGCAGGTGTCACCCACGCCCACCACCTCCACGGTGAAGTTACGGAAGAAGTCAACAATGTCCAAGGACTTGGGCCGCAGGCAGATGATGAGGATCAAGGGGGTAATGATGGGACTTAGAAGCTCTTCCAGGATGAAGACCTGAGCACAGAAATAATGGGTTCAGCACAAGCTTGAGGTTCAAAAAACCCACAATCCCAAAGGCAGCCCCTAGATGTGGCCCTCCGTCTTCTGAGGCAGGGTATCTCTGAGGATGCTGCCTTGTTCCTCTACAAGCCCAGGAGCTGCTGAGCTCTCCAGCAGCTTCTCCCTCCTGCAGGGATAGGGGCGAGTCCCCAGCTCCCCAGTTAAGCCAAGCTCACCGCTTTGTACTGGAAGAGCTGGGCAAACTCATCCCTGGTCTCGTAGCGGTGGGCGTTGCCCTGCCAGTGGTCAGGCATGTAGTGGATGTGTGCCAGGATGACTCGCAGCAGCTGCTCTGGGCAAAAGACCAGGTGCTGGTCAGGGATGAAGGACCTGCAGGACAGGACAGGGAAACACCACAGCATTACACCTCAGTTCCTGGGAGATGTCATCTTGGGAGGGCAAGGTGACTGGCCCATATCACAGCTCCATCTGTAACCTTCCGACCAGCCCAGGCCCTCATATCATACAACCACTGCAGCCAGGATCACTACTACCCCCTTTCTCCAGCCCGGTCCGGCCTCTCCCCAGCCATGCCCCTCACTCACGCAGATTCACATCCATTTGCAAGCCAAGAGCATGTTTACATGGATTGCTGCCAGCCCCACTGCTCCCTACAGCGCTGCCAGGAGCACAGGGGCAGCACAGACCCACCTCACCTGCACACCGTGATGCCCACCCCGAGCAGGGTGACCGTGGTCAGGACGTGCTCAACCGCAAGCACGTCCTCATCATAGATGGTGAGAGCGATGAGCACAGCCAGGATGGAGCCAGCAAAGAAGGCCACGTTCTTGGCCACGATGGTGAGAAGCGGGGAGATAAAGCAGTTCATGTACTTGGAAGCTGGCTTGTACCCCTTGCTGAGGCGTGAGTGCAGTTCGTGATCCAGCTCGTTGAAGTGTCGGAGGTAACAGCGGCCATAGAGAGACCAGCAGCGGGCACCCAGGCTGCCTGGCTCCCGCTTCAGGATCTCTGTGTAGCTGAAGAAAGCATAGAGGATCTGCCAGATGAGGATGAGGGGACAGAGGAGAAAGTTAGCAATGCCAATCCAGAGGATGCGAGTACTGAGCTTCTCAGCCAGCTCCAGGCGGTTCCCGGCCCGCTTGTATTCGGCCTTCAAGCTCCACTCGTTCTCAAAGAGGGAGCCGGGACCCCAGAAGAAGATGAGCTCAAAGTTGTACTTGAGCCCACGCGTGTAGAAGACGGTGTCTCCTAGCAGGGGCAGGCGGAAGCGGATGGGCAGCAGTGACTTGTTCACCATGGCCACCATGTAGTTCTTGAAACGAAGGATGCGGTGATAGATGTCCAGCTCTGTCAGCTCCTTCTTGTGGATGCATATCTGGTGCTCCTTCTGGATCTGCACAATGCGAGCCTGCACCTCCTGCCAGGTGTAGTAGGGCAGGGTGGACTGGAAGGGGACAAGCAGCAAGATTAGGGGCAAGAAGCATCCAGGGACAGAAGCCAGGCTGAGCCCACTGAAGTAGCAGCTCCCAGCACGCACCTGGGGTGCTAACAAAGTCCATAACACCAGGACATGAGGCACCCTCTGGCACTGCTTCAGCCTGCAGCAGGCAAACCCCACACCTTGCCCTGGTGCCCTTTATCCCCTAGATTAGCACAAATGACTGTTTCCCAGCCACTCGTGCACCAGCTTCCCTGGAGGCACAAACACAGGTCCAGGCTTGCATGGGTCCTCCCAGAGCTGCCATTTGGAGTCAGTAGGGAGAAACAAACAAGGAAGGGACTTAAACAGTGTCCCAGAGGGAGCCCATGGAAAAACTGGGGACAAACCAAGCCTCTTGGCTCACCCCACCTTTCTCAAGACACTTTCTCCCTTCAAAGGATGCGCACATCATGTGAAAAGGATGCCTTTTCATGTTGTCCATTAGAGCAAGGACTCTGGACTAGGATGTATGTGCCAGCCTCAAACCCCATCTGTGACACACTGATCTCCTGTGTGACCTTCACAACTAAGTAGCTCCAAACCTCCCAAGTAAACAAGGAAGCTGAGGTTGTCCACATCCCAGAGAGGTATGAGGATATCCTTGCTTATGCTTTCTCTGTGGAAGGCATCACAGAAAAGGCCACCGCTGAAGAATACACATACTGGGTGGCATATGGCAGAAGCACGCACCAGCAGGCAGAGAGGCTGACCGGGCAGAGAGGGGTTAACACAGAATAAGCTGGCTGCTGGAGAAGAGGCTGAAAGGAGGCCATGTGGTTATGGAGCAGAGGGAAGAGCGCTCAGTTCAACTGAGAAGTGGAGAGGCGTAAAGGCAAATTGCAACCACCCAGCAAATGCCTCCCATGACCCTCAGCAGCCCCACACGTGGCCCCTGGCTCAGAGACTTACCATGGGGATTTTCAGGGCATTGATGTAGAAGGAGTGAATCTCCCAGTAGCAGCAAATGTTGTAGATAAACTTGACGAGTCGGTGGATCCAGAAAACTCCAGCTATCACCAGGATGCAGATGAGGAAGCTGTTTGCCTGGATTCTGCAAGCAGGAAGAGGCAAGTAGTGGGATACAGGCCCAGACAGGAGCCCTGAGTACTTAAGAAAACAAGAGCAGTGGCTAACATGCCCTCCACTGCCCCTACCTTGCACTGCAGACATTTGGAGGCAGGAAAGCATCTGGCAGAGTCACCTTAACGGGCTCACTCGGATGCTGGCTGTGATTTAATGCTTTGTTGGCAAAGAGGATGTCATAATCAACACAGCTGATAAGAAAGGTGGTGAATGCCACCACAAAGATGAACTGCCTGTGAAAAAAGAGAATGTTGTGAGGGAATCACCTTTCTGCTCTGCCCCAAAACATGAAGCAGCCAGGGTCATATGCCATGGAGATGCAATCCCACAGCCATGGCAGCAGGAAAGCTCACAGGCAATGGTTTCTCAAAGTGAAGTGCAGGTCTGGGGCATGGAAAATCCTAATGAAGGGGAGACGACAACTATGAAAGGAACCCTTCCACCCACACAGCCGCAAGAGCTTGGCAAGTGCCCTTGGCTGTTCCCCAGCAGCTGTCACAGCCACAACAGAGGGAAACCTGCACTTACATGAGCTCAAAGATCTCTCCAATGAGCATGCACGTGAAGCCATTCTTCTGATGCAGGTTATAGACGTGAAAGCTACAGTCAAGGAGAACAGCATGGAGACTCCTCTCTGATGAAGGATGGAGAGGCTTCTGTCCCACTGGTATTCCACAGCTCCTCAGCCAAGTCTCCCTTCACCACCAAGAGAAAACCTCTTCCACCCCTACTCATCAGCAAGTTGGTTCCCCACTGCAGGAAAACACACTCTGCCCAGGTAAAGCACAGCTGGGGTAGAAGGACTTGGCTTCATTCATGCTCTTTTCTTCCTCCACTCAACACCCATAGTGAGGTCTGTCCAGCACAGAGCAGAAACTCAGCCTGCACTCAGGCTGCACAAGGGTGGATAGGGCAGAACAAGACAGAGACAGGCAAAAATGCATTTAGTGGCACCTAGCTCCTGGTCCTGACCCCAGCAATGTAGTCAGCATAACTAACACCATTCTATAAAGCAAGCAGCCCTTCTCTGTCACCGAGTGCATCATTTGTTAGTAGGTCACCCTTTCCCCACTTATCTGGTGCTGAAGGTCCTGTGAACCAAGTAGAAAAATCAAATGGGTTCCTCCTTCTGCTCCCTATTGGCCTCAAGATTCCTTGGCACCAGGCTGATTACTCTCTTCCGTGCTGTCCTTGAAGGTCCCAGGCACACGGCCAACCCAACAGAGGTGATGACCCCGTCACAGAACAGGGAAGTAATAACAGCACCCAGAGCACTATCCACAAAATCATGGAGTTACTAATCCTAAGTGGGAACTTGTATCATAGCTGCTGCCGGGCAGTGAGACCCAGGACTCCGCAGTACCAGGGACACCCCCATTGTCATCTGCTTGACTCGCATTATTTTATGTGATTTTTGAGTCTACATTATGATCGTTATGATGATACAGCAAACCATATATTAAGATATGACCAGATCTGTAGAGAGTCTAGATTATTAGAAACCACAAACTAAGAAATTCTGTTCTATGCTACTTATAAAATTGTACTACACTGATTCTGCCTACAGAAATCCTGTGCTACTCTGATTGTAAATGCCACGCCAGCAATAAAATCCTGTTAAGAATATAAAGCGTTAACTGTAACTACAACAGTACCATCGCCACTCTCGCAAATGTTCCTAGAAGCACCTGTAGGAC
>NW_024581135.1:15774240-15790892 GCF_017639235.1 Corvus kubaryi
GGCAGGCGCAGCGGCCAATGGCGAGCGGGGGGCGGGACGCGGACGGCCAATGGACGTGCGGGGGCGGGACCCGCGGCGGCGGCGCGCGGGATGTGACGGGCGGCGCTTCCGGGCCGGGCGGCGGCGGTGGCCTGTGAGCGGCGGGGTGGGCACGGGGGGAACGGCTTCGGGGGCCATGGGGCACAGCAGCTGGGACGGTGGTGGGGGTACTACAGCAGCTTGGGGAAGGGGGATCGCGGGGGGAGTGGCCCCGGGCGCGGTGCGGGGTTCCCGGGGCAGCGGCGGCGGAAGGGTTCCGGCCACAGTGAGGGCTCGGGCGGGGGCAGAGCGGTGGGGCGGGTGTCGAGGCGGTCACCGGCGTGTGGTTCCCGACGGGCCCATTACTCAGGCACTGTCCCGGCCGCTGGGAGCAGTAGCGATGCCGGAGAGCAGGTCCGTGTTCGAGGCCGCTCAGGACCCTGAACTCCTGCGCGGGCTGACCCTTGTCACCGGATTTGCTGCGGATGCGGGTGTTTCCGAGCTGGCACCTGGGAGCCACGGTGCGTGGGGCTCCGCGGGGACGGCGGGAAGGAAGTTATTTGGCTGAGCTCGTGTCCACCACAGATTTGGTGTTCTGTCCCCAGCTCAGCTTGGGTGATCACCCCGGAGCTTGGCCATGGGAGCTGCCTGGTGGGTGGGTAAATGGGCTTTTCTCGGTGACACCCCAGGGCCCTCGAAGCTCCTTCAGCCACAGGTTTCTTTGGATGGCTGAGGAGGGACGCAGGAGACTCCACTCCTTGCAGTGCAGCCTGTGGGGCTGCCTGTGCACACCCCTTCCTTGTTCTTCCAGAGAAAGCTACAGCGCCCAGCTGTGAGGAGAAGGCCCATGGGGTCGCTGAGGTGCCAGAGAGGATGTGTTGCTTGACCTGTGGGCAGGTGTTTGGGAGCCGGGAGGAGCAGGTGAGCAGGGCTGAGCAGGCAGCGTGAAATGGGAGTGGGGCTGGCATGACTGGTGGGATCCTGCTGTGGAAGCTCAGCCCCAGCATGGTGCAGCCCAGTGCTGGCTGCTTGCCGACTGCTCATGTCCTATTGGGATCTAGCATGCAAACCTTGTATATTTTCAATTAAAAGTATCATTTACTGGAAGTAAAGGGTAAGTGTAGCACAGGCCTGTACTTGTTCAGGTTAACTGTTTCACAGGTAACTCCTTAATAACAGTGCCATTTTCAAATCAGGACTGCTGAAGGATCCTGGAATCAGTTTAGCCTTTGGGGTCTTTCACCTCCTGCCCTTTGGTGGTGATGGCTTTCATGGACCACCAAGACGCTGCCAGCTCATACATTTTTGCTCCACAGACTGAGCACTACCGTCTTGATTGGCACCGCTTCAACCTGAAGCAGCGACTCCTGGGGCACCGCACGCTGCCTGCCGAAGTGTTTGAGGAGAAAACCCGCACAGGTGAGGAACTGGGCTGTCTGCATTGGAGCCCAGGGGCTGTCAGTGACCTCACTGGGGCTCTTCTGTGCACGGATGAAGCGTCTGCTAGCGCAGGCTCCCTTTATTCTGTCCCTGTGGGGTCTTCTCAGGGTCCAGAACTGCTTCTGATCCGTTATGATTTGTTATAGGGAGAAGGGGGTGTTTTAACTGAGCCCCTGCCTAAGCATACCTGGGGATCCAGAGCCCCAAACTCCTATCTTCCAAGGCCACAGCCCCTTTGTGATATATAGGGTTATTTGACAGAATATTTCTGGGGTTGTGGGCACTCTGCAAGTGCCCTTGAAGTCACCTGCAGAGTTTTTGGGAAGCTGTTCATTGATCTGTTTCACTGCATCTTTTTTTTTCCCTTGCAGGTGATGTTTCCAGCATCTCAGGATCCGACTCAGATAGCTCTGATGTGAGCAGTGAGTCAGAGTTGCTTCCCTCTGCCAGTGACAGCCCCTGGACCCGCCAGGTTCCCCGCTCCCACAAGGTGCTGCTGCGCAATGCAAAGGGCCAGCTCATCTCTGCGTACTGCTGCGTGCTGGTCACTGGGAAGGCAAGTCACAGCCCAGCTTTTTGGGAGAGGGACCCCAGAAAAGGTTGGTGGCACTGGGGTGTAGATATCTCTCTGACAATTGCCTCTCCTGTGATAGGAAGGGTGGACTCTGGTGCCGGGTCAGAGCCCCAGACTTGTTGGTGGCCTGTTTTTTGGCTGTGGGGTACTCCCAGAAACACAAGCAGAGGGGCTTGTGTCTGTCCTGGGGGCAGCAGGAGGTAAGGAGGTAATGCCATGGGTGCTAGCAAGGGTGTCTGTGTATCAGGATGGCATTGAGGACACGGTGGAGCTGACAGCATCGCTGCAGAGCCTCAGTGCAAGCACGTGCTGGGTTGTGCTGATGATGGGTGGCGGGCACTTCGCAGGAGCAGTGTTCCGGGGGTGAGTACAGGGGGACGGCGGGATTGCCCCTCTGGGCACAGTCAGCTGGAGCTACTTTTGCATGTTAATCCCACGCACACTAAGCTCTGTTGCTCATGCCTGCCCCTCTCCGTAGCCCACAGGTGCAGGAGCACAAGACCTTCCACCGCTACACGGTGCGAGCACGGCGGGGCACAGCCCAGGGCGTTCGGGATGCCCAGAGCCCAGGGTCAGCACCCAGATCGGCTGGGGCCTCCCTGCGCCGCTACAACGAGGCTGCGCTGCTCAAGGTGAGGAGGCACCACAGCGCTGGGCTCTTGGCAGGGAGAGCGATCCTGGCTGGCTCTGTCAGGCGGTACCACACTGCTGCTGGAGCACATGGCAGGGGCGGTGGGCTCTGGAAAAGGGGCAGGGCCGAACTGAGGCCACTCTGTCCTGGATTTGTCCCTGCTCCAGAACTATGTTTAGCCCACATAGTGTGCTCAGGATCCCATTAAGCTTCTTCTTTCTTCCCAGGATATTCAGGACCTCCTGGCAGTCTGGGCACAGCACCTGAATGAAGCTCAGCGCATCTTCCTCCGCGCCCCTCGTCACAACCGTGCGCTGCTCTTCAGCGGCAGGAACCCAGCCCTCACCCGAGGGGACCCTCGCATCTGCCACATCCCCCTCAGCACCCGCAGGGCCACCCTGCGAGAGGTGCTGCGAGTCCACACCACGCTGGCCAGCCTGCAAGTGTATGGTGAGTTGGACCAGCCCTTGTGCCTGTGGGTCAGGGCTGGTGGGGTGGCACGGTCCCTTGTGCATTAGAGGATGCTACCCTATGGGGTGGAGGTGCTAGCTCTTCAGCCCTCAGTCCCTGGAGATAGGGGGTGCTCCCTGTCCCCAGGCAATGACGGGAGCACCCTTGCTGCCCAGGGAAGGACACACCACTGGAAGATATCACTGGGTCCCCCCGTAAGGTCTGGCAGAAGAGGCAGCGGAAACCAGAGGTGGATTCCCTGCAGGAGGACACAACTGGTGAGTTGAACCATGGAGGGAGACACGACTGAGCAAGCAGGAGGGGTCTCACGTTACGGCATGGGCCAGATTTGTGGCCCAGAGGGGATTTTCAGAGTGTGGCTGGACAGGAGAAAGACAGGGTGTTCTTGGCTGAGAGCCCCGAGTGATTTGTTCTGTGTGTGTGGGGCCTTAGCCCCAGTCTTATCACCCCCCTCAGCCCCGGAGGAGGAGGAAGAGGAGGACGAAAGCCCTGCAGGGGAACTGGAAACTGTGGAAGTGACACTGGGGACCTTGGACCTCCGGGAGTTTGAAGTGATGCCTAAGCGAAACCGCAAAAGGAGGAAGAAGAGGAACAAGAAGGTGGAGAAAGGTGAGGGGGAAGAACTGGCAGGGGCAGTGTAGGAAGGCCATGGCTGGGATGCAGGCTGGCCCTGATCCTCTTCCTCACAATGTGTTGCCTGTGCAGGGCCTTGTGCTGAAGAGACTGGACACCAGTGTGGGCAGCCTGGCCTGGAGCCAGTGACAGAGCTGCAGGGGGAGGCTGAGGCTGGACTGCTTCCCTGGAGCAATGGAGGTAAGCGGGGTCGGGAGCTGCGATGCTGGATGCCTGCCCCATGTACTGGTGGCTTTTCAGGGGGGTGAAGAGCACATCATGCAGGTGCCCAGACCAGCTGGGTGTGAGAAGTCTTTAGTGCAGCCATGTGCCTTAGAGTGAGTTGTGTGTTTGGAGCCATAGCTCTGAGCCAGGAAGGCCAGGGAGCACCTGGCTAAGCCAAGTGTGTTAGGGGGATTGGAGTGGGTCTTACCTCAGGAGAGGACTTGGCTGCTGCCAACAGTGCCTAGCAATGCCATAGCACATCGCCACAGACTCTGAATGTGCTGAAGATCCTGCAGTACCCAAATCCAGCTAGTGAGATGATGCATTGTGTGTGTTCCCTAGTCAGACCAGAGCACTGCTCTTCCCAGTCTGCCCATCAGACTCCTCTCTTGTTCTTCTCTCATAGGAGACCCTCAGACCCAGCTCTGCGATGCTCTGTTCACTGCCTGCAAGACAGGGGATGTGCGGACACTGCGGCACCTCTTGGGTGTGCCAGAGAACAGGGGCCTGCCGGGGGACATCGAGGATGGGGAGATGGCACCATCTCTGGATATGGCCCACGCCCTGCTGAACCAGCCTGTGGATGAGCACGGCCACACCCTGCTTCACGTGGCAGCACGGGCAGGCAAGGCTGAGGCTGTGTGTCTGCTGCTGGAGGCAGGGGCGGACCCTGCCCTCAGGTACGGCTGCAGGGCGCCCAGTGGTTCACAACCCCTGCTGTGGGAGTCCAGCAACTCACTCCTGTCTCAGCCACAGGAAACTGGTGCCACCCTTGTCCTGGGACAGCCAGGATTGGTCTCTACAACCCAGGACGTCTGGGGTTTTTATGGGAGACGTAAGAGCTGAACCACCCTTCTCTCTGCCAGCCTGGTCTGGCATGGCACCAGGTGGGCAGTGCCTCAAAGTGCACACAAGTTTCTTGGTAGGCAGTTCCAAGGGCCAGGATAAGACAAAAGCACCATGCAGGGGCTTTCAGAGGCAAGGAGAGGATTTGGAGGATTCTGGTATAGGAATAAGGAACTTTCCCCTCCTTGGCTGTGATATCGTGCCCTGCAGTACACACTGCCCATCTCTGGGGAGTCTCTGGGCTCACAGCCCAGTGGGATGCAGACACTAAGATAGCAGTGTGAGTGAGCTGGTCTCCCTTGTCTCACAGGGACAGGCAGGAGAAGACCCCGTACTGCGCGTCTGCTGACAGACTGACCCGCAACGCCTTCCGCAAGTTCATGGTGGACCATCCAGACAAGTATGACTACAGCCGTGCCAAGGTGGGCGCCTGCCCTCTGCCCTCACCAGCAGGGAGACCCCAGAGCTCTCCTCTCCCACTCCTGCCATTGCCCCAGGCTCAGTGGGAGATGCTGCCTGCCCTCTGCCCTCAGGTGCCAGGGCCCCTGACACAGGAGATGGAGGCCAAGAAGCTGGAGAAGAAGCGGGCACAGAAAGCCCAGCGGAAGCAACGGGAGCAAGCACAGCGGGAGGAGCGGCAGCGCTGGGAGCAGGAGCAGAAAGAGAAACAGCAGTTTGCAGCCCTGTCTGACAGGGAGAAGGTGAGGATTGGGAAAGGGATGCAGCCCTGCTACGGCAGTGTTGATGCAGTGGGCTCTGGGCACAGCAGCTCCCAGGGACTGCGGGGCTGAGCTGTCTCTGCTCCCCAGAGGGCACTGGCTGCTGAGCGGAGGTTGGCTGCACAGCTGCAGGACACCGGCACAAGTCTTGCCAACATCAGGTAACCATCCCAGCAGCATGGCTGTGAAGACAAATTCTCCCGTGTCATCACAGCTGTTCCATGCCCTTCTCACTCCAATTCTCATTTCCAGTCTAAAGCTATTCCTGTCCACTCAATTTCCAGTAGTGCTTGTGTAAAAGTTTCCTCCCTTTCTTGCCCTGCTCCCCTGAAATATTTTGCTAAGAATGACTTGGTCCACTTGCAGCCAGATCTACAGCAAGCCAACACCCCAGCCACTCCTGTGTCCCCGTTCACTTTCCTCTGCCACCTCACAGCCAGCACTCCCTGTGCTTATCTGGACAGGGGCTTTAAAACCTTTATGGGGCCAAGTCCCTCCATATTCATTCTGCCTCCAAGTACCTCACACCACGTTCCCATGCAGCATCTCCTCCAGGGAGCGTGTCCTGGCCAGGCCACTGGGTGAGCACACCAGCCCTGTGAGACCAGAGGAGCCCCAGCTCCCTCGTGCTGCTGGTGTCTTGTGTCACAGCCCAGGCAGGGAATCCTTTACTCTTCTAACTCTTTTGCAAGTGTCACCTTTGCTCAGGGCCAGCTCTTCTCTTTCCTGCAGCCGCTGCTGGCATTGTGGAGAGTCCCTGCTGGGACGGATCCCTTTCCATTACCTCGACTTCTCCTTCTGTTCCACGGCCTGCCTGCAAACCCACCGCCGGGCCCAGGCTGGCCACACTTAATGCTGGAGACTGCTGCCACCTGCCAAGGATCAATGTGGTGGGGACATGGCTGAGCACTGCCTGTGCAGCAAGGGAGAGCTTGTGGAATAGCGATGGTCAGAGGGACTGCACTGGCCATGTCACTCTCCAGGGCGCCTCTGGCAAGGCTCTGGGCATGAATATCACTCTGGGTGGTGGCTGGCGAAGTTAACAACTGAGAGGTCTCCATGTGCTAGTGTGAGGGGCCAGGACTGTTTGGTGGCCTGGCTCCAGCCGGGGGTCCCACTGCCAGCTTTTCTCATGGCTACCTCATAGGTTGCTGTCTGTAGGCGGAAGGACAGATCCTGACACATACAGACCCTACCTGCGGACACCCTCGAGGCTGTGCTTTACCTCTCCTCTCCTGGCTGCCATCAGCATCTCAGCCCTGTCACGTTAGCCACTACTTCCTCTGCCTACATTGTCAATAAAGAGGTGCCTTGACCCCCTGAACATGGGGGGAGTCAGAATGAGCACTGGAACTATTTGGAATGAGTGTGGCATTGATAAGCACATCAAGCTCAGTCCTGCATCCCTTACTCATTAGCACAGGCCCTGCCTGTCCCCAGAGGAGGGCAGGAGCTCTGCCTGTCTGTTCCAGGACCTGTGCCACTTTCCTTAGCCCCTGTGCTTCATCATCCCCCTGCCATCTCCACAGCCCCAGTGAGAGGCGAGGCCAGTGCCCAGCAGTGTTTACTCTCTGGCTGAGGTGCTGCGGCCGAGTGTCCTGTTAAAAAGGGGTCTGTCAAGGAAGAGCAAGAGAGGAGTGGGAGGTGCCCCTTCCAGCTCCAGCACTGTAATATTGTTGGGGCGGCCAACGTGCAGCACCGAGCCAGGCACAAAGAGGGTCTGCTGGGGCCCACGACGGGTCCAGTACCGGCCCAAGTTGAAGCCATTTATCCACAGCAGTCCCTGGAAGATAATGGAGGTAGGACTGAGCTGTGTCCTGGTCCACCCTTATCCCCTTTCCCAGTTATGCACTGCCTTACCTTGCTCCAACCTGGGAACTTCACAAAGGTGTCCCAGGCAATGCCAGGTGTCTCAAAGGTCCCAGTATAGAAGGCTGGCCCCACGCTGCCCCCACTGCTTGATTCTGGCAGGGCAGCATGGGGCCAGCCTTGTTGGACTGCAGTGTCTATGGCCAGGGGATAGATCAACCAGTTGCTGAGAGGCCTGGAGTTCAATGACAGGTTTCCCAGCAAGCCCTGAGATGGAACAGTAGGGAAAATGAAGCAGCAGCACCTTCCACAGTCAGGACACTTGGCAACCCCAGGGCATGTTCCCCTTGCAGCAGTAAAGGTGGGATGGTATCCCCTCTTAAGAAGCAAAGGGGCCTGGCAGCTGTGGCAGCATAAATGGGAGAGGGGTGCCAGTCTCTGAGCCCTATCTGGAGGTTTGAAATGAAAGGAGGATGAGGGAGCAGGACTGGGAGTGGCCCCACCAAGGCTGGATTCTGTCTCAGGTGGCAGTAGAAGGGGTGTTTGGTCACATGGGTTGCCAGGCCATCCCCTCTGGAGCCTCAGGGCCCTCTCCCCTTACCTTAAAGTCACTGGTGTTGGCCCCGAAGCTGATCCTGCCCATGTTCTCCAGGAGTATGTCCAGGGTGTCCCCTGCCCTGCCCGTTACATGCAGCGTTGTCTGCCCGTCCCGCTCCAGCGTTCCCTGGTACTCCTAAAGCCACAAGGTCAGTGCTGCTGGCCCGTGTTCAGATCCCACCACCCCCAACACTACCAGCAGGCACATAGCATCCTGCTGCCAGCCCCACCAGAGCTAGGGCTGCTTTCTGCCCCCAAAGGGGGCAAATTTAGGCCCGAAAGCCACCCCACAAAGGCTCAATGTGGTTGTTAGCACCCTGGCTGTCTCCAAGACCCTGGCATGGCACAGCCCCACTGCCAGCAGGTCCCACAGCCCTCTGAAGCACTGTCCCAGGGACTGGTGTGCTCCCACAGCCTCACCTTCTGCAGCATTACGTAGCCACGGTCACAGATGCTGTGGGGAGGAGCAGCCAGCGTGGCTGGGTCTGGGACATCCCAGGGCAGCTGTGTGTGGTACACCACAAAGCCATGGGCCTGCAGGACACAGCGCAGTGGCACAGGAAGGGAAATGGGGCTGGAAGTGAGCTCTGCTCCTCTGCCCCAGAGCCAGGGCCAGGCAGACAGGAGCATCTCATCAAGTGTCCCCCACTACACCCAGCCTCTCACCTGCTTTAGGGCCTCAAAGGGCAGAGGGAACTGGCTCAGGATGGGCCCGGAGGGGCATAGCACATCCAAGACATCCAGGAGGTCAGCATACTGCCAAGAGAGGGATGGGTGCTGGCCAGTTGACCAGTGCTATGCTGGGGCAGTACAGCCTTCAGGACAGGCACTCACCTTCCGCAGGGCCACCCAGCCATAGGCATACTTGGGGGTGGCAGGTGGCATTGGACCAACTGGCAGGGGCTGGAACTGAACAGCAGACTGTCAGCTGCCCCCCAGGGCAAGCAGGGAGATGTCCCTTGCTGGTAGCCCCTACTGTCCTGGCACAAGCAGCAGTGCCCAGTACTGTCTCCTTCTTCCTGCCAGGTTCGTTACCTTGCTGATGACCATGCGAATAGCAAACAGCTTCTCGGTGGGGTCTCCTGCCTCTGACAGGGGGGCATCGTAGTCATAGCTAGTAGTCACTGGTTTGTACTGGTCCTTGTAGTCAGCACCTGGCCAAGGAAGTGATGTGAGCTGGAGGAAGGGGCTCTGGCACAGCCCAGGGCGTGGAACCTAGCCCCAGGCTGGCTGCAGTGCAATGGAGAGGGGCATGACCCAGAACCGTGAGCCCCTGCACAGGGACAAAAGGAGGCCCCAGGAGAGGACAAGCTTGGGTTCAAGGGCCCTTGGCTATGTGTCAGCCTGCCCCATGGGACAGAACAAGAGCCTGAATCAGGCTTCTCAGGAATGGTCAAGGAAAGCCCCCCAGCCCTGCAAGTGTGCCCCTCCCTCCCTAGGGCAAGGCTCTACTCACCGCTCCAGTAGGCAAAGTTTGTCCCTCCATGGAACATGTACCTATGATACACCCCAGAGAGCCCGGTCAGCACCCCTACAGATCCCACAGGGGCTAACCAGGCATTTCCCCTTCCCTCCTGCACCCACAGGCCCTGCTGGCCTGATCCCCATGGGAAGAAGGCATGAGGTGATGCCCACTCCCCTGCTGGCTGTGCCCTCTGCCAGCTGACTACTTGCATGTTGACGCTGGCTCCCAGCTGCAGCATGTCCTCCAGTCCCTGGGCCACCCACGCTGCACTGGTGCTGGCATGTGCCTCGCCCCAGTAGTCCAGCCAACCTGTGTAGTACTCAGAGTTGACCTGGAGGAGAAAGGGACTGTCACCTGCCTGGAGCTGGATGTCAGGCACATCCTCCCTGCTCCCTGCACCCTCTTTGCCTTGCTGCCCAGTGCCTCTGCCTCCCCAAAGCCATCACAGGTCATTCCCCCCACAGCATCCAAGCCAAGCTCACCAGGGGCCCCTTCGGTTCCACGCGGCGCTGGGCACCAAATGCCTCTGTCACATTGGATCCTGCGGAGGCGGAGAGAGGGAGGTTTGAGCAGGACAGAGAAGGAACCCATATCCTCTCTCCTCCTCCTCTTCCTCCTCCTCCTCCTCCCCTATAGGGGTACCTGGCCCAAAGTCGACGGTGGCATAGAGCCCCTGCAGGGTGCCACAGCGCAGCTCCTCCTCCCGTGTGCTGTCGGTGGTGAAGAGCAGCACCTCGCTCCCCAGCAGGGCCCGAAAGGAGCCCAGCAGATGCCATAGGTATCCATGGTCGCAGGCATAGTAGCTCCCATATTCATTCTCCACCTGCAAGCAGGGCAGGGGCTGGTACCCAGTGTGCACATGGGAGGGTTGCAGACAGGTCCCACTGCCCACTGGGGTGAGCACCCAGCTCCCCTCTCTCCTCTGGACATCATCAGATGTCCTGACAACACCCAGGTGGGTCCTGAGCATAATCTTCCAGTCCCACCATGAGCTCCAGCTCTGTCAGTGTCCCTCAAACCACAACTGGGGTGATGGCAGGTACCTAAGATTCTCAGACCTTGGATTTAGATCCAGGTCCAGAAGTTGGGAGGGATTTATCTGAGCTTTTCTGGGTAAAGTCATTGTGTACAGGATACAGGAGGCTTTTTGGGGCGAATCCAAAGATGACCCAGAGCAGGGCAGAGGACTGGGTCTCACAGCACTTTACCTGCACACTGATGATATTCCCCCCGTGCTGGTACAGGTGTGGCTTGATCTTGGGCAGCAGGATATGGAGCCAGGAGTCCACAGCTGCCAGGTAGGCTGGGGGGACAGAGGGCAGCTCAGCCTGGCTGCAGCATCCACCCCAGCCCACCTGCAGCCAGCCTGCAGATGGAAGACAGAGCAGATGGGGCAGGGTCAAGCAAGATGGGGAAGTGGAGGTGGGGGCTCCCAAAAACTGGAGAAGATGATGGGAAAGACCTCACATGAGGAGCTGGCAGGTGTGTGGAGAGGATGCCAGGACTGGCACCAGGCTGTAAGGACATGGTGGCCAGAGCCCTATGCTGAGCCTCACCGGGGTCAGAAGTGCGCAGGGTGATGTCTGGTTTCCACAGCAGCCAGGCAGGCAGGCCACCCTGGAGAAACACACATGGCAGAGAGGGAGGCAGAGAAACTGCACAGCAGCCTGGGCCCCCACAGAGCTGAAATCAGCCGGTGCAATGCGGCTTGTGGGGCAGCAGCCTGGGCACGGCAGGCATGGCACTGAAGTCAGCGTGACAGCCAGAAGGGCCAACCCTGCTGTGCCCTTCCCAGACCACCCATCACCCCTCTGTGCCAGGCTGGGGGCTGAGGCTCACCATCTCCCACTCTGCACAGATGTAGGGCCCTGGCCGCAGGATCACCAGAAGTCCCAGCTCAGCTGTCAGGTCCAAGAAGGCTTCCACATCCCGGTTCCCAGTGAAGTCATAAACTCCTGGCAGCATCTCGTGGTAGTTCCAGGGGACGTAGCTGGGATGAGAGGGGAGATCAGCATGCAGACCTAAGGGCACCCCAGCACGACAGGGAACCATCCCACCAGCTGGTCCCTCTGCTTCTGGGCACTGGCTTGCAGACTGAGCTGAGTCTGGCAACTCAGGCTGAACTGGAAGTAGCACACACTCATGCTTGTGTCTGGCAGGGGTGACCTGGGGGTCACAGCCAAGTGCAAGTGTTGGTCCTTGCTCCCTGTGGTCAGACAACACCCTTGTCTCTCTTCCTACTGATCCCAGAAGCCCCGTGGTGGCTGTGGGCTGTGCCCCGTCAGGGTTGTGCCATGGCTTACACCTGCACAGCGTTGAGCCCGCTCATGTACATCTTGAGCAGCCGGTCCCTCCAGGCAGGGCGCGGGACGCGGGCATAGTGGATGCTGCCCGAGATGTAGCGGAAAGGGGCACCGTCCTTGCGGAAGCAGTTGTGTTCGTAATCCAGCTGGAAGGAGCGTGCCGAAGGGGAGGCCTGCAGGAGAGAGGCAGAGCTGGAGGGCTGCAGAACCTCCCCAAGCCCAACTGCCCCCTCCCACAGGGCTTCTTAGGACAGGCACTGATGGGGCTGGTTCTTGGAGGAGCCCGCCCCCACAGTGGGTACCGAACTGTCCTTCCGGGACGGGAGCAGGAGGGATGAGCCGGGCAACCTCTGGTGATGGCTCTTCCCCGCTAATCAAAGACCCGGCGGCTGAGCTGGTGGCATTTGGGGGGACGGGTGCTGCTGGGGTGGGTGTTGCGAGGGCATGCAAGAGCTGGGAACGCAAGCGGGACATTGGGGCGGGACATGGGCTGCTGCAGGAGGGAGCCATAGCATGAAGAGCAGGGAGACCGATCGGCAAGCAAGGCAGATTCCGGAGGCGTCCCACCGGATCCTTCCCACCTCAGTCCTATGCGCTTCTCCCAAACTTTCCACCCTTGTTTGCTAACCTGCGTGTGCAGGAGCCCCGCTGCCAGCAGCAGGGCGAGGGCCGGCAGCGCCATCCTCGCCGGGTGCTCAGCAGGCCCGGGATGGGGGACGAAGCTGGACGTGGACACCACCACCACGTGATCCGAGAAGGCTCTTGGCCAGCGCCGGGCGCTTCCTTCTCCCGGTCCCAAGTGCAGGCAGCTGGAACAGCCGGGGCGGGACCACGGCAAAGGGGTGGGCGGTCCGATCCCCAAGGTCTGGCCCGCCGCACATCAGCCGCCGCAAAGATCCCCAGCAGGGGATGCAGGCGGCACAACGCCGCCCGAGCCAGCTCCGGCCGCGGGCACATCCCTCAGCGGGGTGGTGAGTGACAATCAAAGTGAGGGGGCGAGGAGCCTCATAAAAGTGTCACCACCAAGCAGAACCCTTCCATTGAGCTCAGCCCGCTTGTTCCATCAGAGAGGTGGTGATGGAAAGCTAGGCTGCAGCTCCGATCGGAGGGCTGCTGCTGCTGAATGAGGGAAAACGTCCCCGGGCCGAGGGCTAGAGCTGGTGACAGAGCTGGTGGCAGGGGTGTCGGGAGGTGCCTGAGGACAGGACGAGTCCGCTGCAAGGAAGAGGGACCCCGGAACGCCGGCCGCGGCGGAACCGGGCAGCGGGAGCGGCGGCGCCCCGCCCGTCGGGTGACGGGGAGGGTGACGCGGCGGGTGACGCGCGGCGGCGGGAGATGACGCGGACGGGCGATGGGGCAGACGCTGTGCGTCTGCTCCCGGGGCACCGTCAGCCTGGGGGGAGCGCGGTACCTCCTGCTCCACCGCCTGGCAGAGGGGTGCGCGGCGGGCTGGGGCGCGGGGCACTCGGGCGGGGCTTTCCCCGTGCTCCGGGAGGGATGCTCGGGCAAGGGGGATCCTCGGCCCGAGGGCGTGCTCGGGCGTGCGGGGGATGCCCGGGCACGGATGTGCTTGTGTATGGGGGATGCTCGGGCATGGGAGGTGCGCGGGCCTGGGGGTGCTTGTGCAGTGGAAGTGATGGGTGTGGCGGCCGTGCTTGGACACGGGGGTGCTTGTGCATGGGAGATGATTTGGCATTGGGGTGATGCTCAGGCATGGGGAGATGCTTAGGTATGGGGGGTGTTTGTGCATGAGGACATGCTTGGGCATGGGGGTGACACTCAGGCACAAGGGATGCTCGGGCAGGGTGGGGAGATGCTTGAGCTCAGGTCACGTTGGGGCTTGGGGAAGTACTTGGGTTTGGTGAGGGATGATGCTTCAGCATAGGTGTGCATGGCAGGTGATTCTCATGCTGAGTGACAGGGAGAGGTTCGTCATTCCCTGAAGTGGTTGCCTGGAGCCATGGGAGTGGGGATGCTTGGGCTAGTGAGGTTTTTCATACAGAGAGGGGATGCTTTGGGTTCCTGGCAGGTGCCTGCAAGGTGGGGGGATGTGCATACCTGGGGGATTCATGCTGCCCTCTGTCCCCTTCCCCTGGGTGCTCATAAATGAGAGTGGGCACAAGGCCCCAACACGGATGTCACAGCCCCCAGTCCATGCCATTCTTGACTCTTTGCAGGGGCTTCAGCTATGTGGACCTGGTGGAGGGGCTGCGGGATGGGCGCTTCTACGCCCTGAAGCGCATCCTGTGCCATGACAAGGAAGATCGCCAGGCCGCCCTGCACGAGGTGGAGATGCACGGCCTCTTCGACCACCCCAACATCCTGCGCCTGGTGGCCCACTGCATGGTGGAGAAGGGTGCCAAGCACGAAGCCTGGCTTCTCCTGCCCTATGTGAAGGTGAGGGGGGCTTTCCTGGCTGCCCCACCACCCTGGGAGCAGCAGTGGTGACCAGCTACTTGTGTTTGCCAGGGTGGGACCCTCTGGAGAGAGGTGGAAGCACTGCGAGAGAAAGGGACCTTCATGCCAGAGCAGCGGATCCTCCTCATCCTCCATGGGATCTGCCGTGGGCTGCAAGCCATCCACAGCAAGGGCTATGCACACAGGTGAGGGGTGGCAGCACTGGCTGGGGGGATTGGCAGGGGCCCCAGTGGGCATTCGGTGATGTCCATCCCCACAGGGACCTCAAGCCCACCAATGTGCTGCTGGATGAGGATGACCAGCCTGTTCTGATGGACCTGGGCTCCATGAACCAAGCTCGCATCGAAGTCAACAGCTCTCGGGAGGCCATGGCTGTGCAGGTGGGTGGCTGGGGACATCACCCTGCCAGCCTGTCCCTGCTTCAATCCCTTCATCCCTATCCTCCTCTCTGCAGGACTGGGCTGCCCAGCGCTGCACCATCTCCTACCGTGCCCCCGAGCTCTTCACAGTGCCGAGCCAGTGTATCATAGATGAGCGTACGGATATCTGGGTAAGGATCCAGCCCTCTTGCCCCCCCGTCCCACAGTGCAGGGCTGCACTGACACCACCACGCTCCAGTCCCTAGGCTGTGTGCTGTACTGCATGATGTTTGGAGAGGGCCCCTATGATGCCATCTTCCAGAAGGGTGACAGTGTAGCTCTGGCAGTTCAGAACCCCCTCACGTTGCCCTCCACAACCAGGTGAGGGGCTGGGGAGGTTCCCTGGTGGCCCCCTGTCCTGTGCACCACATGGGTCCTCCCCTCACTGTCTTTTTCTCAGGCACTCGGCTGCCTTGCAGCGCCTGCTGTTCTCCATGATGACAGTGAATCCCCAGGAGAGACCCAGCATAAATGAAATCCTCCACCAGCTGGAGGGGCTGCAGCCAGCACCAGCGGGACAGGACACCACGCAGATCTGAGCCCATCCCATTCCATTGGTGACGCGTCCTGAAGCTGAGCCAGGGGAAAAGCAGCTGCCCTAATCCCTGCTGCCATGCAGACCTGTTGCAAAGGGGATTGATGCCCTGGGGGAGAGCTGCTGCTCTGTGATGGAGATGTGTTGGATTTGGAGTGTTCTGTGCCCTGGATGCTGCTGCCTGGGCCTTGGTCTGTGTCCCTGAGCTGTGGATATGTGATCTGCTGCTAAACATGGGTCCCTTGCCAACTGCTACCTTCCCTAGAGGTGGCAGAAGAGGATGTTGTGGGACCCCTCCTGGGGATGGGAGTCGCTGTCCTGCAGCTCTGTACCCCAGGAAGGTTGCTCCTGCCCAGGGCAGAGCTGCGGGCCGGATCCGGTGCTGTGCTGGAGGGAGGCAGAGGGCCCCAATGCCCACTCTGCCACTGCTCTTGGCACTGATGTTGCCTTGTGTTTGAAGTAAAGTATGTTCTTGTGGAGGTGTGGCTGTGTCCCTGTCTGCAGGGAGGGGTCCTGCTGGGGCATGGGGAGAGCAGGGCACGCTGTCTGGGTTAAGCAGCCAAGCATTGCTGAGGGGAAGGGCAGCAGAGGCCAGCCGAGGCGGCACAGCCAGAGCATTAGCAGTAAGCAGGGAAAGTTAATCCCTGGCCCCAGAATGCTCCTATTGGGAGCTAATACAGCTCTGCAGCTGGAGCCAGACACTGCTGTTCAAAGCCTCTGGAGCTGGGCACTGCAGGACAGGGATCAGCACAGGCAGGCAGGCAGTGGCAGGGGTACAGGCAGAACTCCTCTGCTGCCTGTGAAGAGGGAGGTGGATGCCCAGACTGGGAAGCTGCCAGACCTTGGGAGGCAGGAGCAGTAGCTCTGCTCTGATGGGGGTAAGCAGAGTGTGGGGACAGCACAACCACCCCAGCACTGAGAACACCCCCAGCCCAACAGGCAGCCTTGGCTGCAGGGGCTCTCTGGGCTACCCATGAAGAGGGGGTAAAAAAAGAGATGCAGACAAGCAGTTTCACAGGGAGCGTTCCCCTCCTTTAATCCTCTCACCACACACAGCAGTACAGCAGCCGCGGGGGTTCGTGCCATGCTTGGTGCCATTGCAGGGTGCACCCACTGCACCAGAGCCAGGCACACCCCTTGCCCTCTACTGTGACTGCAGGGGCAGGGGTGCCAGATTGCTCCCACTGCTGCAACCACTATCTTTCCAGATGAGCCCACCTATCCTCAGGCTGCACATGGGGAAAAGACCCAGCAGCTGTCATCCTTTTCTTGCTCAGACGAAATCTGCTCTCCTGAGCTCCAGGATACAACATGGGGCCATATATCACATGAGGAAGCGGTACCCACCCCTGGCTGAAGCAACGAGTGGGGTGGGATGTATGCCATGGCACCAGGGACTAGACCCCAGGGCTCTTACCTGCACAGGGAGCAAGCTGGAGCTGGAGCAGAGCACTGGGAGGAAGCATAGCAGCACCAGTAGCAGGGCTGAAGCACTCACCACACACCTGACCTGGCAAGAAACTGATACAGCTGGGGGGATACTGCGAGACACGGAGGCTCGGAAACGGTT
>NW_024581135.1:15790902-15824550 GCF_017639235.1 Corvus kubaryi
CTTCACCATCTGGTTGGCTGGCTCAAAGCAGGAGTTGGTGATTTCAGATACTGATAGTTGCTCATGATAAGCTCTCTCAGCAGAAACCACAGGAGCATAGGTGGCCAGGGGGAAGTGAATGCGAGGGTAGGGCACCAGGTTGGTCTGGAACTCAGTCAGATCCACATTCAGGGCTCCGTCAAACCGCAGGGATGCTGTGATGGATGAAACAACCTGGCTGATGAGTCTGTTCAAGTTGGTGTAGGTTGGGCGTTCGATGTCCAGGTTCCGACGGCAGATGTCATAGATGGCCTCGTTGTCCACCATGAAAGCACAGTCTGAGTGCTCCAATGTACTGTGGGTGGTGAGAATGGAGTTGTAGGGTTCTACCACAGCAGTGGAGACTTGTGGTGCCGGGTAGATGGAGAATTCCAGCTTGGACTTCTTGCCATAATCAACGGAGAGTCGCTCCATCAACAGGGAGGTGAATCCAGAGCCAGTGCCCCCTCCAAAACTACGAAACACGAGGAATCCCTGGAGGCCTGTGCACTGGTCAGCCTGTGGAGAGAGACAAGTAAGGTTCCCTCAAGAACTGACTTGGCTGGAGGGAAGTTTCAAACTTTTGTTTGGGTAGCTGCAGATTCCTCCCAAGGCACAGCAGAGCTCACACCATGCTCCTGCCCCTTGAATGATGATAGACCCCAGTCCAGGGGGACACATCCCCTCCCTACAGTCACTTACCAGCTTACGGATCCTGTCCAGCACTTGATCAATGATCTCTTTGCCGATGGTGTAGTGCCCACGGGCATAATTGTTGGCAGCATCTTCCTTGCCAGTGATCATCTGCTCAGGGTGGAAGAGCTGGCGGTAGACACCTCCCCGAATCTCATCTAGGAGAGAGTGGCATAATAGATTTTCTAACTGGATCTGGGGAAATGTAGCAGGAGCCACTCTTGGGAGTGTGCTGCAATGGGTTGTTCCCAGAAATAATGACCACTATCACTGCCCAACTAGGGTACACTCACCAATCACCGTGGGCTCCAGGTCCACAAAGATGGCCCGTGGGACGTGCTTCCCAGCCCCAGTCTCACAGAAGAAGGTGGTGAAGGAGTCGTCCCCTCCGCCGATGGTTTTGTCGCTGGGCATCTGACCGTCGGGCTGGATGCCGTGCTCCAGGCAGTACAGCTCCCAGCAGGTGTTGCCCATCTGGACGCCGGCCTGGCCGACGTGGACGGAGATGCACTCGCGCTGGGGAGGGGGAGGCAGGGTCAGATTCCAGCAGAGACCAGAAATGCAATCACTGCAGGAGGTGCACAACCCTGGAAAGGTAGATCTGGCCCTTCTCAGCTTGGGTAAGCCACACTGCCCTGGTACCTGGGTGCCATATGTCCATTCCAATCTGCTGCTTTTTCCCAAATCTGGTCCTCTGCCTCTCATCACTGCACTGATCACCTCAGGGGCCCAAGGAGATGGAGACCTATTTTCTGGAGCCCAGGATACCAGGCCACCCATTCCCTGGACTGGCCCCACTCACAGCCCTGGAGAGCATCCAGGGAGCATCTTCTCCATTGCCCAAACATCCATATGGCTTAAGGGCTGAGGCCTGGCAGCAGCTGGCACAGTCCCTGTTGCAATTCCACCAACAGGGCTGGAAGCTAAGATGGCCAGGACACTGAGAGCTGAGGAGGTGACGGCACTGAGGATGGGTGCCCAGCAAGAAGGGGGATTTACAACCATGAACGGTTGCCATGCTCTGAGGCTCAGCTTCCCTAAATTAGCTCTGGAGGAGGAGGAAGCTTTAGCTGCACTTTTTAAGTCAATGGAAAGGCTGAGGTGGGAGGATCTCTTAGCTCACAGCTTCAAGAGTAGCCTCAGGTCCCTCAGGAGAAGCCAGGTGAAGGTGGGCTCTGCAGCCTCACTCCCTTCAGGTGAGGCACCCCAGAGCCTGCAGTTCTTCTGACAAGAATGAAAGTATTCACTGCCTTAGACCTGCTGTTGCCAAGGACTTGGATGCATCATCAGGCACAACTGAGGCAGAGGAGCATCCAAATCAAACCGGATTTCCAGAGTCGAGGGTGCCCCGCTATGAGTCAGCTGGCAGGAAGCCGGTGGAACCAGCCATTTTGCACTCGGGAGCAGGGCAGTGACTGCTGTCTGATGAAGTTGCACAGGATGCAGCAAGTCCTGGCTCTCTGCATCTAAAGTGCTTTCAGTGCTGCATTTCAGAGGCAGCAGTGACAGTGAGGGATGGCAAAAAAATAAACCCTTGACACCCACTGTGAGAGGCAGAAGCCCATCTCCCCACCTTTCCGAAAGCTGAGGTGCAAGAAGAGCAAAGCAATACCCCACTTATCCCTCCCAGCAGGTCCATAAACATTGTGTAACACAAGGAGCCAAGGGTAAGACCTGAGGACTTAAGTCCTTCGGTAAGTCTTCCAGGATCCTCTACAGAAGGGCACAGAAAACACTTGGCACAGATTCAAGCACCTCAGGGAAGAAGAGATGAGAAAGGACTCCTCCCTGGTAAAAGACTTTGTGAATCAGCGTGGGGGTGGCAGAGGGTGATGGTGCTTACTGCACTTCATCCCACCAACAAGCAGCAGCCAGGACTGGCTCTGTGGGACCCAGCGCTGACAGTAGGCTGGGCAGAGCCCAGCAGCACCGGGACGCAGAAATGCTAGTCACCAGCCAGCAGACTCTGCCTTCTTCACGGCAAAGTCTGGCACAGGGAGGGCTGGGAGCATGTCCCCGCGGGACAGCAGGGAGGGTGCCCGGGGAACCTTGGGGCTGGGATGCTCTCCAGGGCTGCTGGAGAGCTCATGAGCCAGAGCTCGCCGCAGGACCATGGCGGCAGGGCAGCCTGGAAGCCCACCCCCATTGATGCCCACCTTGGAGCACGGCAGTGGGGGAAGGAAGCCGTAGCTTACTGCCGGAGCTCAGCTGTGGATCGGCAGCGCGGGGGGCTGGCAGACGGGGCGAACTCCCCGCAGCCGGGGATGGTACCACGGGACACGGGCAGGGACCGACACTATTAAAAGTCGGCTAAAAAGTGGGAGAGGGATGAGAGGTGCCGGTCTCCGCAGCCGGCGGGGCTCGCTGGTGGCCTCCTTGTCACGGGTACAAGGGAATGCTTAAAGGAGGGAGGCTGCTGAAAACCGGCGAGGGAGCAGCTCAGGAAGAGGCTGAAGTCAGGCAAAAGCAGGGCAAGCACAGCGGACACTCCGGTCGCCAGCTGCCCGCACTTCTGGGCTCCCGGCACAGCCTTCCCGGGAAGCCACGGGGATCCCAGCCCACTCCGGGGAACACTCGCGGGACCGGAGGGAGAGATCAGAGATCACTCACCATGATGCCGCCGCTGCCGCACGACCTGCCTGTGCCCGGACTGCCGCAGCTCCGCACTCCGGGACGGCCGCGCCGCCACCGCCTTATACCGGGGGCGGCACCGGCGCTCCGGGGCGGGCCGGCCCGCCCGAGACGGCCCCACGCGCTTTCATAGATTTGCGTGCATTGCGCATATTTGCATAGATTTGCATAGATGGGGCTGTGCTGCCTGGCGGGGTGCACCGGTGGGGCCTTCGGGGAGCAGCATCCCCTGACTGGGGCACGGGAGATGCGGGAGTCCTCTCGAGGAAGGGGCAGTGGGCCGTAAGTGTTGTTCATTCTATGCTTGCCAGTCTTGGCAGAGGGGTTCTGCTGAAGAACAGAGATGGCACCTTCCAGCCCGGTGAAAGGCACTATCCAGGCACTAACCAGGAAAGATTTTGGGGGTTGAAACAGGAAAGCCAGCAAAGTTTGGCCCAGGTCTTCCCTCCTGGTGGTTTTAGGTGCTGATGTGGTCCTCGAGCAAGCACTGAGCCAGGTCTCTGGCAGCCACCCAAGGCCTCCATAAAACACCTGGGAGAATTTCTGGAGGAAACATGGGTAGAGGACACTCTTCAGAGATGAGCCCAAGCTTTCCTAACCTCTTTGGAGATCACTGAAAAAAACCAGGAAAACTGAGTCCTGTTCTTTGTGTCAAGCCCCTCAAGAACAGTTGTGCCCCAGGGCTGTGTCTGAAAGCTCTGTCTGCCAAAGGGCTTCTTCTCCATCCTGGCTCTGCATTACCTTCACTGGTTTGATCTGATTTCACAAAGATTTATGAAATGAATAGTGAGGGTATAGGGAGAGCTTGGAGCACCTTGGAGGGGTTTATTGGAGTCTGCGGTGACTTCACTGATATCTGGCCTTACTACAATGAATAATGTGTCCTACCCCCTCCAAAATGCTCACAGTATCCACTGTACTGCAGAACTAGTCCTGCCTCTGCCTGAGCGCTCTGACTTAATGAGTTTTCACTGAAAAGTGCTGTCATCTCACAGCTGGATCTGAAAGTTGAAAGCTGGACCTAAATTACCCACCCACAATAGCCTTTCTTTGCGCCTGAGTCACCTGGAAAGTGTCACCTTCACTGATGAGCCTGTGTAAAGTGACTGAAAGCAAGAGTACTGCTGCAAAGCCTGTGCTGGTGTCTAAGCAACACATTTTTGAGACCTACAAAAATGGCTGAGCCAGAGGATCAGAGTGGATTTAATCAAGCTGATGGGAAAATGTTGAGGTTTTGTTCCACAGAGATGCCCCAGGTAGTGAGTGCTGATGAACCTGCACAGGATTCTGTGGTGACTGGATAACTCTGGAAATGCCTCCCTGTGGTACAAATGTCCTTTGAGTGACCTCAGAGATCACTAGATAACACAGACCATGCTGATGCAGACAGTCCATGACTGTGAGAGAGTAATTGGTAGCACTGAGGCATCAAAATTTGAGGCCCAGAAGTTAATTGGAGTGAAAAGGAGAGATGGTATCATCTTCCCCGTGAAAATCTTCACCAAGGTGTTCATTGTAACGCATAGTGGATGCCAAGGCATCACTTCTCACTAGGTGTGTCCTAGAACCCTCCTTAATTCCACAGTGCCAATTAATTCTGGGGCATTTATAGGATGAATGCCTTGCAGTGTGGTGGAAGCTCTAATGTGGAACTGCAGCACTTTGAAAGGTATTGCATGCTGACCACTGCAACTTAGAAATTATTTTTGAAAGATGAATTAAGTGCTTCTCTTCCTGGGGTGGAGAAACCATCTAACTGGAAACAACTGGATGTTTTTGCAGTGAAGTTAGAATGGAACTAAGTATATGGCTCAGTATCTTACACAGGTCATGGAGACTCTCTTGGACATTTTTGCATAAACTATAGTCCCCCAACCTATCTTTCCATGTGTGGGTAGAAGTAAAAATGTGTTTGCACGTGTGTGAAAATATTTTAACCTACTTTAATCATTCGCGTGTTTTTGGTGAGGTGTTGGTGGGGTGTTGTGCATGCATAATATGACTCTTCCCTTCCTCTCTGTTTAAATCCCATGGAATGTTTAAATGAAAAACCATGTTATCACATGGTCTTGTTTGCCTTTGAGCAAACAGAAGACTGTCACTGTTTGGGAGGTCGTATCCCAGCCAGGCCTAAATATTTCTATGCTTGCATATATTTGCTTAGGAGGTAATTCAGAGTACTTTGGTTTGGGAGCTGAATTTACTGTATTAAGTAGAGAGAAATATTATGTTTTAATGTGTTTGAAATATAATGGTTTCAACATAAACTTGGCTTCCTTTTTCCTGTGCTTAAGGATTTCACATTCTATGATTTTTCCACTTTGGCTGATTTTTCTTCTTTCTCTTTTTCCTTTATTTCCAGCCTTTTTCCTGAAGTATCATCAGCATCATTTAAGCCGTTTAAGGAAAGGGTTTGGGTTCAGGTGCAGGTGCAGGTTCGGGTTCCGGTTCTGGTTCAGGTTTGGGTTTGGGGTTAGTGTTAGGGTTAGTGGTTAGAGTTACGTTAAATGTTAGAGTTAGCATTAGGATTAGTGTTGGGTTAGGGGTTTTTTAGGCCCTTAGTGTTTTGTTATGGTTAGGGTTAGGATTATGTTAGGGTTAGGATTCGAATTAGGGTTACTGTCTGGGTTTTGTAAAGGGTTAGGTTTAGGATTTGGAAGTTGGTTCGGGTTCGGGTTAGGTTTAGTGTTTAGTTTGAGTGTGAGGGACGTTTTAGTCTTACAGTTCCAGTTAGGATTTGGGTTGGGATTAGGGTTAGGGTTTGTGTGAGGGTCAATTTTAGGTTCAGCGTTACCTTTAGTGTTAGAGTTTTGGTTAGTGTTGGGTTTATGTTTCGGGTTAGGGTTAGGATTTTGATAAGGGGCAGGGGTAGTGTTTTTGTACAGTTAGGGTTAGGGTTAGGATTTGATTAGTGTTAGGGTTGGGTTAGGGTTATGGGTTAGAGTTACGGTTATGGTTAGCGTTAGGATTAGGGTTAGACTTAGGGTGAGACTTAGGGTTTTGGGTTAGTGTTAGGGGTAGGTTTAGGGTTTGGGGTTTTTTTTAGGGTTTTGGGTTAGCGTTTGTTTTTTGGTGAGGATTATGTGTTAGGGTTAGGGCATTAGGGTTAGGGTTAGGTTTAGGTTTTGGTTAATTTCAGGTTTAGGTGTTGTGGTTGTTGGTTTCCTGCGTTCCTTTAGTAAGCTGCAAACCTTTCTGGAGATCGCTGCGGGGCTGCTTCCAGGAGAGCGGCTGTTCTGCTTCCCATAGCCCTTCCGGACAGCCCTGTGCTCTTGCTCTGGCTAGCTGGGTTCTGCAGCACGGTGACGATAAAAGAGGAGAGAAGGGTGTCTGCATGGGGACCTCAGAGGAACCTTTATTCACATGACAACCAGCTGGTTCCCAGAGGCAGAGGGACCACGTGCTCAGGGAGCCTGGGGTTTTATATGGGGATGAGGGGGGCGATGAGAGCAAATGGATGAATGATCTCAGGGTGTAGGGGCGGTACCTGGGTGGAGTTGGGGTACTGGAACCAATAGGGAGAACCCAAGGGTGCGGCCAGGACTAGGGGCAGGGAAGTGAGGACAATGTGGGAAGTAAGAAAAGGAATGGAGAAATACAGCACTACAGTTAAGGTTATGTTAGTGTTAGGGTTAGGTTTAGGGGTTAGGGTTAGGGTCTTTGGATTAGGGTTAGGATTAGAGGTTAGGGTTATTGTTAGGGTTAGGGGTAGGGTAGGGTTAGGGTTAGGTCTCTTCTTGAATGAGAAGAGAGTCATGAGTCATTTGGAGTCTCGCATCCCCATATACGTCTTAACTGAAATGTACAAGCAGATGTCTATGCTTTTTTGAGATGTTTAGCAACATCTGGCTAAATCCCGGGAGCACCTATCAGCTGTGTCTTTTCAGTTCCCAGCTTCTCAGCAGCCTGCCAGATGCTGGTAGCAGCAGCCTGAAAGCACACAGCAAAGGCTGAGCTCACTCTGGCTGGATTTGTCCTGAGTCAACCCCTCTCTTACAGAGATGTCACTCACACATCTAAGAAGATCCTGCAAATGTTTTTAGATCACATCAGAAATCACAAGATGGCATGAATTGCTCAGGTAACATTTCAGACTGTGTTTATCGATGCTCAGAACCTGGCTGGAGCCTGCATCAGCAACCAGGGAGATGCAAACAGCAAGTAAGGAAAATTCTAGGCTATAGAGTCAGAATTCAACCATCTCTTTATTGAAGGATGGGAAAAACATTGACGATACCTGAGGGGCAGAGCCCTGCCCATAGCAGGGGTAGCCCCTATTTGCTGCTGTTGGAAACCAGCCAGCTCTTGGCAGGTACCTGCTGGTACAGGAACACCTGTGAGCAAAGCTTGCAGTTACCCAAACAAAGCCTCTCACATAGCTGTCTTCCAGAAGTATGTTAAAGACTGCCACACCTAAAGCACCCAGAGCTGAAACTGGGGAGGAGATGAGTTCAGAGCCCAGTCTGGTACCTCCCATCCACTCCCCAGTTCCTTGCTCTCTTTGCTGAGGACAGCCCAAACTATTCGCAGTTTTCAGACCTCAGTTCCACCCCAGCTGTTCCAGGCAGAGCAAACAGTGTCACAGGGCAGTTAGGGGACATGGCTTTCTTGGGAAGGTAGAAGAGAGCACAGCTGTGCTGTGGGTTTGGCAAGGAAGCCCATTGTGCCCTCCACTTTAAAGCAAACAGTAGATGGTGAGAGGTGCTTCAGGAACAGGGCTCCTATCTGTGTTTCTAACCTCAGCCAGGGGCTTTCCAAAGAGACTGCATCCCTGCTTGCCCTGCTTACTGCTCACTCCGTCCTTGCTCTGCCCTTAATCCTCTTAGCAGCACGGTCAGGTGAGGAAGATAGAGAAGCTGGGATGTCCCTCCAGCCCATCAATGCCCTGTGCAGTTTGTTCTCCAGCAGTGGCACAGGCCAGACAAGGTTGGCTGGTGAAACTAATAAGTCTGTTGAGAGCATGGGGCTCGACTGCACGTTGCAGACATTGTGAGTTCAAGCAAGGCCCCTGTGATGCTCAGTGCTCCAGCAGTATCCCACTGAGCTGTTGTGCGGGGTCCCTGAAGCACAGCTGGCTCCTGGTGATGGCCCAGCATCATGTGTCTGAGTGCTGCTGTGGTTCTACTATGGCAGCATTTGGGACATACTTTGCCACCCTGAAAAGCATAGTATGGAGATGGGCAGAAAATGCTCCCTTTGCCATTCCTTAAGATATGCATGCCTTGTCTAGGTCATAAAGGGCCCTCTGAATACCTCGTACTTCATCTGGAGTAGGTAGAGATGATCCAGAGATGAGAAAGAAGGGTGACTGGAAAGCTAGATGTCACAGGCTGCAAGGAAAGAATGGAGACAGAGACTCAATAAAGGCCTCATTGAACATCTTCAGCAACCCAAGTGTGGCATTTACTCCTAGACACCTGCTGGGATGTAGGGCACGGTAGGGATCTGACAGAAGTTTTCTCTGCTGCAGCTGAGCAACAGTAGCATAATTGCTGGTTCAGATATAATGAAGTCAATTGTGCAACGCCTGCTGCATTGCCCAGTACTGTGTGCCTCAGTACAGGAACAATAAAGCTAATTCCAGATCTCGCTACAGTCCTAAGCCCTGAATCACAGGGGAGAGTGGGGAGGCACTCCCCAGGACACAGGCAGCCCTGCAAGCCAAGCCCCAACCTGTGAGGCTAAAAGGGGCTGTTGGACAAGTAGGAACAAGCTCTTTCTCAGGCACAGCAGGCCCTGGGCGAGCAGCTTTCCTGGCTCAGAGCCAGCTGCCCTGGCTGCCAGTGTCACCCGCCTTTCTTCATATCCTGGGAAAGGCAGCTACACACCCACGGGAGCAAAATAAAACCGCAGCTGTCTAACTGCAGTGACTTCATGTCAGAGCTCTGAGCATGCCTGGTGTGAGCAACCTGCCTCCAGGCGGGTGACAGAGGGACTGAGCCTGCTGAGGTGTCCCCATGTTCTCAGAGAATACTGGTGTGCAGTGCTGATGGGCTTCTGTGGAGGTGCCAGTGATGTTTTTCCTCTTCTCCATCAGCTCTCAGAGCTGGTGATGGCACAAGCAGTGCAGGAATATCTGGAAATAGGAGTGCAATGAATTCCGCAAGGTTGTGTGATGGTAGGAACTCCTGGTGGGATGTGGGTTACCCCATAAGGCTGAAGGGCCTCTCCATATGCCAGACAGAAGTGTAGACATGGTGATGTCTTCACACCCAGCCCCTTAGGCCTTCCTGTCTTACAAGTTCTCAGAACTGCAACAAAGCTGTGGTCAGGTCTGTCGCAATTCCAAAGACATGCCTGTGAGCTGGCAGCGATGGGGCAAAGACGCAGCCATCACTTCCCCTGCTCCCAGGAGCTCATGCGTTGCCTGTGGGACTGCAGCTGAGCCACTGGGCAGCAGAGGGGACATGGTGGATTCACATGGGGCAGCTCTGCAGGTGCACCCACTCCTTCGATGTGGATAAACCATGGCCAGTTGGGCCAGTCCTGCACCCACTGGGAAAGGAAAACAATTCCTGTCACAGAAACTTCTTGATGATGGCCCCGCTGTGCCCTGGCCTTTGGAGAGCAGTTGAGCATCCCATGGCTGGAGAGATGTCTGAAAGGTGTTTTGTTTTACACGTGGAAGTGTAAATAATGCAAAAAGCTTGTTGGCCCCAGGGCAAGCCAAGAGCAGAACTGGGCCTGGAGAAAGTAGCCTGGAGTCTTGGGGATTGCTGTAGAGTTGTCAAAAGTGGAAAGGAGGTGCTGGCAGCTGGCCAAGCACTGTTGGATGTCAGAGGGAAGCAGTTAATGTGATAACAGATTCATTTAATAACTCACCTGGGTGATGGCTCCCACGGTGCTCCTGCCCAGAGCTGTTAGTGTGCAGAGAGAGTGTCACATTGTGCAACAAGGGCTGTCATTCCTTGCTCCTCCCAGAGCCTGGATGCTGGGAGCCACTGGCCTCAGGCCTCAAGTTCAGTAGGCATCTTTAGGATGCCTGGCTCAAACATATATCTGAGAGCCTCCTAGCCGATTTAAGTCAGATGATGAGAGTCTGTGTGCGTGAAATAACAGCTATTTGGCAGAATTTCCCTGTTGCAAAATCTCAGGAGCCCCAGCCTGCTGAACTTGCATGCTTAATGTGGCCCTCCTCATTAGGACAAGCCATCTCCAGACACGCTGAGCCCAACTAGGGCTGCTGTGCCCTTCCCTGCAATGGTGTGGCCTAGGCAGCGTGGCTCTCATTCTGCCATTTAATAGCCTGGCACTGGACACATTCTGGAGAGCTTTACCAGCCTCCCAGGTAGGAGGATGCAGAGTCTGGAAAGAGCTGGGCACCAAGCACTCCTGCATGTGTTGGGGCACCCTCAGCATCCTTACTAGGTGCTGATTAACATGGAAGACCCCACTGCCAAAAAAGCTTGTTTTCAAATATTGACATGACAGGTCTGCTCAGGAAAAAGGCAGGGATGTAACCAGCTTGCCAGGAAGAGGGTGTGGTACCTGTGGAGGCAGCCTGGGGAACACCCAAGTGCTGGTTGGCAAGAGTGAATCATCAGCAAAGAGCTGCTGGGCTTCTACAGGGATTCCTGCCAGGCACTGCTGGTTTCGGTGGTTTGATCAACGGTCTTGAAATGAATCCCAGACTACTGCTGTGTACTAGTTTGAAAGCAAGCCAGTGAGAGATCACAAGTCATAATTATAATTTAATAGGAAAATTAAAGTAAGTGCAGTAGTACAAGAACACTGACAGGGTCAGGATACAACCTGACACCCTGTTAGTCAGGGTGGTGGTAGCAGTCCAGATGAAGTGGTCCCATTGAAGCCATGATCCTGCAGAAAAGAGTCTGGTCTTCACCTTGAAGGTCCAGTGGTGCAGCTCTTGTCCTCTGAGAATCCCACCAGTAAAGGCTGCCTGGGCTGTTCCAAACCCCAGATTATATCCAGGTGGGAATGCTTGGCTCCTCCCCCTGGGTGGAGCATCTCCCAATGGGCTGATGTAATTCTATGAGTCATGCAGTGGGTCCTTGATTGCCCATTAAACAGAGATAGCCCCCAGAGGGAGTTATCAAGGATGAGTCATGGTAGGAGATAAGGAACATTGCCCCACCTGCTTTAACAGCTTGTGAAGATGAAAATAGAATACATGCTTTTGGTTACATCTTACATTGCAACCTAGGACATGCTGCTAAAGTGTGAGGGTGGCAAGAGGATGTACCGAGTAATAAGTGACAAGACTGCCCCTTCCTAAAATTCTCAAATTAATTACTTCAAGCAAATTTTGCTGTAATGTGGACTTTTAATCAGGCAATTCTTAACCATCCCTGAGATTTATTTGTCCCCTTCAATAGTTACTACCCTACCAAGCTTAGCATTATCCCAAATATTTCTTAGTAAACATTTCTTACCACAGTGGGCCTTGCACTCAGCCCTGGGGATCTCTGTTGCAGAGGCCTTCAGCAGTACAGCTCCTGGCTAACAAGCACACCTTTGCTATTGATGCCTCTGGTGCAAAACAGGCTGGCTTGGCATGCCAAGATAAATATTCAGGGACAACACAAAAAGTAGATCTGGAAAGACTGTCAGCAGCAGCTACAAGCTTCCTTCTTCTGTGGACACGGAAAATCGATTGTTCCATCCCTCCTCGCAGCACTGTTGTGATTTATGCAAATGCTGTTATCATTATCTCCTGCCAGCTTCCAAGTGAGAATGTCATACCAGTGGTGTTGATCTAAATCAGCCAGACATGTAATTGTGCTGAAGGTGATGACACGTTTGTAAAGCAATACCTTCCTTACCTGAGACAAGGATATCAGTAGTAAATGCATTTTTCAGTATTTAATTCTCTGCTGGCAGAATCAAAATTAATTCTTCTGTTATTTCTTTCTGGTATTGTCAGTAATCTAGAGTTTTCTGGGTCAACCGGTTTATTTTCTTAATGACCGGAGTGATTTCTGTTCTTCAGTCCTTTGGAATTACCCCAGTTTTCCTAGCTCTGTTAAAAATTGCCATCAGCATCTCAGTAAGACCCTCAGTTAGGCCCACTAATGCTCTCAATGTGGGCCTGATGAACTGCAAATGTCGATTTTAGCAGGTAATGTGTTACATGTCGGTTTGTTACAGATGGCATCCAAACTCGTCTCTTTGCACCCACAGCACTCCACAGTACTCACTCTCCAAGGTTCCACTCTTGCAGTGGTATTTAGGCACCGAGGGCTATGGAAAACCACAGAAGTCTGCCTCCTGGCATTCTTTTTTCCTTTTTGTTTTTTTTTCTTCTAATGCAAATACATTTGTTTCATCTCCTTTTTTATCTGTCCCTGCTTGGCTCATTGTTTGCCTTTGAGCCATGCCTAGCCGAAGACAATGGGCCAAGGCTGGGCACTTACCTGGAGGACATGGTGAGGACCAGAGAGCCTATGACCCCAGTCCTACCAGGCACTGCAGAAAATCCTGGCCAAGACAGATGAACACAAGGGTCATGGAGCTTGGGAGTGTGAGCATGGATGTGTTGGTGTGCATGAACAAAATCAGGTTTTGCTTCACAATAGAATTCCTTCCTGTCCAGTGCCAGCTGCAGCTTCTGCTCCCCTCTCCAGCTGGAGGTTTCCCTAGCATATGGAGGGGGTGTGTGGTATCAGTCTATTAATTATCTTTCATCTCCCTTCCCTTGGGATCTGATCCAGACCATGCAGCTCCCACCTTCACTGTGAATGAGTTTGGGGTATTCTGCTCCTGTGCACTGCAGGGTTATCCAGCCCAGCCACGTCAGGGATAGGGCAAAACCGTGCTGCCGGGAGGCTCAGCTACTCCCTGTGCCTGTGTGCCTGCTCATCATGGATAACCTATTTAGTTATGGGCTTCTGCCACCTCTGCCAGCCTCTGACTCCGTTGATTTAAAATTTGCAAGCACCTCAGTTTTTCCTGGGTTTTGGCTGGGGCAGCAGCCCCATTGTCAGTGCAGGCAAGCATCCCTGCAAGGCAGAGCCTGGGACGCACAGCCTGGGTCTGTCACATTGCTAAATCTGGCTCAAAGTCATCGCCCTGCTTGAACAAAAGTCACCCTGACTTTGCTGTTTCTCATTTCTCTGTTCTGCTATGCAAACGAAAAGCAGCTGCATGACTTTGCCTCCCTGGATTCTCCCCAGTCTCTAGAAGGTACAGTTCTAGAACAGCCAGCTGAGATGAGAACAGAGTAGACAAGAAAGAGATGGGCAGGTGACTGAGAGCATGGCCACCAAGGCAAACATAAGGACCATCAAAAAACATGAAGATGTGAAGAAATTAGCTGTGCAGGGAAGTCAGGGAAGGTGGATAGGGCTGTTTGGATGAGACAGCAGGACTGTGAGTAAAAGAACCAATGTGGATTTTAAAAATGGGGGTCCTGCTCAAGTGATGTCTTCACCAGCCCCCTGCACTTGGGGGTCCCCACCCTGGTGCAGCCCTTTCAGGGCTCTCACTCACCCCTTTTCTGGGGACTCCACCAGTGCTGTGGCCATGCCCAGAGGTGGCCAGCATCACCATCTGTCCTAGAAGCAGGAAGGCAGAGGAATGTGGCACAGAAATGGCACCCAGGAGCCTGTCTCACTCTGCTCAAACCCTTCTCACTCCATCCGAGTGGCTTTGGTTCCTGCTCCTTCCCCGCTGCAGCTCAGGGAATGGGGACCTTCCCTTGAAGAGTGGGGAGAAGAGGAAGGGAGTCAGTTGCATGTGATGAGGGGAGTAGCAGGCGCACGACTTGCTGAGCACTTCACTCCACAGCTCAAAAATTGCCAAGAACACAATTTTTCAGTACATAATTGCCAGTTTTGTTGAGGTTGTGAAAGGGCTTGTCTTTTCCTGTGGAAATCAAAAGCTGAAATGTTGTGCAGTGCTGAAAAAAAAAATCTCTTAATTTGTGGTTTGCATAATAATATAGCACGGGTTTATGATGCAATTCTGTTGGCTTCCTGAGATATTGGGTAACAAGGATAAAAACATTTGGTCCTTTGGGGTTCTGCTTTGCTCACCCAAAATCTCTTTTCTCAGAAAGCCTCAAGAGTATTTCATGAGCATTTTTGACACCCTGGAAAGCTGAAAACAAGCTTGCAACACAGCAACCCCCAGAACTTGTTAAGAAATAAGGGTCTTCTTGAGACACACTCAAGATGCCTGTTCTTGATTTGAGGCTGATGTGAGACAGGTTGGTGCATCAGGACTTCAGGCAGACCTAGGAGGAAAGGGCAGATAAAGAGGGCAGGGTGCTGCAGCTGAAGGTGTGAGGTACCAGTGGGTGATGCGCTGCTTTTATTTGGCTGCTGCCAGGTTTGAGTAGGAGAGTGACTGTGGCAGGTCTGGGTCGAGGTGTGGTTGATACCACACCTTCTCTCCTACCAGTGCAGTGGTGGGCTACTGCCCAACTCTCCACTGCCTCCCCTAAGAATATTAGGGAGGTGTCAGTCCTTCTCACTCCATATCCTGATCTCCAGGGTGAGGGAAACCTTTGTCATGAAGGCATCAGCAATGTGCTCCCCTGGCTCCAGATTCACAGCCAGCATGGGGACTTCTCTCCTATCCCAGCATAGAGGCCTCCCCACCAGTGCGCACAGAGTGAGCTGAGACCTATCATCTCGGGGGCCTTCTTGTCCCCACATCAGCTGCAAAAGATAGGGAAAGGAAAGCAAGGTGCCAAGACTCGGCTGGGTCCTGGTGGCACCTCCTCACCCTCCCAGCAGCAGGATGGGATTCCTGTGAAGCAGCCTGTGGCTCCATCTAGTGCCCATGCCAGCTCTGCACCCATTGCTGGGCAGACGGGCCAAATCAGAGCCCCTGGCAGCCGGGGAGGATGCCCCGGCTGGAGGCAGCCCCCAGGGAGCCCCTCCGTGCTCATGGGCAAACAGGTACAGGAGGACAGTGCTGCAATGGCATCCAGGGAAAAAAACCCCAGTGGCAGGAAATACTCCAAGCCATTGCTCAAGGAAATCATCAAGTTGCTGTCTGATGGCAGGGGACAAGGCTCCCATCCCTTCGAGAGAGAAACGCCTTTGGCACACAAGATGATGCCCTTGGCATTTCATCCACCCCAAGTGCACGACTCATGGCTGGGGAGGGCTCTTCTCGGGGATATCTGAAACTTGTCCCTGAGGAGTGCTGGGAATGGCCTCAGACTCAGGCCTCCCATTCTGCCAGGCTTCCCAGCTAGGGATTTATGGGAGGTGAGGAAGATATTCCAACTGTGGTGTAGGTGTGGCAGTGGATCCAAAACGCTTTCACCCTGCAGAGAGAACGAGCTCCCTCCTTCTCCCATCCAGACAGCAAGAGGGAATCATAGATCTCCGTGGCCAGGTCACATTCACAGGTGCAAGTGAGCGAGACCGCCCAGGACCCTGACGGTGGGTGAGCACAGCCCCTCTGCAGCACCTGGACAGGCAGGAGCCATGCAGGAGAGAAGTCAGCAACGCAGCTCTTAGTGCAAGGTCCCGGTTCTCCGGGGGCCTGGGCACCCTGGTGCTCGGCGTGGCCTGCAGCTCCCGGCTGCCGGTGCCACAGTGGTGGTGCCAGAGTGGTGCCAGAGTGGTGCCAGGCGGCCCGGGCTCCTGGCAGGGACCTGTGCCCGCCAGCCCGGCAAGCTGCGCCCCGTCACGTCCCCCGCCCCGACAAAGCGCTGAGTCACCTCAGCCGTCCCCCCCGGCCGGCTCCTCCTTCCCGGCGGGACCGGCCGGGCAGCTGACTCGGCGGCGAGCCAGCAGCACGCGGCGCCGGGGGCCGCCCCGGGGCTGCAGCCGTGCCCCGGTGCGGTGCGCTGTCAGCACCGGCACCAGCGGGACAGGTCGGTGCCGCCCCAGCCGCACCTTGCTGGCGCTGTCCGGGGCCCACCCGCGGCCCTGGGCGCGGAACAGCCGGCGCGGGGACGGAGAGAGGGCTGCGGGCTGGAGCGGGGCTGAGGCGGGCGCTCAGAAGGGGCCGGTCAGCGGAGCGGCCGAGCACGCCTCCTCATGACGTCACCCGGCCACCAGCGAGCGCGTGACGTCAGAGGCCGCGGTTGGCTGCGGGCGCCGCCCGTCACGCAGCGGAGCCGCCTCCAGGCCGGCGGTGGCCCGGCCGCGGGGGACGCGCGACACCGGCCGCGGGCGGCCCGGACGGGCGGGGAGGGCTCAGCGGCGGCCTCAGGTGGGCACCGGGGCGGGGCGAGACGGGACGGGAGGAGCGGGGCGCAAGGCGCCATCGGAGAGCGGCGGCCCTCGGCGCACGGGGGGAGCGGGGCCGGTGCGGTCCCTCGCCGTGCTGCCACCACCGCCCCTCCCGGTGCCCCAGATCCGCTGGCCGCAGCCCAGGGCCGCCCGCCGGTAGCGGCGGGGCGGGGTGCGGAAACTTCCAGCAGCAGCGGGTGGCCCCGGGAGCGCTGTGTTTACGGCTGGGCCGAGGGGCGGTCCCAGTGCCGCCGTGCTGGTGCCGGTGCCATCGCCAGCACCGCCCTCCCGTCAGCTGGGACTCACGGGCCGGGGGCGAGTACCAGGGCCGGGACGGTACCCCGGGGGGTCGCGGGGGGCTGCGGCGGCCGCGTTCTGCTCCTGTCCCCCACCCGGAGCGGGTCGGCCGATGGAAGTGTCCCGGCGTGCCCGGGGACGGGGAGGGTCCCCGCTGAGCCCTTAATCCGCTCCAGCCGCTAAGCACCTTAGCGGGCTGCGCCCTCCCGCTGCCCCCCCGCCCCGCGACTGAGCCCCCCGCGGGAAGTGGGCAGGGAGCGGCGCCGGCAGCGGGGACCCTTTCCCCTGCCTGGGCAAGTTGGGGTGACGCCGGCGGGACGGCGGTGCGTCAGCAGCAAAGGGTCCCCCCGGCTGGGGCTGTAGGTGCTCCCAGGTGGCCGAGGTGCGCGCAGGGTACTGGGAAGCTGGGCATGGCATGGCACTGAGCTGCTCTCGGGAGGCAGTGGGGTGGTCGGGGCGCTGGAGAGCGTAGGCAGCCCACCCTTGCTGTCCCACACCCAGCACTACCAGGCTGTGCCTGTGGATCCCTGACTTTGCCTTCTCCCCCTGCAGTGACGCCGTGGGACAGCTCACGTCATGGTCGACTACTATGAAGCGCTGGGGGTGAGCCGCAACGCCACCGCTGAGGACATCAAGAAGGCGTAAGTGCGTGGCAGTGTGCCTCTGCCTGCGGGGCAGAGACCCCCAAGCCACCCCCACATGGTGCCAGCGAGGCAGGGGCTTCCTTCGGGGCCGGTGGGGACAGGGCACAGCTCCAGAGGTGACAATTCAGCCTTTGTTTCCTTTGTATGGACGCCAGAGCGGGGTTGGGCTTTGCTGCCTACAAAGGCATCTTTTGGTGAGGTTTGGTCCCTTTGTTCCTGCTGTCAGCCTGGGGCTGGAGGCGAGTCTCTATGGCATTTGGAGGCTTCTGCCAGAGGGTTCAGGGATGGCAGATGGTTGGGGCACAACTCTGCTGGTATCAAAGTCAGGGGAGTGGAGCTCACAGGGTGAAGAGCAGCATGTCCCCTTTTAGGGATGAGGCCCTGTGGGCAGGTTGGTGCTGTGCCCCAGGCACTGCTGGGGAGCTGACAGAGCCTCCTGAGTCTCTGCAACTCCTGTCTGGTGCCCTGCCAAGGTGCTGCTGCTCTCACTGGGGTGAGGCAACACCTGAGGGGAATGCCAGTGGATTGCTGGCTTGCCAACAGGTGGCAGAGGTCCCTGTGGGGGGCTTCCCAAGAGTGAGTGGGAGAAGCTGGGAAGCATGAGTTAACCCTAGCTAGTTGGAGTGGGGAGGAAAGGGCTGCTGGTGCTCTCCTGGCCCCAGGGGGCCCCAGCCACCCCTGGTTCATGCATGCTCACAGTGGAGCCCATGAAGGCTCCAGAACAAACCTGTGAGCATTGTCCAGAGCCATTGATGAGAGCAGCTGAGGTGGGCACACGTTACAGTGCTGTGGTTGTGCTGCAATTCTAGGGTAATTTCTGTTTTGCTTGTTCAGTCTGTGTGTGTTGGTGTGTCTGCATAAATACGTATATATGTGTGTGTGTGTGTATATGTATGAAAAGACATACTCTTCTCAGGAGGCAGAACTAGTCCAGGAAGCTCCTGTTGGTGCCTGAGGCTGTAGGGCGCTGGGTGAAGTAGGCTTGGGGTGCCCCTGCCCACAGGCTGGGAGGTGCGTGCTCAGGTGGGGGTTGCTGGCCCAAGAGCCCAAGGGCTGCTGCGTGCCCATCACTCCCCCTCTGTGCAGGTACAGGAAGGCTGCGCTGAAATGGCACCCGGATAAAAACCCAGACAACAAGGAGTATGCTGAGCAGAGGTTCAAGGAGATCGCTGAGGCATACGAAGTGCTGTCAGACAGTAAGAGGCCGCAGTGATGTCTTGTGTGTGTGTGTGTCTGCCCGTGGGACTGCTTGCACTGGGGTGTCCTGCTTCTGGGCTCACCCAGGTTGCATCCGTGGCTGTCCCCCAGAGGCAGAGTGTCCCTACAGCTTTACCACACAGCTTGTGGTTACTTCCTCACATGTCTCCCAAAACAGCTCTTGGGAGAGATGCTGAGCTGTTGGCCTCCACAATGGGATCTCCCCAGATGGGCTGAAGCTTTTGCATTCTTGCCCAGGGATTTTACTTGGGTCTGGGTGCAGTGCTGGGGCAGCAGGGGCTTGTGCCAACCCCCTCCTCTTGCTCCCTGCTGTTCTGCACCTCCCTTAGTTGGGAGAAGTGTCAGTTCTCCTGCCCCTGCCTGGCAGCCAGCTTCCCCGCAGCCCCCTTTCTTCTTCCAGAGCAGAAGCGCGATGTCTATGACCGCTATGGCAAGGATGGACTCATGGGAGCAGGTGAGTAGGGCCATGGGGGTTTGTGCAGCTCTGGGTACATCCCTGTTTGAAGACCCAGTGTGGGGCAGTGCCACCAGGGCGCCCTGCCCTTCAGGGGAGTTGTCACCCAGGGCTCCATTTAACATTGAGTGTCTTCCCTCCAGCAGGGCCAGGGGGCTCCAGGGCCAGTACTGGGGCCCCCGAATTCACCTTCACCTTCCGCAGTGCTCACGACGTCTTCCGGGAGTTCTTTGGCGGGCGAGACCCCTTTGCTGAATTCTTTGGTGCGTGCAGGGCAGGGGAGGCTGGCTCTTGGGCATCTCTCTGTCTGTGGGGCAGCCGCTGAGCTTGGGGACAGAGCATGGCTGGCCCTGGCAGAGGGTCCCCATATCAGTGCCCTGCTTCTGGTTCACCAAGATGATGGGGTTATGCTGAAGGGGGGGCCTCTGGCTTTCAGATGACGTGCTGCCTTTCTCTGAGCTGCGAGGACCTGGCCCCCGGCACCATGGGGGAAGCCACTTCTTTTCCCCCTTCCCAGGATCCTCAGGTAGGAGATGCTGCCATTCCTCCCAGCAGGGGAGTCCTAGAACACCATATTCCCCTGTGCAGAGTCTGTCCCCTGCCCTCCTCTTGTCACCCACCCTGACACCAACCTTGTTGCTCCCTTCTCTAGATTTCTTCACCTCATCCTTCAGCTCTGGTGCGGATGCAGGACTGGGCTTCCGCTCTGTTTCCACCTCCACCACCTTTGTTAATGGCAGGCGCATCACCACCAAGAGGTGAGGGCGGTGCCAGCCCACCTTGCTCCCACAGACTTCCCTCCATCAGCAGGCCTTAGACCCTGCAGCTTCCCACTATGGTGCACTGTCTACGTGACCCCTGACTGTCCATCTGTTTGTCTGTCTGTCTGCAGGATTATTGAGAACGGACGGGAGCGGGTGGAAGTGGAGGAGGATGGGGAGCTGAAGTCAATCCACATCGATGGTGAGAAGTGGCACTGCAGACTGAGTTGTTGAGGTCTGCGCCCTTTCCCTTTGGGGTATCTGGGAGGTGCTGCATCCAGGTGTTGTTTTGGACTGAGCCTTGGTTAGCTCTGGTTTGGAGTTCTGCTCTGAAGGACTGGTGGGGTGGGTTGGAGTTGCCAGGGCCCCACACCAGCTCTGGGGAGCTGGAGCGGATGAATCCCCCAACCCCTGTCCCTACAGGTGTTCCTGATGACATGGCGCTGGGGCTGGAGCTGAGCCGGCGGGAGCAGCAAGCCTTCCCCAGGCCACGGCCCCCCTCCCCGCCAGCACCGGCCACACACCAGACCTCAAGTTCCTCGCCCGTCTGCCTCTACACGGACAGCGAGGACGAGGATGAGGACTTGCAGCTGGCCATGGCCTACAGCCTCTCTGAGATGGAAGCTGCGGGGCACCACCAAGCAGGTGGGCACAGCCCCCGCTCCCCGCTGGCACCAGGGGGCAGCCACAGCAGCCCGTCCTCCACCTGCCGAGCCCGTGGTGCCCAGGGGAGGCTGGAGCAGGAGCCACTGGGGGCCAGCAGTCCTGCTACAGTGGGGCACGAACCTGCCCCCAGAGTGAAGCTGTGGCCCTGTCCCCTGCTCTGAGCATGGGGCTGGGGTTCTGCCCCTCTCCGTGGGGCAGGGAGAGGAAAGCAGGGGTGGAGTCTCACTGCTTGGAACTTAGCTCCTGCCTCCCCTAGCAAGGGAGGGGGTCTCTTTTGCCCTGCCTCCTTGCTCAGGTGAGTGGCTGGCTAGTGGCATCCCAGGGTTGGAGGCTCCCAGGCTTGGAGGTAGTGGCTTGAAGTGGGACCCCTTAATGGGGTCCCAGGAAGAGGGGCAGCTCCCTGCCCTGGCTCCTGGAAGCGTGGGGTGCCCATGGGCAGGCGTGCCCTGGCTGTGCCTGCCCTTCTCTCCCTGCCTGCCCTGCAGGTGGGCAGGGTCTCCAGCAGGTGCCTCCCTGGCTGCAGCCTGCCCCTGCTCAGGCTGCGGGGAGTGCTGAGTTGAGCTCCCCTCCTTGCAAGGAGGGCTGTGCACATAGCCTCTGCTTGGTGCCTTGTGTCTTGTGTCTTCCCTCTGGATGCTGTCGCTCCTGCCTGTACTCCCTCCTCCTCTGTCTCCTTGCAGACTTCTGCCTGGTCGCTCCCTTCCCTATGCCTTGCACACCCTCCAGGGTACTGTCCCTCCTTGCTTCCCACAGCAGCAGTGACCTTCCGTGATGTTCACAAGTGTTTCTACCCTCTCCATTGCCTGTAGTTCTGCCTTGGCTCTCGTCCTCCTCCTCCTGGGACCTTCCTCTCTCCATCCCTGCCCCTCCCCAGCCCTGGGCCAAGGAGGATTTCACAGGTGCTGTTGTGTACCCCCCTCCGCTTGTCTCCCCAGGTGTGTTCTGAGGCTGCTGCGCCCGGGGACCGCGCACGCCCACTCGCTCACGGAGGCTCTCCCAACCAGGACTCCGCTTTCTCCCTGCACGGCCACCCCCTGCCACCCCCTTCCCCCAGCACCCTCTGGCTCCATGGGATGCGGTGAGGGGGGGCATGACAGGGCTTATGGCCGAGCAATACCTGGGCCTGGGGGGAGATACCCTGGGCACCACAGGGATGGTGGAGAGGGTGGTGATGGGGGTTGCTGTAGATTAGGCTGCTGGGGGGTGCTGGCCGTAGGCAGCGAGGGGCAGCATGGCTGGGCTCAGCCAGCAGGGCTGGGCTCTGCCCCCCTCCTCGCTGTAGCCCCCCGTCTCTGAGCCCCTTCTGCTGCCAGCTGTCAATAAACCTGTTTGCAGTAACTTCTGCCTGTGCGGTCTTTCTGGGCTGGGGATGCAGGGTTCTCATCTTTGCCTGCAGGTGAGCTGTACGTGTCTGGCAGTTGTGGAGTGCCGGGATAGAGATGGACAAACGTGGCATTTCCTCCCTGTGCCATCCCAATATACAGTCAGAGGCCAGGCCTGGCTGCAGCTGCACGAACGTGACACAAGAACTTTATTCACATCAAGATACAAAATTATAGTTCTCTAGAAATTTTTCTTCTGCTCGAGTGACTAGGCAGGGAACACAAAAAGGGGACCTGGAGTGGGGCTGGCCAGGCCCCCCTGCACCCCATGCTCCCCCCAACTGTGGAGGACCCGTGCCATGGGGACAGGAAGAGAGCTAACACAGAACTGACAGGTTGGGGAGCCCCCCCCCGGCCAGCTCACAGCAGCACCACCTGGTGTCCTCCTCCACAGGGCTTAGGGGCCATGAGCTCTGTCCCCTCTGTGGTGGCAGTGGGTGTGATGAGGTTCCTGCACGCAGAGGGCCTGAGGTCGATGTCCTTAGGGAGATGGGAAGAGAGGCCTGGGGGCAGGGGGAACAGAGCCAGAAGCACAGACACCATTTTGTAGGGAGAGCAGCCCCAGAGGCAGGTGAGGAGAGTGCGAAGCGCAGGGCAGGGGACAGACAAGAGGGGGAGGGAGGGCTCCTCGCCATCACTGCGGCAGCGCCTTCAGGATGGCGTTCACTTCCTCGGCCACAGCTGTCAGTGCGAACTCAAACTGGTCCTGTGGGAGCACAGCAGGGGGCATGATGGTCCCTGCCAGCCCCGCCCCAGGGGCTATGCGTGCTTATGTGGAGGGAGAGGGTCCCCAGCTTGGGCGTACCTTGGTCTGCACCATACCAGGCCGCTGGTCTCGGATGTGCTCCAGTGTAGCAGCTATGTCTATCTCCTTCACCCCTGGGGCAGAGGGAGAGAGGGGTGCTAGGAGGGGAGTTCACAGGCCAAGCTCATGGACAGGGCAGAAATGCTGCTTCCCTGCACCTACCTTTGGCCATTCGGTTCAGGACCATGTCGACAAGGATGTACGTCCCAGTCCTGCCTGCACCGTCACTGCAAAACACAGATGCTTGGTCCAGGGGAACTGCTTCCAATGGGCCTGGTCCTGGGCAGCAGGTCCCAGCCTTCAGTCACCCTCAAGCTCAAATGCCCCTCCATCCCCTGCAGTACCTGCAGTGCACGATAATAGGGCAGGAGCGACCCCGGTAGCACTTGTTCACTTTCCTGCAAGGATAAGAGGGAACAGATCAGTGCCTGGCTGTGCCAGGGTCAAGGCTGTGCTAGGTGTCCCTTGCTGTGCTCAGTGGGGCAGGGCAGCAGCACACCATGATGTGGCCCTGGGGGTCTGGCTCATGGCTCCTCCTGCCTCCACAATGGTGCTGGACATGGGATGGGGACCACCGGTAGAAAGTGGCCAGGGCAGGGAGAGGAGTTCAGTTCCTCAGGTGCCCAGCCTGGGGAGGGGAGCAGTGGCAGGACCCCCAGGGAGCAGCTCTGGTCCGGTGGGGCGTGAAGCTGGGGGCCAGGCACTGGTAGGCCTCCTGGCATGCTCCATGCAGCAGGCACGGCTGCCAACGATCACTTTTGTGACTATGCAACTGGAGCCAGATTACTAGCTGCAAATCACAAAAATGACGCCGGCAGCTGCGAGAGAGAGACAGAGACAGACAGAGAGAGAGAGAGAGAGTGTGAGCGGGACTGAGAGGAGGGCGACATTCTCAGAGACCCCCCTGCTGCCCTAGGCTGGGTCCCTTGCCCCGCACAACCTAGGTACAGTGAGCAGCCTGTGGCTGGCAAGTCCACCACCACCCAGGGACCTAAAGACCTGGGCAGGCAAGTCTCCTGGGAGCAGTCCCAGTCCTGCAGCTCTTGCCCTGGGCTAGCTGGGGATCCACCACTGGTTGTAGTGCATTGGGAGCAACGAATCACAGCCAGCTTAAGGCTGGCTCTGGTGGTTTCTTCTTGCACCCAAGGTGCCAGTTAATGCTGCCCTCCATGCCAGCTCTGGGCAAGAGCACTTTCCCACCCTCCCCATGAAGGCCAGAGAGCCCTGGCAACCTCAGCCAGAGGTTTCTTGCCCACCAAACTCTGTTGAGCCTCATCCCAAGCTGGCCAAAACCTGGCTCTTCTGCACCCTCCCATCCATGGCAGCTCCCAGTCCCAGCACCTGGTCCATGCCATGGCCCCAGCCCTCATCATATTGGCAGTGATGTCCTCACCCATCAGTCACCTGCATTTGGGATCACTGCTGGCTCCCCAAGGGCTGGCACAGTGCCAGGTGGGCGCTCACCTGCGGAAGTCAAGGAGGGGCCGGGTGGTGGTAGGGATGCCCTCGGCCGGCCAGCTGAGGAAGTGGAACTGCGTCAGGGTGCGGGTCTCCTGCGACTGCACATTTTTCAGGTAGAAGCTGCGCACCAGGAAATCCTCACACCAGATGTGCTCTGATACCAGGTTCACCTGCCCAAGTAAGGCAGACAGTGGGCATCAGTGCAGGGTAAGGGGGCTGGGATCAGGGGGACAGGGGCTGGAGGATACTCCATGCCCCAGGCTACTCAACACGCTTGCCTCGTAGATGTGGTAAAGAGAGGAGCCTTCGTCCGGCCAGTAGCGGTCACACTGCTTGACACTGTCCTCAGCCAGGGGGCTCAGCATGACAATGACAGTGCAGCCATGTTCCCACACCATCTGTGGGCAAGACGAGGGAGGTTTCACTGCTGGGGGACAGCCCAGGTGGGAGGGCAGTCAAGCCACTGTGACCCATTTTGTGGCCATCACACGAAGGAACCCCAATGGGCTGGCACAGCCACGTGACACTCACCTGCCAGAAGTCAGCAATAGTGTGGGACAATGGCCCCTGTGTGGCAATGTATGCTGGCATCCGTGGGTCATGCTCAATCTGGAACAGGAAAGGGGGTATCAGACTTTACACTCTATGGCCAGGGGTTGGTGACACTTGAAGGAGTAGGGGTATACTCCAGGCGTGATGGGAAAGTTGGGAAGGGAGATTCAGGTGCCCCAGCCAGGAGAAAAATGGGATTTAACAATTGCTTGAGCAATGGGGCAGGCACAAAGCTCACATCTGTAGCCCTCAGGGATGTGACCTCGGTCCAGCTCTATCCCAGAGTGAAAACCTCACCTGGGCTGGGCACATCAGGGAGCAGGGTGGCAGGGCAGGAGCCCCCAGTGATCACTCACGATTGGACTGGCATTGATGAAGTCACTGCGGGATGGGTTGCTCTCAGCTTTCAGCTTGATCCGCACGTGATCATCTGGGGGAACAGGCCAGGAGACTTGGTGAGTGCCCAGAGGAACTGTGGGCACACTAATGCTGCAACCAGCCATGGTCCTGAGCGTCCCCATGCCCCACACCCTGCTCTAGCAGGACAGCTGGTCCCTGGGGCTGGGATGCTCACAGGGCACATAGTCGGGGTTGCGGTTCTTCTTCAGGTTGGCTTCGCTCTGGGCGATGGAGCAGATGCTGGGCTCAGCTTGGTAGGCACAGAGCGCCTGCCACTCCTTGGCCAGCCGGTCCCGGTTGCGGAGGTGGTCCTCCATATAGGCCTGGGGCAGAGGGGCGGGGTCAGCCCAGCAGCAGGGGGGCAGATGGGGGGCTGGGGAGGGGGCTGCCACCCCTCTGGGCTGGCTCACCAGGATCATGTGTCCGGTGGAGATGTCCATGTTGGACTGGACAGGCTCCTCGCACCAGGAGGGTGTGCTGCTGTGGGAGCTGGGGCTGGGCTGTGGAGCATCGCTGAACTGGGACGAGACACTGCTGACCCTCGAAGTCTCCGCTGGTGCCGCCGGTGCCTCAGTGCGGCCAAAGAGAGACTTGGCAGCCATGTGCTGGCGGCACAGCTCCTGGGGAAGCCCAGCAAGAGCCCTGTCCCTTGGCCACAGCGCTGCCATAGGGCAGCCCTATGCACCCCGAGTGATGCTGACACGTGGCAGTGACTCATCCTGTGGGGACCCACATCCCACAGGGCCCCATATCCCACAGGGCCCTACCTGGTACTCGAAGGTGGTGTCGGCAGCACCCTCTGGCCCCAGGGCAGCCAGGCGCTCCTTCTCCCGCTGCTTGGCGTGGCGCCGGAGGCAGAAGGCCGCAGAGACTGTGATGGCAATGACTGCCACGCAGGCCAGTGCGATGAAGGTCAGCAGCACTGAGTGGAAGCCGTCCCCAAAACGGGATGGGCGTGAGTAGGCAGCAGCCTCATTTCGCTGGGGACCAAGCCAAGTAAGGGTTAGTTAGCATGGGGCTGGGGAGGGGGCAGAGACCTTATTCTACTCCACATTTGGGGTTGCTGGGGGTTAAAACAGAGCAAGGGCTATTCCTTCCTCTTCCTGAGGGTGCTGATTCTCTGGAGGAGCTTGGCCAACCCCAGGTAGCAGTACTTCCTGCTTCCCTGCTTCCAGCGCTCAGGGCTGCTGCCTGAGGCAGACCCAGCCTGGGCTGCCCTTCTACAGGGTGGGCAGTAGCCCCATAGAACTTTGGTTCCATGACCTCCTTCTGCCCAGCTGGAGATCAACAAGGGCTGAATTCAGCCCAAGGAGTTAATGGTGTAGGATAGGCAACTGCAGTGCTGGGTGTGCTGCTCCCAGGCGACTTTCCTGACTGAGGCTGGCTCTCCCCTGCAGCCCCTGCTCCACAGCAGGACACTGGAGGAGGCAGGGTGGGGAATGTGCCAGCACTGCTGGTACTGTCCCAGCTGTAGCGGCTAGGGGACAGGTCGTCCCTGTTGCCCTCCTCAGGACACAGAGCGGCCCCTGGCACCTTGCAGGTAGTGTCTCTAGGGCTCCTTCCCTGTGGTTGTGGGAGACACCCCAACCCATGCCAGTCCCATGCTGTAAAAGGATGTTGCTCAGGCCTTGCTGGACAAGACCCTTCCTGTCAATGCCATGACTGCCTAGGTCCAGCTGGGGCAGCACAGGGATGCTGGGGCATCGCCGCTTCAAACATCCTGTGCCCAATGAGCTGCCAGAGCCCTGCATTACCTCATTGCCACAGCCTCCCATTGGCTATGAGCCTGATGAGGTTACCGAGGGAACACTGCACCATCATCAGCTACATCATCATCATCATCATCATCGCCTGGGGATGTCCCCAGCCTAGGAGTCCCCGCTGCCACCTGCCCCCCAGCTGTGCCAGTCCCAGCACCTGACTGCCACCAGGGTCCAGCCAGTCCTACAGCCCGGGCACCCCCCAGGCCCTGCACCTCCCAGCTCCCCGGGGCATCCAAGCAGGAGCAGCCCTGCAGCCCCTGGAGGTGTCAGTGGAGCCAGGGGGGACAGAAGGGATTTCTCACCCAAGGCCTGCCCAGGCCCTGCTGTCTCCCTGCCTCTCTACATCCCTCTTCCTCAAATCTTGCACCAGTCCCACCATGTTCAGAGCCAGGAGGGAATGAAGAAAAAGCACAAGCTGGTTAGAACTGGGAAGGTTGGTGCAGAAGGGAGCCTGCAAAGCTGCCTCAGCCTCCTCTGAGCTTCATTTCTGATATCTCTGACATCTCTCCCGGTTCCTGCCACCTGCCTCATCAAAAGGCATTGCCATAGTGACACTCCACATATTGCTGATAGAGACAGGTTGCCTCAGTGGCCAGGCCACCCTTTGTTCATGGCCTCCTCCTCCTCCAAAGTTCCCCCTTCCTTCCTTCCCGCTCATGGCTACAGCCACATGACAAGAAGTGGGAAATGGGGACACTGGGCTGGGGATGTGCTACACCATTTTTCCTCCTCAGGCTGCAAACACAGGAGCCAGGCTTAGTCCTTATCTCCAACCCCTGCTCCCCGCCCCAGGAGACTGTTCCTGTGGCTCCCCAGAGGAGTACGGGGAGGGGTAGCCCCTCTCCAAACAGATGGTTCCTGTTCCATCCCTGCCTTCAGCTGCTTTGCCATTCTCTGGGGACATGATGGCATTTTGCCTGCCTAGCTATGGTTTCTGGGGTGCTCTGGGAACATCCCAGTGCTCGGGTGCTGAGGCCACAGCTGAGATGGGGTCTGCAGGTTGGAGGGAGGCAAGGGTGAGGATGAGCCTTGAGGGATACAGCCTGCAGCCCTCCAGCCTCGGGGGGAAGAAAAGCCTCTGGGAGTCCCTCTCAGACCACCTTCAAACACTGCGGAGCTTTTGTTTTGAAAAGAGCTGAGAGCCCTGAGAGTACAGACAGCTGGGCAGGATTGTTCTGCCAGGCACTGGAGGGGGATGATGGACGCACAGGACTGGAGCAGTCTCCACCAGGAGTCCTCCAACACAGGACTGGAGTCTATCTCCATCCTAAACACTGCCCAGTCTCCTCTACTCTTCAGCTGCCCTACAGACCTGCAGGGACAGCTCATTCACAAAGGCCCTTGTGCCCCAGGGCTGGGGGCTCCTGGCTTGTACCCAGTGGCAGCATCCCCACTCCCCTGTTGCTGGCCACCCCAGCCCCAAGGGACAGGATCCTTGCTCACTCCTACCTCTCCCACTCCTGTTTGCACAATCTTCAGGCCCAGCTCGTGCTCCAGCTCTCCCTTCACTTGCTCTGTGGACGGAGGAGATGGTCAGAGGCACGCTGCCCCTCCACACAAGAGACCCCCCAGAAACAGAGCCAAGGGATAGCTCTGACAGCTGCCCACTTCAGCTCCCCAGTGCAGCCAAAGGCAGTGGGATGTATGGTAGGAGCCCCCTCTTCCTGGTCCCTGGCAAGGGGCACCCCACAGCTGGGAGGGGAAGAGAGGACCAAGACCAGGGGGACACTGCTCAACTCACCAGTCTGGCTGGCCACATCTGCCAGTGAAAAGTTCTGAGGGTTCTGTCGGATGCGGAAGGTAAGTGCAGGACCCACAACGCTGCCAGGGAGAGGGGGAACACAGTGTGAGACCTGGAAATGGAGACCTGCCCTACCCACCCTCACCACAGCTCAGTCCCTCCTGTCCCCCTGCCTGGGGGTGCTGAGCATGGCCATGGCTGAGGCAGCAGCACCCCCTGGCCCCGGTCCCCTCACCTGATGTTGATGAAGCTGGCAGTGGAGAGGTGGAGGTGCTTGGCTAGGAGCTCCAGCAGCCGCACGCCAGCAGCCAGCCCCAGGGGCCTGTGGGGATAGTGTCAGGGTGAGGAGGGGTGGCAGGGGCGAGGGGACAGCCTGTGCTGCCCACAGTCAGGGAACAGAGACAGGCAGGCTCAGGGAGTCCCAAGCACACAGCAAGAGCAGGGTGTCAGGGTGGGCAGGAGGTAAGAGTGTGGCCGTGTGTGGTGGTGGGGGTGAGCTGACCCCCCCTTGCACACTAATGTGCACAGACACACTTGTGCATGCACACTCCCAGTCTCCCCTCCTGCAACAGTGAGTTCTGGCCTTGGTATGGGCTGATAAAGGAAGGCTTTGGGGTGGAACAGGGGCTGTGGGTAGAGAAGGGATGAGGGGGAGCTGACTCCATGGAAACCCAACCCTACCAAAGACCCAAACAGGTTCGGTCAAGCATGTGAAGCTGTGACAGCTGTTGGTGGGGAGATACAGACCCTTCACACACGCAGACCCCCTTGCCTGACCCCCAACTCTCACTTCTGGTCTGTGACGATGTAGCCATACTCGTCTGGTGGCCGCATGCCCTGCTGTGCCCCACCATCCTTCATCTCTGTGTAGCTCTTCTTCTCCACCACAATCTGCTTTCTGGGGCTAAGGGCATCTCCACTGTGTGCCTGCTGTGGCTCAGCCTGGGGAGCTGGTGAGGATGTTGCCCTGCCCTTTGTTCCATCCCCTGGGGATCTACTGGCTGGGATTTTGGAGGGTGGCACTGTGGAGGAAGGGGGTACTGGCTCTTCTCCATGCTGCATGTCTCCCTCCATCACCTGAAGGGAGGAAAAGGGAGAAGCTGGAATCTCAGAGGAGAGCTCTGGGGAACTACCTCCTCCCCCCCATCCCACCTTTGGCATGGCACCTCCTCCAGCATCACCCTGCTGCAAACCCACCCGTTTCGCTGTGGGCACTTCAGGGCCAGCAACACCTAGAAAGGAGACACAGGTCCTGCAGCACCCACCCCAAAAGGCAACACTCCCTACCCTGAAACAGGGCATGCTAGCACCTGCTGCTGCCAGTCCCTGCCTGTCCCATCCCTGTGCCTGGCTCACCAGAGCTCTGGAGAAGCTGGAGGAGAGTGGACAGGCTGCTTAGCTGCTGGGGACTCAACTCTGGCAGCCCCAGGCCATAGCTGGCCAGGAGGGAAGCCAGTCTCTTCAGGGCAGCATCTGCAAGAGGATGTAGCGTCAGGTTGGATGCTCTGCATCCGCATGGAGACCAGGAGCCAGGGATGGAGCAGATGGGGCAGGTGGGGTTGCGGGTATATGCTGTCCATGGGCATAAAGCCAAAGAGGAGGGAAAGTGTGAGCCACGAGGAATGTGGCTGTGGGTACAGGATAGGGACAAGGGTTGGTGCCTGGCTGGAGAACAAGGTACCTGTCTGTGCAGAGGGTGGCTGGGCAGCCAGGGGTGCTTGCTGCTCCCTCCCCTCCATGTTTCTGTAGTCATCGGGGAGCCGCAAGCTGTGCTGAAGCCTGGCGCTGGCAGGGTCCGGGCGACCAGCTTTCTCTCTGGGCAGGGAAAGCATGCCCAAGTCCTGGAAGAGATGCCCCCCATCCATTCCTGGCTGCCCGCCATAGGAGGGCACAGGGCCAGCCCCAAAAAGGGTCTGGGCAGGGACCCGGCCCAGCAGCGAGGAGGTCTCAGAGCTCTGCCTGGCTGAGCCGCTGGGATGCTGGTGAGCACCATCCTGATAGCCGAACTGCAACCAAAAGACATGTCAAATCCCACAGGTCCCCTGTCACCCCATGGTGGAGGCAGGGGGTACTCCAGCACCAGCAGAAAAGCACTGGGAGTACAACAGCTCCCTGCCAATCTCTACTTTTCTGCCCAGGAGAAGGCGCTCACTCCCCAGCTTACCTTGTGGTAGGAGTAGGGATTGAGCAGAGCCTCTTCGTAGCCCAGCTGGGGTGGGGAGGGCAGCAGGACGTGCTCCAGGTACCGCTGCACCAGTGGGGAAAGCAGCAGTGGTGGGGGCTGCTCCAGATGCTGAGCTGCTGGCAGGCCGGTGTTGGGGGGCAATGGGGCTCGCCGGGGCTCACTGCGGAGAGGCAGGAACCTTGAAGGCAAGCAGCGTTGGGGTGACTCACCTAGGTAAAGGGGGAGGTCCCTCCCCTAAACCCCATTTGCGGGGCAAAGCCCTTGCTACTCCACTGAGCTCTGCTCACAGGATGGCAGCTGGCACCATCCTACCTGTCCCTGGCCACCGGCTCCAGCGAGGGTGGTAAGCGGAGGCGGGGGATTCGCTCCATCTCCTGAGAGATCACATACTGGGTGATGCCATCCTGCCACGAGAGCCCTGCCATGGGAAGGGGCTGTGAGACATGGAGGCAGCCTGGCAACCATGGTCTGAGTGCATAGGATGCTGTCCTGATATTCTGACCCTGTGTACCATGGCCTGGGTTTGACCCCACTCCTCCCAGAATCACCCTCCTCAGCACACCCTGGCCCCGGGGCCAACAGGACCTCAGAGAGTCCTAGTGCCACTAGGCAATTCTACCTGACACCCCCTCCCTGCAGGGTCACAGCGACTCCCCCCATGCTCCCCCCTTCACCTTGTGCCATGAGATGTCGCAAGACATCCTGCAGACGCTGGAGCACGGGAGATGTAACCTGGAAGTAGGGTCTGTCCTGCACGGAGCCCACCTGGCACTGCCCAAATAGCCCATCTGCAAGACAGGGGAGGGAGGCAGTGAGACCGGATAAAGAAACACCCTGATGTGAGGATCTCCGGGCACAGCCCCACCTTTCTCCTGCCGTGCCCCCCTGCACTACACCCTAGGTTCCCCTGCAAGGCATCCCTGTACCCTCCACACCCACTTGGAAAGGGAGAGGGGATCCCTGCACCCCTGCTAGCCACTTACCCTGCACACACACCTCCTGCGGGGCACACAGCCTCCGGTCAAACAGGCAGCCTGGGACAGAGAGACAGACAGACGGGCCAGTCAGCACAGCATCCAAGGGGGGCTCCAATGGAATTTGCTCATCACCAGCTGCCTTGGGGACCCCTACGCTCCAGAAAAGTGGCACAGGGATGCAATGTGGCAATGGTGGGAGCGGACACAGCTTTGTAGCCCAGGGCAGAGGCTCGGTGCCTGTCTTTTCTGCCTCTCAGAGGCAAGATGGGGGCTGTATAGAAAGTATGCCCTTGGCTCGGGAGCGTGGGGAAGGCCTGGAGTTTTTTGGGGTGCTGGCAGTTAGGAAGGTAAGACTGAGGCAGCAGAGACCTGCAAAACCACATCTGTTGCCCTCCTACATGTGGTACTAGGAGGAAGGGATGCAACCTAGTGACACCGGAATCCACTCTCCCTGCGAAGCGAACCCCAAAGCATGGAGATAGTGATGTTGGGGGTGTGGGGTGTGTACCTCTCCAACCCCATTCGGGGGGCAGCACTTGGGCAGGGGGCGGCTTCCCCCTTCCTCTCCCCCCCCCGTCTCGGCCCAAGACCGTCAGCAGCGAGACGGCAGCAGGCGATGACTCAGCCCCGGATGGCAAGGAAGGAACGAGAAAACAACGGGGGGGAGGGGAGGGAGGGGCCCGTCGAGCCCGCCGCGGGGGAAGGGGGCTTGTGGGGATGAGGGTCCCCGAAAGCCCGGCACCCACGGGCCAGCGTCCCCCGGGGCGGAGGCCACGCAGGTGCGGGGCACAGGGCTCCACTGCCAGGGGAGACCCCAGGGACGGCGGCAGCGGGGGTCCGGGCCGGGCGGCAGGGCCGGCGCTGTCCGCGGTGCTGAAACGGCGCAGCGCTCTCCCGCCGAGACGCTCCGCTCCGCCGGGAGGGGCGGTGGCCCCAGCTCAGGGAGGCTCCCCCGGCCAGGACGGTGCTCGGCCGCAGCCGTCCCGACACCATTCCTTGCCTGCTCCCGGGGACAGCGGGGCCTCCGTGGTGCAGCCGGACCCGTCCCGGCACTCCCGGGCCGCTGGAGGACGAGGGGCGCAGCAGCCTCGGGCGTCCTGTAGTGAGTCAGCGGCGCCGGGGCCGTGCCGTGCTGTGCGGGGGGGGCTGCAGCCCTGCTACCGGCAGCGACACCCGGGTCCCCGAGAGCCCCAAGCACGGACCACACGGAACGAACTGGAGAAGAGCGGGTGCACCGGGCCGGGCGGGCTGCACTTACAGGCGGAGGGCAGCTAAAGGGCGGCACGGTCGCGGAGGAAGCCACGCTCAGGGCCGCTGCCCCGGGCTCCCCATCCCTGCGGCAGCCCCAGGCACCGGCTTTGCCCCGGCCACGAGCAAGCACCGTTCTGCTCCCGTCCCGTAGCTGCCGGCTCTCGGGCTCGGTGGGGCGGCAACTCTACAGCCGGCGGGGTGCCCCGGGATTAGCACACCCACCGGCCCGGCAGCCCCGGGAAAGGGGCGCCCCCGGCGCCAATGACGCACCCGCGGTGCCGGTTCCGGGCCGCCCTCTCCCGCTATCCGCCAGCGGCCAGACTCGCCGCTGCACGCCGTGACAGCATCTACAGCGGCGGCGACCGCACCGGCCGCGGAGCCCCGCGTCCCGCCACTCCCCGGGAATCTCCTCCCGGCTCCCGCGCTGCCCGGGGCAAAGCCGCCCTGCCCAGGGTCGCGGTCTCACCGTGTGCGGCGGTGGCGGCGGCAGCAGCAGCGCCGTCACGCAGCTGCCCGCGGCCGGCCAGGAGGAGGAGGCAGAGGAGCGCCCGGAGGAGCCGCCGCCCCATGCTCCGCTCACGGCCGCACCATGGCGC